>NW_013952438.1:1449678-1458860 GCF_001266775.1 Austrofundulus limnaeus
ATATATATATATACACACACGAATCATCATTCACACTTCAAGGAATTTCTATGTAATTATAGTGACTTGAGCTACATCGATATAATAATCAGTTAGAACCATGTGACTGTAGCTGCAGTTGTCCTTGTCTAGATAAGAGAGCTGGAGCGCTTAAAGCCTGAATGCAAAACCTCATAGGGACACACATGGGCGGCACAGGCCCCTTGATCTCCTCATTCATTCAGGATGAATGTGGACAGCTTGGGGGCAAAAGGTAGATGGGAACAGGCTGTTATGGCTCGGCCATTTAGTGGTGTCTGTTGTCCTAGCTGAATGTGTTTTCAAGGTTACGAGAGTGCCTAATCCAGAGAGACACACTAGAACAACATGCTGTCCCTGGGCGGGAAACTTTCAGTTCCCTTCCCACTCCCACCACCACTGTCCCCTTCCTAGTATTCCCAATTTGTTTAAATATTTGTTCCTGTGATTTAGACAAAAAGGTAGTTGTTTTCTAATTATCTCTGCCTCCACTTCCTGTCTCATTGTCTTCTCACAGGTGTCCCAGTGACTACGTAGGTGACCGGTGCCAGTATCCCAGCCCATGCAGCCCTTCACCTTGCCGCAATGGTGGCAAATGCCAACCCGTTTCACATGGCAACACCTTTGATTTCCACTGCGTATGCCGCCTGGGTTTTACCGACAGACTGTGCCTGACCCCCACGAACCATGCCTGCATGAACTCACCCTGTCGCAATGGAGGAACATGTGAACTCATTAGTCTTTCTGTCTTCCGCTGCAACTGCCCACCAGGATGGTCAGGTATGCAGCAAACAGTATCAAGCTGCTTGACGTGAGTATACCTTTTCCTCTCTCTGATTTCGCCGTATCTTTTGTTATTATTTTTCAGGCAAGACCTGTCAGACTCCCAACCCCTGCGCTTCCAATCCATGCGCCAATGGAGGCCAGTGCTCAGCCCTAGATTCTACCTACAAGTGCACCTGCCCCCCAACATTCCAAGGCCAAACCTGCAAGCTGGACGTAAACGAGTGTGCCCAGACTCCCTCTCTGTGTCTTAACGGTGGCATCTGCGTGAATGAGGTTGGCTCTTACTATTGCCGCTGTCCTCAAGAGTTCGCTGGTCAGCACTGCGAGACCGCTTACCAGCCGTGCAGCCCTTCACCATGCCTGAACGGAGGAACTTGTGTCCAGAAGGGAGAAACCACCTTCGACTGCAGCTGCCTTCTAGGTAAAATGCAATCACACATTTATATATAACTCATGAGTAAGGGTGTTTTGGTCCATTTCGAACACGTGATTTTGCTCTAGTGTAGTAAGAAAACATTTGTTTTCCTAACAAAGATAGCTGACCTGGAAAACAGAGCGTTGTGGTAAATTCTGATTGGGAGGAGTCTCTGGTTACTCAGCTCCACTCTTTGCCAGCCGTCCCTGGCAGGATGTAGTCCAACAGACGTTTCCTTCTGATAATCAGCAGCCATCCAGCAAAGCTGCTGACACAAAACATATAGATATACACACCCTATTGACTGGGTCACAGACTCACAAATATTTGTTTTTCAGCCATTCTGAGTGACACCTTTTACTTTGCATGCAAAGATTTCTTTATTTTAATGAGGTTGCAGTCAGATCACCAGCTGTTGAGATATGTATCCCTTTAAACCTCGTCACACTTTTTAGTTTCGCTTCCCCTTAAGTGTTTAATCTAAAAAACTGACCTAAACGCTATTCGATATTTCCGCTGCTCGTGTTTTGCTCTGATTATCTGCTCTTGATTAGCACAATACATGCAGATGAATGAGAGACATTGGTGGATGTGTGTGTTAACGTTTAATCCAAGCTGTGTGCCTCTGTACAAGAAAGCGTTGAGATAGTAAAGCTGCACAACCCCCTGCACAGCTGTGGGTTGGTTGCTAATCAAACCATTGTACCTGTAAAACACCCACTCAAGTCCTTTGATGTCTAAGGAGGACACAAGCTGCACTGTCAGATACAGAGTATTAAAACTGTTTGCCACGAGAATCTAGAGAGGTTATCTTTATTATGTGCTCAAAGATAAAGAGAGGAAGGAAAAGTCTGATTATTAACCATATCTTGGTGTGGTGGAGGCTTTGGTTTTACTGCTCTCAGTGCACACCTTTTCAAATGTTTTGGTCTTGTTTTTGCTCTTTTTTTATCAGGCTTTACAGGGCAGCACTGCGAGCAGAACATCGATGACTGTCCAAATCACAACTGCCAAAACGGTGGTGTATGTGTGGATGGGGTGAACACTTACAACTGCCAGTGCCCACCTCATTACACAGGTTCCCTTTCTTTTTTTCCTCCTTTCCTTTACACAACTCAATTAAAACGGAATAAACATACAAAATAAAACATAAAGTGAGCAAACATCTCCAGCAACAAACTACTCATGTTATTCTTTATTCCCTGTTTCAGGTCAGTATTGTACAGAAAACGTGGACGAGTGTGAGTTGATGCCCGACGCCTGTCAGAATGGAGGAACGTGCCACGACACGCACGGCGGCTACCACTGCGTTTGCGTCAACGGCTGGATGGGGGACGACTGCAGCGAGAACATCGACGACTGTGCCAGCGCGGCCTGCTATCAGGGCGCCACCTGCCACGACCGAGTGGCCTCGTTCTTCTGCGAGTGTCCTCACGGTCGCACAGGTGACGGCTGTTTTCAATATTTCCCGATGCACCGTAAGGACGGATTTCAATGAAATGAGTAAACGTGGTGCGTTTGTGCCCTCAGGTCTGCTGTGCCACCTTGATGATGCCTGCATCAGCAACCCATGTCAAAAGGGTTCTAATTGTGACACCAACCCAGTAAATGGCAAAGCAATCTGCACATGTCCACCAGGTTATACTGGATCAGCCTGCAACTCGGATATTGATGAGTGTGCCCTTGGTAAGTAATAATGTCAGATGATTTTTATCACCTGCTGCCATGAAAGGCAGTAAGTAATGTATCAGCCTGTGTTTGTGTGTCTGTATGTTTGCTTGTTAAGCTTTTTAATTTACCAGTGAACAAATTTAACTAAAACTCCCAGGATGTAATCATTAGATGTACATCTACAACTGATTAACTTTGTAATCAACCTGATTTAAGGTGGCCAGCACAATAAATAAACTTTATCAAGCATAAAAAGAAAAAAAATGGTATAACTTTATACACAATGAGCTAAAATTTGATGTGGTAGTAGCTGTATGTCACTCACAATACACACTAAGTGCTAACAGATTGTGCAAAATCTTTGTTTAATAATAATANGCCCAACCTGTCTACATGTGTTTTGTGGACTTGGAGAAGGCGTTCGACCGTGTCCCAAGGGGGGCCTTGTGGGGGGTTCTCCGGGAGTATGGGGTTCCGGGCCCTTTGTTACGGGCTGTCAGGTCCTTGTACGACCGGTGTCAGAGTCTGGTTCGCATTGCCGGCAGTAAGTCGGGCACGTTTTATGTATCATGTCTTTGTAGCATTCCTGTTTACAGCTAATGACAAATGAATAATAATAGATTATATTTGTAACGCATTTTATATCTGAAAGCAGATCTCAAAGTGCAACAATAAAAGAGGATAAAACAGTAATAAAAATAAAAAAGTAAATAAAATACATAAAAATAAAAAATAAAATGGAATAATAAAAGAGATAAAAGAGAAGTTAACTATAACTTAAACTTGGACATTTATTGTTGGAGCTGACAATGTCTGTCTGTTAGCAAAATATCCATTAAATGGATTTTAATGAAACTCCCAGAAAGTATCCCGATGCATCTCAATAATCCAGGTAGAAAATTTTAAAAACAAGTTGAGTAGGTTTAGAGTTTTACCATCAAAGTAGAACTCTCTGCTACTCAACTCTACTCAACTATTTTAGATCCCAGAAAGTAATCATTGGATGTAAATCTGTAATTAATTACCATTTTGAGTCAACAATCTGGTCAGTTTTATGGGGAAAACAGTAGACAAACATTGGTGTGGCAGTAGCTTACAGTTGTCCATACAGTTGTGCAAGGTGATACCTGGCAAAACAGCATTCCTTTAAAAGCTTTTTTACATATGACAACTTGTGCCTTACACGTTTTAGGTGCCAATCCTTGTGAGCACGGTGGTCGCTGCCTCAACACCAAAGGCTCCTTCCAGTGCAAGTGTCTTCAAGGATATGACGGACCTCGCTGCGAGATGGATGTCAATGAATGCATGTCCAATCCCTGCCATAATGATGCCACCTGCCTAGACCAGATTGGAGGGTTCCACTGCATCTGTATGCCAGGTAAGGCAAGGGTTTGTAGACTTTAAATATTTGGTTGCAAACATCTTTATACAGTTTGAGATATAATCAAATACAGTTTACTGTATTGTACATATATGCAAGTTTCTATTTTCAGATATCTTCTAGAATCAGAATCAGCTTTGTTGTCATTCACACACAACATCAAAGATGCAATGCAGAACGAAATTGCAGTTAAGAATACTCCATTCAGGAGAAAGACATACATAACAAACATGGGGGTGAACATATGATCAGGTCTAGCACAAACACGGTCACGCTACCTTTAGCAGCTTGGAAAAAAACACAACAGGATAGGTGAGTTAAAAAAAGTTGTCCTGATCCCATATTTACTCATAAAAACAGAATCATATGCACAAAAAAACAACTTGCTAAAGCAAGGCAGCTGGGGAGGGGCGGGGGTTGGAGATCAAACACATGGTGTGGGGGGCGGGATTCAGTGGAGCCGGTGACGTTCCAGGTTAATACACCGTGCTGGAACCAATCCAAGACCAGGACCCACCAGAGTCCAGAGACCAGGTCTTATCCTCCCCTGCTCAGTCCCAGAGTTCAGGGTTTCCCCTTTCTCCATCACCACAGCCTTCAGACCGATCCTCACAGATGATACGGGGATAGGGAGTGGGGAATCAATCCTTTGTTGACATATCCTCCCAGTTTTGATAAACTGCTGACTGACCAATGTCAGCAGCTGCTGGGATCCAAAAGATAAACACAATTGTTTTGGGACAAGCGGCCTCGAATTTCTTTCCGCTTTACAGTCTTAACTGCATCTCTTAAATTGCGAAAATGCCAAATGTTCCGAATTTCATCACCTCCTCTTCCGTCTGAAACTTCACCCAGGTGTAATCCTACATCTCACGGGCACGCTGCTGAACTGTGATTCTCGTCATAATCACATCCTGTTTGCAACTTATTTCCCCCAGCGTCTGAGTCTGTGTGTTACCAGTATGGGAGATTCCATCCATGGTTCCTGACAGCTTTTCACAGGCCCGAACTGCTGTCAGGATTGCTTTCATTTTCCGATAAGCCAGATGTCCGCCTCCACCGATCAGCAGAAATCCAGTTATCATAAATCCAAATATGTACAAATCTTCCACATCTTCAATGGAAAGCGGTGCCAAACAGATCAGATTCCAGCCCCAAGAACCACTGACCCGACCAGCAGCAACTATTCCACTGGGATAGCTACATTCCCCATGTTCCAATCTCAATGTGGAAAACATAGTGTCAGTTGTGTTCAGAGACCAGTTGACCAAATCCATAATTCATTTTGTTTCTGGCTGAAAGGTAGAAGAAAGACTTGAAAAAGCTGCGAAGCAGGAAAGGAGGGACCGGTTCGGGAGAGCGAGCAAAAAGCATGCGACTCCTCTGAAGGCCAAACAGAAAAAAAATAGAAATAAATAGAATAATAATAGAATAATGTGACCCTGACAAAAAAATGTTTAATTTCAGTTTATTGTGCATCCAAAAAAAAATCAACTCTTTCTGTCCCGATTGGTCCAAATCTGTTACGTATCTATTTTTTCTGTAGTTGCTGTTCACACATGTACTTCACAGCTGTAGATTTTGCCCTCTAACAGGTGATATAGTTAAAGAGGTGTGGGGGCAACATCTGTCATCAGGTATAAGGAGGTGGGACACAATGCAGATAGTATGCCGAGAAAATCATTGCTTTCCCTTTACAGAATCCCTGTTGGGTTGATTTAGAATTTTTTTCTATCTGGACAGGGCTGCCTTACAAACATTGTGTCAGCTGAGAGTACAAGTAGAAAATCAAACCTGTGTTTCTTACTTGCACACACAAATGTGTGGCATGGTGATGTGATTAAGACTGTTCAAATACAGTAGTCCTATCCTCGTTGTTGACCTCTCACCTTTCATCCTCCTGTTTACATTATTAAGTGTCGTAAAATTTGGTGATGTGAGAAGCCCAAACAGGACAACTCATTCTCTTTAAATAGTAGGTCAGATGGCAGGAATAAAAGTTTGACTACTTTGTTTATCGTTTCAGGGTACGAGGGCGTGTTCTGCCACATCAACACAGATGAGTGTGCCAGCCAGCCTTGTCTCAACAGCGGCAAGTGCATCGACAAGATCAACTCCTTCCACTGCGAGTGTCCCAAAGGTAAGACGATATGTAGAAATTTGCAAACAGGTCCATTTGAGAACGATTTGAACAAAATCAAGCCCTCTTGTTGTCAGTCAACTGGAGCAGAGAAAACATTATACAAAAGGTTGATCATTAACTGATCTGTCAGTGTGTTTAGCTCCTACAGCTCCCACACTGAATGTTAATGATTTACTTCTTCTAATAGTCCCTCTAAACCTTTTATGAGTGAAGTGGAGTGGGCTGCAAAAGCATTAGCATATTTGGCGGGCACGAAAGTTTGTGTTAGAGCTCACAGCGCCAAAATCTGGGGCAGGGATTGGTTTGTAGCTGGTAAGCTGAGGGCCATTGTGTTGTGTTTTAAAAGAAAGGTTTCACTGCATGGTAATCGCAGGGAAGAGGAGGGGGAGGCTGGAGGTGGTGTTGTGAAATGATTTGTAAAGACTTTCAGTGTACTGCAGACCCACTTCAGATGCAAATTAGCTTGCCTGCTCTCAATTTTCATATTTTATGCACTGTAGAAATTGACTGAATATTTAGAACTAAACTGTTTTTAGGAAAATGTGACAGTTTTTGGTTTTAAATACAAGGAAATATTTAATAGTCAGTTTTGTTTGCAGGGTTTTCAGGAAACCTGTGCCAGGTGGATATTGATGAGTGTGCCAGCACCCCCTGCAAGAATGGAGCTAAGTGTACTGATGGACCCAATAAGTACACATGTGAATGTGCTGAAGGTACAGCAGGTTTTATACACATCCATCCAGCCAACCATACATCCATCCTTTCATCCATCCAACCAACCAGCTGTATTTGTAGCATTTTTCCTTTGAGAAAGCTGTAGCATTGATTGAATTGTTCGTATTTTTCAGGTTACACAGGGCAGCACTGTGAGATTGACATCAATGAGTGCTACTCTGATCCCTGCCACTATGGCACATGTAAGGATGGCCTGGCCTCGTTCACTTGCTACTGCCGCCCTGGCTACACTGGCCGCTTGTGTGAGACCAACATCAATGAGTGTCTCAGTCAGCCCTGTAGAAACGGTGGCACTTGCCAGGACAGGGAGAACTCGTACTTCTGTTCCTGCCCTAGAGGCACCACAGGTGACGCTTCACTTGACCTCGAAGACAATATTCTTCGAGAGGCGAATCAGCACCTCTCATTGTTTGACTTCTGTTGTAATGTAGGCTTGAACTGCGAGGTGAACCTGGACGACTGTAAGAGCAAGCCCTGCGACTTTGGGAAGTGCATCGACAAAATCAATGGCTACGAGTGTGCCTGCGAGCCAGGCTACACAGGTGAGTGAATGTACAGGTGCAAGGGGAGTGGTCCCCCTGTGCTTTGGGAGGGGTGGATTTGACAGGTGGCTGGCGGGTCTGCTTTTATGGAACAATGGTGTCATATTGCTCGTACTGGATAGGGAAAAAAGAGAGGACAGCCCCCAAAACCTGATAGCCACACACAGACACACACATAGCTCTAACTTTGTCTTCTGAAAAGACTGTGGCGTTCAGCCTTGAATGACGCTGTAAGTTGATCCTCAAAAAAAAAAAAAAAAAAAAAAACTGGCCTTTAAACACATTTTGGGTGTTTAGAAGTGTGAAACTCCACATTACACCCTTTTGATATTTCAAATTTAAACATTTTCATCTTAATGTTTTTTAGGCTGCTTGTCTACACAAAATGCAAAAGAATGTACGACTCTAGCAGCAAGTTAACCACCATATTTATCTTTTCGTAATGACCCAACAAAGCTGGTTCTTGATGCTAGTTGCATTGTGATTATCCCACAAAAGGGGCAGGGAGGAGGTAACAAGTGTGTGTGATAGTGTGCGTTAGCAGGCTGCTGTGCATCCCTCCTCCTCCTCCTCCGCCCCACCATCTTTTTGTATTCTGCGGGGTGAGTTTGGAGGGAACAGCAGGACTGAGACACAGAGGGGACAGAGGGCCATTGTGACTGAATATCGGGCAGTTGGGCCCTCCTCTTCTTGATTGATGAAGAGCAGTGGAGGAGGGAATAAGACTAGGAGATCAGAGGGGGGTCTAATTGTCACCCGACCGTGTGTGAAACGAGCCCGGCCTTCTGTCCCCATAAACAGTCTTCGGTGAGGTTAGCGCTTAGTCGAAGGGGGTGGGGGTAGCGTGGGTATGAATAGGGAGAGTAGCCGCAGCACACCCACCCCCCCTCCCTCTCCTCTGGCAGGACCTCCCTCTCTCAGATCCAGCTGAAACCTTTCTTCTGCCTATTCATCAAGGCCCCCATTCAGTCAGTGGATAGAAATAAAAAAGGGCCTCCAGAGGCCACCAGGCCAGGCACACAGAAGCTGGAATAGCTTCTGCTCAGTAAATGCTGGGGGCAAAGCACCTCAGCTAGCAGATTATAGTTTTTAAAAAATAACAAACTGGACAGGCACTCCTTGCCTTCTGTATTGATCCAATTAAATGCATCATGCCTTTAAAAATAGTGTTTGCCACACTCTCCTAAAATCCTATTTTACTGTCTCGCAGGCACTATGTGTAATATCAACATTGATGACTGTGCCATCAACCCCTGTCACAACGGTGGCACATGTGTTGATGGCGTCAACAGCTTCACGTGTCTCTGTCCAGAGGGTTACAATGATGCCACCTGTTTGTCCCAGGTGAACGAGTGTGTCAGCAACCCCTGTATCCATGGCCGATGTCAAGACCTTGTAAATGGGTGAGCAAACTTCTACATTTAAGACATGAGAGAG
Source organism: Austrofundulus limnaeus (assembly GCF_001266775.1). Taxonomy (NCBI): domain Eukaryota; kingdom Metazoa; phylum Chordata; class Actinopteri; order Cyprinodontiformes; family Rivulidae; genus Austrofundulus; species Austrofundulus limnaeus. Next base: position 1,458,807 of record NW_013952438.1, read on the forward strand.
AGAGAGAGAGAGAGAGAGAGAGAGAGAGAGAGAGAGAGAGAGAGAGAGAGTGAG
>NW_013952438.1:1458982-1461386 GCF_001266775.1 Austrofundulus limnaeus
GAGTGAGTGAGTGAGTGAGTGAGTGAGTGAGTGAGTGAGTGAGTGAGTGAGTGAGTGAGTGAGTGAGTGAGTGAGTGAGTGAGTGAGTGAGTGAGTGGGGTGGGTTCAATAAAGACAAAGCATCACTAACCTGAAATTTGATGTTTTTTTTCAAGCTACAAATGTAGCTGTGACTCTGGCTGGAGTGGCCAGAACTGTGACATTAACAACAACGAATGTGAGTCCAACCCTTGCATGAATGGGGGAACCTGCAAAGACATGACCAGCGGATACCACTGCACATGCAGAGTCGGCTTCACTGGTCAGTTCCTGTTTTCTTTCTTTAAAATGACACAACGTGTATGTTGGTTAATATCTAACCCCAAGAATCATTTCTAATCTCGTCGCTGTAGGACCGAACTGCCAAACTAACATCAATGAGTGTGCATCCAATCCCTGCCTCAATCAGGGAACCTGTATTGATGATGTGGCTGGATACAAATGCAACTGTTTACTGCCATACACTGGTATGATAGTGTGACTTATCTTTCACTGCACTGAAACAGTTAGACTATTTCCTGATTTTTTTTTATTTTTTTGTGGCTTTTGTTGCTGTCTCAGCTGTATGTCCAGGTCTGAAAATTCAAAGATAGCCCTTGAGTTTCCGCACAAAGGTGTTATCCTATTCCGCCCTGTGTTGTCTGAGAAAACATCAGCCAACTGCTAACAACGGGGACACCTTGTTTTTGGCATCTCTGTGTGGAAAGATCTGCTTGCCTGTTTTGCAGGGATAATATAGTGTGGGTGTGTTGTGGAATAACATGCCAAAGCAGTTGATATAAGCTGCAGATGCAGACTCTGCTCCGAGCTATAGGCAGACTTCCATTGCATCCTGCTTCCTGTCTTAGATCACACAATAGCAGGAAACAGGAAGGGCCTTCCTGTTTGGCTAAGTCATCGTGGAAATGGATAAGGAAGTGGAATGGAAAATGGAATTTAGTGCTTTTTAATAATTGAGTTTCTTACAAATATAGTGAAATGCAAAATAGTCGTATTTGTTTTTGTAATTTGGTGTTTATGTTAGAGATTTGAAGCAGCTCCCACTTATTGTCAGCCAATGCTGACATAGATGTTTTGATGTGTTACCAGGTGTAAACTGTGAGACCCTGCTGGCCCCCTGCAGCCCTCGGCCATGTAAAAACGGTGGCATGTGCAAAGAGGCTGAAGACTACCAAAGCTTCTCCTGCATCTGCCCTGAAGGATGGCAAGGTAGCATCAAGTCTTGGTTGTGTGTTTATGCATGTCTCTTTATTTCTAATCCACTGGAGTTAAAAAAATGTTTTCTACAATTCTTGTTTTCAAAAGGTCAGACGTGTGAAATCGACATCAACGAATGTGTAAAACATCCATGCCGCAATGGTGCTGTGTGCCTTAACACCATGGGTGGCTACCAGTGCAAGTGCAAGGCGGGTTACACTGGCAGGAAGTGTGAGACAGACGTTGATGACTGCAAACCAAGTAAGCCCCCGACCTGAAGCATCGCAAGTTCCTGCTCATTGGTTCGAACGTAAACTGTCATTTTCCATCCTCTTTTCTGCGTTTCAGACCCTTGCAGTAATGGAGGACTGTGCCACGATAGCATCAACAGCTTCGCGTGTACCTGTCTGCCAGGGTTCCGTGGCAGCCGCTGTGAGCAGGACATTAACGAATGTGAGAGTAACCCGTGCAAGAATGGAGCCAACTGTACCGACTGCGTCAACAGCTACACCTGCACCTGCCCGCCGGGCTTTAGTGGCATCAACTGTGAGATCAATACTAACGACTGCACTGACAGGTAGCTCATTTTGAAATGATTGAGCTCGCTTACTAAATGAGCTAAACAAATGTGAGGAACGGGTTTACTTTAACTTGATTTTCTTTCTGTAACTATACAGTTCTTGCTTCAACGGCGGCACCTGTGTTGATGGAATTAATACCTTCACCTGCCTATGTCTAACTGGATTCACTGGCAGCTATTGTCAATATGATATAAATGAGTGTGACTCCAAGCCGTGTCTCAATGGAGGCACCTGTCTTGACGGTTATGGGACATACAAGTGCACCTGTCCTCATGGCTACACTGGAGCCAATTGCCAGGTAGGGACTTGGTGTAAATATTGACACTTTGATACTTTCACATTCCACCTATGTTTAGTTTATTGCAGGGGTGTCAAACTCATTTTCACCGAGGGCCACATGAGCGTTATGGTGGCCCTCGAAGGGCCATTTGTAATGAACTTTGATGTTTCATGTTTAACTTTGACTAAACAGTGTTTTAACACGTCCTCTTTTTAACACTGATAAGAACAAAGTGTATGACTGACTAAGCCTGCAATAAATACAGAAATATTAATAAAAGTAAAACAAAGTTTTACTCACTGAGGAG
>NW_013952438.1:1461596-1465988 GCF_001266775.1 Austrofundulus limnaeus
GATATAAGAAACAATTTTCATGTTTAAGTAAAAAAAAAATTGGGGGGCCGGCGGGTACTGGCGGGCCACACGGGACTCCTTGTGTTTGACACATGTGGTTTATTGGGTTTGTTCTGGTTCCTTTACAGAATCTGGTGCACTGGTGTGACTCCTCTCCATGTAAAAACGGAGGCTCATGCTGGCAGCAGGGAGCCTCTTACACCTGCCAGTGTCAGACTGGGTGGACTGGTCTGTACTGCGACATCCCTAGTGTGTCTTGTGAGGTCGCAGCCAAACAACAAGGTAAATTGGCGTTTATGTTTGACGTGACTGAATCATGATCTGGCACATTCTGTAAGCCTTTTCTTTTGCGTTTGATTGCAGGCGTTGAGGTGTCTCAGTTGTGCAGGAATTCCGGACAGTGTCTAGATGCAGGAAACACACATTACTGTCGCTGCCAAGTCGGCTACACGGGGAGTTACTGCCAGGATCAGGTGGATGAGTGTTCACCCAATCCTTGCCAGAACGGAGCCATCTGCACAGATTACTTAGGAGGTTACAGTTGTGAGGTAAAGAGCATAAAATAAAAATCTAACTATAACTATATCAATATTAAGTTTGCAAATATTGAAAACAAACTAACTGAACAGTCATTTTTTTTTCTGTATCAGTGCGTCCCTGGTTACCACGGTGTGAACTGCTCAAAAGAAATCAATGAATGTCAGTCTCAACCCTGCCAGAATGGAGGCACATGCATCGACCTCATCAACACTTACAAATGCTCCTGCCCCAGGGGAACACAAGGTATGCATCTACGTATCAAATATAATGGAGAAACAGATAAGCGGTGACCAGAACAGACGAGTTATATATGGTCTAACTTGATGTGTCTGTCCCTTATAGGTGTCCACTGTGAGATTAATTTAGATGACTGCAACCCACTTATTGATCCATTCACAAAAGAACCCAAGTGTTTCAACAACGGCAAGTGTGTGGACCGCATCGGAGGCTACCAGTGTGTGTGTCCGCCAGGTTACGTCGGTGAACGCTGCGAGGGGGATGTCAACGAGTGCCTGTCAGATCCCTGTGACCCTAGAGGGTCGTACAACTGCATCCAGCTCACAAATAGCTATCGCTGCGAATGCCGAACCGGATATACAGGTAATGCTGTGTGTCTTGCAGCACATACAGTAAATAAAATTCAGAAGTATAGTTGTCTAAAAGAACACCTGACTCATGCCATATGCTTCTGCTTTACAGGTCAGCGTTGTGACAAGGTGTTTGATGGCTGCAAGGGAAGACCCTGCAGGAACGGAGGGACTTGTGCTGTTGCCAGTAACACGCCCCATGGTTTCATCTGCAAATGTCCTCCTGTGAGTGCAGCTAAACATTATACACCCCTAAACTGTACATTTAGTGTTAATAATGAGTAATACTGTTCTTTGTTTCCTTTAGGGCTTCACCGGCTCCTCTTGCGAGTATGATTCTCGCTCCTGTGGCAGTCTGAATTGCAGGAATGGCGGTACGTGTGTGTCAGGGCACCTGGGCCCGCGCTGTATGTGCCCCTCCACCTTCACAGGTCCCGAGTGTCTGACTCCCACCGACAGCCTCTGCATCTCCAACCCCTGCTACAACGGAGGCACTTGCCAGAACACCCCCGACGCTCCCTTTTTCCAGTGCAGCTGCCCGAGTAACTTCAACGGCCTTCTTTGTCACATACTGGACTACTCCTTTGTCGGGGGATTTGGCCGAGACATCACCCCACCTCCGGAAGTGGAGGTGAGCTGTGAGATCCCGCAGTGTGACGAGTGGGCGGGCAACCACATCTGCGATTCTCTGTGCAACAACCACGCCTGCGGCTGGGACGGAGGAGACTGCTCGCTGAATTTTGATGATCCGTGGCAAAACTGCTCTGCTGCTCTGCAGTGCTGGCGTTACTTCAACAATGGGAAGTGTGATGGTCAATGTAACAGCCCAGGGTGTCTTTATGATGGCTTTGATTGCCAAGGACAGGAAGGACAGTGCAAGTAAGTCACAAAATTTGTTTTGGGGGGTTAGCTAAATAACATTATTTTAGTAAATACTAACACAATTATTTTGTTTTCTTTTTTTATAGCCCTTTGTATGATCAGTACTGTAAAGACCACTATGCCGATGATCACTGCGACCAGGGCTGCAACAATGCGGAATGTGAATGGGATGGCCTTGACTGTGCCAACAATATGCCAGAGAAGCTGGCAGATGGACACTTAGTCCTGGTTGTCCATATTACGCCAGAGCACCTAAAAAACCGGTCCTCAGCCTTCCTCAGAGAGCTGAGCAGCGTCCTCCACACCAACGTCGTGTTCCGCCGGGATGCCAAAGGGGAGCCCATGATCTTTCCTTACTATGGCAATGAACAAGACCTGGTCAAACACAATATGCTGAAGCGCTCTGCCGATGGCTGGCCTGAGTGGACCGCAATGCCAGCCAATGTTTTGGGTACGGTGAAGGAAAGTGTGTCTTCCATGGTTAGTCCAAGGAAACGCAGAGAGCTGGATCCCTTACAAGCCAAAGGGTAGGTAGATGTTATATCAATAAGTCTTTAAATAATGAGACAGAGTTGTGCACATTGCTAATTTTTCTACCCATTTCTGCTCATAGGTCTATTGTATATCTGGAGATTGACAACCGCCAGTGTTACCAGCAGTCCACTGAATGTTTCCAGAGCGCAACAGATGTGGCTGCATTTCTTGGCGCACTGGCCACCAGTGGGAATCTCAATGTCCCCTATATTGAGGCTGTTACAAGTATGTCTGTCTCTATTCATTTTCAGTGCAAAGTTTTATTTAATTTGCAGACATCCAAAAGTGACCTCTGTATTGAAATCTTGTTGTACCTGGTATTTTATTATTATTTTTTACTAAATCTTCAGGCGTGAGACCTACTCCCAAGAATACAGAGCTCTACCCCATGTATGTAGTCTTCTTGGGTCTGGCTGCTTTGGGTTTCCTCTGCCTGGGTGTTCTAGTTTCTCGTAAGCGGCGGCGAGAACATGGCCAGCTCTGGTTTCCTGAGGGATTCAAAGCATCAGAGCCTAGCAAAAAGAAACGCAGAGAGCCACTGGGAGAGGATTCTGTTGGACTCAAGTGAGTAGACTCTAAAGGGAAATGTTAAGTTGCTTTGACACGTTCAGATTTTAAACACTGAACGCCACATTTATGTTAATCACTTTAGGTCTAATCTGCCTTTTATCATTTATTCAACAGACCAATGAAAAACGACATCAATCTTATGGATGACAATCAAAATGAATGGGGTGATGATGATCCAGACTGTAAGCACTTCAGGGTAAGAAAAAATATGTTTTTTTTTGCTTTTTTTTCGTAGTAAATCAGCAATTAAACTATTTTGATAACAGATGCCACACTTACTGACCCTGTAGCCACTTGTTGCTGTTTTTCCAGTTTGAGGAGCAGGCCATGTTGGCTTTGAGAGATCAAGCTGACCAGAGGAAATGGACCCAGCAGCATCTGGATGCAGCTGACCTCAGGATGGCATCTATTGCTCCTACACCTCCTCAAGGAGAGATAGAGAATGACTGCATGGATGTCAATGTCAGAGGACCAGGTGTGTTCACAGACATGACATCAATGCCCCATTTTTATTTATTTATTTATTTTTTTAGTGTAAGCGTTTTGAGCAGGGACTCACAGTCTATGGTGGGCAATTTTTCTATTTGTCTTGTTTCTCAGATGGCTTCACTCCACTGATGATCGCCTCCTGCAGTGGTGGAGGACTAGAGACTGGTAACAGTGAAGAGGAAGAAGATCCATCAGCAGAAATCATCTCGGACTTCATTTACCAAGGCGCCAACCTCCATAACCAGACTGACCGCACGGGTGAGACTGCGCTCCACCTGGCCGCCCGTTACGCTCGCTCTGATGCTGCCAAACGCCTCCTGGAATCCAGTGCCGATGCCAACGTTCAGGACAACATGGGTCGCACGCCGCTTCACGCCGCTGTGGCTGCGGACGCGCAGGGAGTGTTTCAGGTAGCTGCATGCTGACTCGTGTCACTTTTGCATTTGACCAGCAGGCGTGACAGCTCAATATCATTTTATTTTATTTTATTTTTGTAAGAACCCTTCTCCATGAGATTAATACCAGCTTAATCTCATAAAAGTCGTGTTCCACAAGACCTTGCAAGAAATTTAATCAGATATAATGAAACACCCCTCTGGTCATGAATGTGAAAAGAACTTGTGACCTGAACAGATTTCTCAAAAATAAAGTAATTTATTTTTAGATATATGAACAGGATAAACATACAAATATTAATGAAAATATTATATGAACAAAACACAAGTTATAATAACGCACAAAAATTTCACTCAGAGTTGACATAAACAGTAAGTTTCATGTGTTGCAACCT
>NW_013952438.1:1470044-1475053 GCF_001266775.1 Austrofundulus limnaeus
ATTCACTTAAAGAAAATAAAAACACTTTAAAATGATTTTCTTCTTATAAGTGTAAAAAATATAAAATCAAAGACAAAGAAAATAAACAATAGAAAATATTTTTTTCACCAGGGTTACCTCTACATTTTATTTTATTTTATTTTATTTAGAAATGTATTCATTTTATTTGTAACATATACACAACAAAGAACAAAAAAAACAGGCTATCAAAATAAAATGAAATAAAATGAAGCAGGCAGCAGAAGAAGAATAAATCTTATCTGCCCCCTTTTTTATTCCCAAAATATGTTCAAAATAAATTACAACAAAAATCAAAACAACTGAAAACACACACAAAAATCAAAAAACAAAGCTAAACTTAAAACACCAACTCAAACAACAATTTGCATGAATTCACTTGTGCTTCTCCATATTTCTTCAGAATACTAGATTTTATCATTCTCTTTAATATATACAAAGATCAGGCATTTTTATCCACCCATCTTCCAGACCGTTCCACAATCTTATTCCCTGGATTAAAGTGGATCGCTCCTTCAGGCTCGTATGAATTTTAATCATTTGTCTCCTCACAGATTTTAATCCGAAACCGTGCCACCGATCTCGATGCCCGCATGCATGACGGGACGACCCCGCTGATCCTAGCTGCCCGATTGGCGGTTGATGGCATGGTGGAAGAACTTCTCAACTGCCACGCGGATGCTAATGCCACTGATGATACTGGTAGCTAACATTTCTGGCATTCCCACACATCCTTCTGTATGCCTCATGGTGTTGGGAATAATTAAGATGAACTATTTTAAACTGTGATTCCTGCAGGTAAATCTGCTCTTCACTGGGCTGCGGCTGTGAACAACGTGGAAGCTGCCATGGTGCTGTTGAAAAGTGGAGCCAACAAAGACATGCAGGACAACAAGGTATGAGAAAACTATGTGAGGTTTAAATTGTATCTGGCACGATGATAATGCAATTGCCTATGAACGTGTTGGACTTTATTTATCTATTGCAAAATATCTGATGAACCAGTAGATAAAGTTTAATTCATTGAATGTACACTGGCAACTGATCAATTTTTGGAGTTGACCCAATTCAAGATGGCCACCACAAGTAAGCGACCTTAGCCAACACAAACTTTTACAGAAACTGAGCTACAGTTTGGTATAGTCTTAGCAGAGTCATTTCTAGCACATATTATTAAAGTTTAATGAAACTCTTGGAAAATAACTACTGGAAGTACACCTACAGCTGAATAACTTTTGGAGTCAACCCAATTCAAAATGGCCGCCACAGCTAATCAGCTTTGTCAAACACAAAAAAGGACATGGTGTAGCAGTAGCTGATGGTCATCATCCAATATCTAAGGGTTAAAACATCAGAAATATCTGTATAAAATTTGACATCAGTGTTGTTATGCTACTTCCTTTACTTCATTTTACTAATTGCTTCCTTTTTTTAATCAGGAGGAGACGCCGCTGTTCCTTGCAGCTCGTGAAGGCAGTTACGAGACGGCAAGGGTGCTTCTGGAGCACTTTGCCAATCGCGAAATCACCGACCACCTTGACCAGCTGCCGCGGGACATTGCTCAGGAGCGCATGCACCATGACATCGTCAGGCTTCTGGACGAGTACAACGTGGTCAGGAGTCCTGGGCTTCACAGCGCCCCCTTAAGCACCTCCACCCTCTCTCCTCCTCTCTGCTCCCCCGGTGACTATCTCAGCAACCTCAAGCCTACCCCTTCTGTCAAGAAGCCTCGAAAACAAGGCTCAGTTGGGAAAGGGGGAAAGGACGGGGGCAAGGATAATAGAGTGAAGAAGAAAAAGTCGCTGGATGGGAAGAACAATTTGCTCGACACGTCGGCCGTTCTCTCCCCCGTCGATTCGCTCGAGTCACCTCACGGCTACCTGTCAGACGTAGCTTCTCCTCCAATGGCGTCACCTTTCCAGCAGTCACCTCCTATGTCTTTAAATCACCTACAAGGCAGTGGGGATTCTCATTCTGGGCAAATTAGCATGGGTAAAGATATGGGTTGCATGTCTTTTGACCCTCCACGCCTTTCCCACTTGCCCGTGTCCAGCCCCACCTCTCAGGGCACGGCATCCATAGGCGGCAGCAGAGGAGGTCAGTGGATGGTTCCCGGCCTGAGCCACCAAGGAGGTTTTACCCAAGGACCATCCATAACACACGGCATGCTGGGCGCCTTGCACAGTGTCAGCACTGCCACCTTGTCGCAGATCATGGGCTACCAGAACCTGCAGACCAGCCACCCCGGCTCGTCTGCACACATGATGCAGCAGGCTCACCCCCGGCAGCTCCAGCACCAGAACTCCAGCTCCGCCACGGCCGGTCAAGCCCTCACCCAGGGCTTCCCGAGCATCGAGCTGAGCGGCTCCGACATGCAGCAGAGCGGTGGCTCGGGTCGCTCGATGGCCATCCACACCATCATGCCGCAGGAGACGCAGATGCTCGGCACCCAGTTTCTCACGCCCCCCTCCCAACATAGCTACTCAGGCCCTATGGACAACACGCCTAATCACCAGCTGCAAGTTCCCGACCACCCGTTTCTAACACCCTCCCCTGGTTCACCCGACCAGTGGTCCAGCTCGTCCCCACATTCCAACCTGTCGGACTGGTCAGAGGGCATCTCCAGCCCGCCCACAAGTATCCACTCGCAGATGAATCTAATCCCAGACAAGTTTAAATAAAGGCTTAGTTGGACTCGGAAATCATCAGAAACCCATTTCTGTCAGAAAGAAAGTAGCAAACTTGCTTCCAAACAGAAGATTCTCATTTTTATCATGAGTTTTTGTACTAATAAGAGCAGTTTTAGTAATTTGTATTTATTTATGTACTTTTTTTGACTTGAAAAAAGATTTTATATTTATGCTTTTTGTTTATTTTATTAGTTTTTATGTATGGCGATTTAGAAACTATTGAAAAAGGAGTGAACGACACAAAGAAAGCCTCCTTGACGTGTACACTGGTTATTTATTTGTCTTGCGTTGACGTATTCACTGAATTTGTTTTATTGTCTCGGCACAACAGTTCGAAAGAAAAAAGGGTTTTGTGTTGCTTTATCTTTGTACAGACATCTTTTGTTTTTTTATTTTTTAGAGACTATTTTAAAATTTCAGTATTAATTAAATCTATTTTAATCTCTTTTTGATTTTTTTAAGTGACCTTTTTTGTTACGGAACTACATTTCACTAAGTCTTATCACTGAGTCTGTGTTAGACATTGATTTAATATATTAATATAAAGTGTCACTTTTCCTAATGTTGCTTGTTACATTGTCCTCTGAACAGAACCACAGAACAAAGAAACAGTGTGACTGAAAAGGAACTTTGGAGATTTTGGACCTTCAGGCAAAGAACAACTAATTATTGATCAGGGCTGGTGCTGAGCGAATGATTTGTGATCATTTATGATGCAAGGGCTGTCCCTCTGTTTCATTTTGCTTCGCAAATCTATGATTATGGTTACCATGTTTAACCGGTTAAGTGTTAAATTGCAGACCTGTTGTAGACTGTTGGAAATGTTACATTTGCCACAGTTTAACTCTTTAAAGTGCCAGTGTGAATTCTGTTTTTCTTACGAAAAGCGATGTATGTTTTGAGATTTCTTGAAAAAAAAAAGATGAGGAGAAACATGCTGTATGTACAGGATAAAATGGGGACCTTTGTGTGTTCAGCGACATCTCCTGCACTTTTATAAGGAGTGTAGTTCATGGTGTCTAAATGTCATGTTTTATAAACTAATCCAGAGGTAAAGATGTTTTTAAGAAATAAAAAAGTAATACAGATTTTTCATGCACAGTTGTAGTTTGCAAAGAAATATTTCCTGTTTAAAAATGTTTTGTAAAATTGTCATGATTAAATAAAAACTTGCAGTTAAGCATAGTATTAGTTTTCATTTATTTCTATTTTAAATATTCATTGTGTTCGTATTGAAACAGGAAGTGTTAATGCTTTAATCTTTATAACTTGTTCTGAAACCTGCTGCAATTTGTTCCAACCAAAGCTTTCAAATCAAATGACTGGATTAATAGAGGATGCAATCACTGTTTATGACAGAATATCTGTTAAAATATCTAAAAGCAGTAAATTAGGATACACATTTAAATGCTAATCTCCCTTTAAATTTTATTTTGCCTCATATCTAATGCTGTTTTGTCATCAACTGATAAAGTTGTGTGAAAGCCAGTTAAATCACAAATCTTCCTGCTTTTCTGTAAATACATTATGCAGAAAAGGCTGTATTTTGAAAATAATACTTTAAATACAGTGAATTCATTTATTACGTCACAGTGATTTTGTTAGAGGCTATCAGTTCCTCTGTTGCCTTTCAGTTAGAACTTTAAATCACAAAGATCACCTTTGATAATCGAAACTAACATGAGACTAAACTGAGCCTTTCAAATGTTTATCAAGTTAACAACTAGAGTTTTATTTTAAACTTTGAGCTAGGCCCTGCTGCCAAAAAAATGCATTGACTATTATATCTCAGTAAGTTTTAAAGGTGACACTGAACTGCAGAGAAGTTTGAGCAAGTTGCAATCTGCAAGTTTGTGCATCTTACACAATATTTGAGCTATATTGTGAAATCTGGACAATATTTTCTTGTTCTAAATGAATGAAATTTTCACGTTATTGATGTTATTATCTTTTGACTGCATATTTGGGTCTTGAAGGCTACTTTTGGTTGTGGGTGCTGCACATGCAGATATGATGTATTACCAACTTTGATGGGAAAGGCAGTGGTGCCAAACGCACAGAAGGGAAAAAAAGATTTATAGGTGCTCTTTCTGCTACTTGATTAGGTTGTAAAAACACATTTAGACACTAATAGAAAAAAAACCTGGTACTTGTGAGAAAAATAGTCTCAGGATGTGATGGTGTGACAGATATCTGAAACGAAAAATGTTAATGTTAGAAGTAACTTGCCCTACATTTTCCATATCTCCCTCTCATTTCACACACACACACACACACACACACACACACACACACACACAC
>NW_013952438.1:1475729-1478037 GCF_001266775.1 Austrofundulus limnaeus
CCCACATTCATATCACACACATGCAAATCTTAACACGCCATAACCTATTGTTATCACAGACTTTATTTTAACTGTGGGAATTTGATATGTGGTTAAACACCAAGATCCCCCAAATCTTGACTAAAAGTTTGACATGCTGATTGAACAGAGAAATACAAAAATAAAAACATGCTCAGTCAGTTCAAAACAAGGAATAGTTTTTCTCACTTAAAACTGTAAAATAAATATTAATATTATGATTTTTTTAGATAGGAACGTTTATTATTTTTAATTATGAACTGAGTGAGATGAAATATTAAACACATTTCGAAAGACTTAATGCCAAAGGAAACGCCGTGGAGACTAAAGAAGAACAGCAGCGCCCTCTGCTGGTGAGCATGTGTGTTGCAGCCGGGCGGAATTAGAAGTAACACCGCTCTCTGCTGGCGGGTCGATGCATTGCAGGTCTGACAGTAAACCCCGTCCCCATAGAGACAGGTTCCCTACAACAGGGCGGCTCGATTACCGGTAGACCCCGTCAGTCCTCTGTCAGGGCCGATGACAGCTGCAGCGCAAGGCAGCTAGCCTTGCAACCTGGATAATTTCCTCGAGAAAGGACTTCCGGATGGTTGCCAACCAGATTTTTTATTATTGGATTACCGAGCATCAGCCGCCAGCCGCAGCGTTATCCTCACAAACCAGAGAGAGAGAGAGAGAGAGAGAGAGAGATTCGTTCCACTGGACAGGGAGGAGTCTCTGTTTTTCCACCGTTAGCTGAAGCCAGGCCAGCATGTTTTAACAGCTACACCTGCAGAAAGGCTGAAGCAGCGTATTGGACCTAAATGTGCTCTTAGAGGTGGGTCTTCCATATAAATTGCTGTCTTAGAATTTCAGCCTAGCAATCAAACGATTGGTCAGTCTAATCTGTCAAACAGGAAATGACAATGACAATAGCTTAATATAAAAACTACGTTTCTATTTATATTCCTAACATATTGCATTTTTATTTCAACCCCATAGAAATAATGTTTGAGTGGGATTTAAAGGGCCTTTATGGACTGGACATGTGAATATTAGTGACTAACATCACAGGTCAGACAAGGTGAGTCTAACAGATTTCATATCACCATTAAGAGAAGGAAGCTGAGGCAGGGCCCTGCTTGTTTTGTTCCCAATGCCGATGATGTAATGCTGTTTGCCTCCACTAGCAGGGAAATCTGTGTTTTCTCCCATGCAGGATGGACGTGAGTGCTGGCAGGGACAGCACCTGGAGGAGAACAACAGCAGCTGATGATGAGGATGGTGGTGACGATGGAGGAGGAGGAGGAGGCATGGAGGTTCATGTTGTACCACTGGAGCTCTACGACTCTGCAAGGGCCAAAATAGAAGCAAATCTCCGCTGGTTGTTTGCCAAAGCCTACGGTACAGGTAAGGCTGAGAGAGCTCCGGTGTGACGTTTTAATCATTTATTTACTGATTGAAGCAAACGTCAGATCTTTTATGTAAGTCTTGGAAGGGTTCCTGCTGATAAAACATGTAGCAGTCGCATGTATCCTTGCACATTTATTATATCAAATTGCTACCAATTTTTAATCAGATCTAGATAATGTTTGAACCTGACAGTTTGTAGAGTTAACAGTGGACAAAGTGACATTTAATGATAATTACGTGCAGTGTGTCTTCCCCTGCTAATACACTAATAAATGATGAACTGATTAAAAACGTTTTTTGGACAAAATATTAGTCACTTCTCAACAAAAAATATATATCAAATTTGAACTTAAACAAACTCTTAAAAGGTGAAACCTCGATGCATTTACTATCATATTTACCTTATTTTAACAGATAAGGTAAAAATGATACAAGCTGTTTGTTTTACGCTGTCTTTCGGACCAGTGTTTCAGAAAATAGCTCAATATAAGCAAACAAAAAATAAATAAATGAGGTGCAGCTGATTATCACATAATATTAGACCTTTAGACTTTTATCTTATTCTATCTTTCAACAGGATGAGTTTAATTAGCATGGGATTAATTTTAATCAGTAGTACTTTGCTATATGGCTCTTTAGTCATCACCCTAAAAAACATGTAAACCATACTGGGTTTTACTTTGTGCAGTCTGTAATCTAACTGGGAGCTCTGGTTTCAACCCATAGTTCAAAAACACAAATTTTTGGTTAATTTGTGATTTTAAGTGTTAGCATTAGAAAGATCCTTTTTACTTACTCTCAAAACAGGAAGCAAATAGCTCATGAATTAAAAAAAATGCTTTAAAGAGAGAGAGAGAGAGAGAGAGAGAGAGAGAGAGAGAGAGAGAGAGAGAGAGAG
>NW_013952438.1:1478047-1508838 GCF_001266775.1 Austrofundulus limnaeus
GAGAGAGAGAGAGAGAGAGAGAGAGAGAGAGAGAGAGAGAGAGAGAGAGAGAGAGAATGTATTTTTCAGGCACATAGTTCAAATTCAGTTCAAAAATACTTTATTGATCCCCAAAGGGAAATGACATAATTCAACTCTAAACAACAATTAAGTAACAATGTTACATTCAGTTGTTATTAAAAAGCTGTATACGTTAAAGTGAATTTGACTTTTCATCATAGCCTGTCTAAACACCTCGATATTGGACTCTGTCTCTTTAAGAACCTCATCCCGTTTCTGACAACCCCACTTCAGCACATCTTCACAACAATGCTTTGGGAAAGGAGTGATGTGTGGGGCTGGCAGGAGCTCGGCTGCAGACTGAGCTCCAGGGAGGAGCTTTGTACAAATAGGCGGTGCTTTGTACCAGGAAGCATTTAGGCAGCTGCACCATGGCTACGAGGGGAGATTCAAGGATTTCCCAAACATGCACGAATGAGTCAAAGCAACACTCTGGGTGTGTTTGATGAGGGAAAGACATTATATAAAGCTTAAAAAAGTCAAGTTTGCATAATACACCCCTCCCCCTCATTTATTTATTTATTTATTTATTTTTAAGATAAAGAGTACAACAACACTAGATCTCAAGAAAACACTGCTTTTAAATAATAACACACTTATTAGGACAAAAAATTGTTACAAAATAATTTATACTTTTTGCATTAATATACTAAATTTCCATGTTGACACAATTAGTATCATTTATTGCTTTTTAATTATCAAGCTAGCATAACAGCCACGTACTGTAGCATTCAGGATCTCTGTATTTATAAGTTAAATCTTCAGCCGACATCTCTTTATGTCTCTGTCTTCACACACAGGTCAGTAGAATGCCAGCTCTAACTCTGCTGTTAGCACTTTAAAAAGTGGCGTCTTTCCATTGCAGTGCTGGGAAGTAACAGTGCAAACGACTGCTTTAATGTGGGTTTTTGTGTCACACACTGGCTGCTCTGAGGAGGTCCTCTGTGCTGTTCATGCAGCTCTCTGAATCCAAGACACCATTCTGTCCAGAGCACCTAGGAGACAGAGACATGATGCTCACTGATGTCTGCTTGGTATTTATTTTATCATCGCTTGGATTTGAACTTTCACACTATGCTAATGAGTGAGAAGGAAACTAAAACACTTACAAACGTGAAGTGAAAGCTCTTCCTACTAGCACACATTTTGCCCTTATTACTCACTCCCGGTGAAAGCTATGGAGGTTTTTTTTTTTCCACATTTCTGCATTGTCTCGCTCACTTTGACAACGGGGGTAAAATGTTTTCAAGAAGTCAGCGCTGTAGACGTTTGTCTCACGTGTCGCTCCTCTGAAAAATCTCTTCAGCGTTTCAGGGCTGCTGTGCATGTGTGCAAAGATCTAAAGACTTTTTGCCTCTTTAGTTCCAAAGAAAACTCTGAACAAGTTGGGACTTTGTGTAAATTGTAAAAGCAGAATGTAGTGATTTACAAATCTCATATTTTACTCACAATGGAACATAGTAAACAGCTAAGACAATTACTGTAAACCATTTATAGACAAAAAAATTAGGTCATTTTGACTTTGGTGAAAGAAACGCCTCAAAAAGTTGGACAAAAGCAACATTTATCTTCTTTTAACACAAATGTGAAGGATCTGAGAGGAGAGCAGAAGCTATAGCCTCCATTGCATTCAGGGCGATTCAGCACTCTGACTCTTCTACTACAAAACCCTGCTGTTACAGCAGTATGTGATTTAGCCTTATCTTGCTGAAATAAGCAAGACCTTCTCTGTAAAGACGTTGTCTGGACAGGAGCGTATGTTGTTCTAAAACCTGCATATTCTTTTCTGCTTTGACGAGGCCTTTCCAGACGTAAGCTGTCCATGCCATAGACATTATTGCACCCCCATACCATCAGAGAGGCAGGCTTTTGAACCGTGTGCTGATAACAGACCCAACTGCTTTCCTTAGTATGGATGACATGTTACTTGTTCCCAAAAATAATTTTGATTCATCTGACCACCGAACAGTTTTACATTTCGCCGTAGTCTATTTAATGTGACCTTTTAATGTGACCCTGTGACTTATTCTTTGCATGATAGAGCTTTAACCTCCATTTGTGGATGGCACCTTGAACTGTGCTTACAGACAGTGATTTGTGGAGCATTTGATTTGAACATTTGCCGTGCTTGCTGTGTTCTACTGTGAATAAAATACACACAAAGACTTTTGAAAATGATTTTACATTTTACACAATTTCCCATCTTTGTTAGAATTCTGATTATAGTGACGGCAACACAAGTTTATAATAAATATTAAAAAGGACTGCTCAGTTTGATCAAAATGCACACACGTTCCTATGGTTGTTTACAGCCGGCATTAGGGACTGAAGGATCTAAACACTCTGATCAGATTAGCATAAACCAACACACAGCACAGCGGTGCTGGGAGGGCCGTGTCTGTGTGCTGGTGTGAAAGTCAGCCCAGTCAGTCACGTGTTTAAGTGTTTAATGGGATTGGACCTGAGGGTTGGGACCTTGTTCAACAAAGCCTGCTTGTTTAGACTCTTACAGTGTTTATTCATGATCACTGAGAAAAGATAGGAACAAATAGAAAAACTCATTCCTTTAAGCAAAGGGCATCATTCAATCAACAAATGCTGAACAGACGTTTATCTAAAGTGTATTACTTTCACATAATAAAGCTAATATGTACAAATATGATCAATTAGGTGTTGCAATGAGAGAGGAATGTAGTGATTATATTATGTCCATACATTTAAGACAATACTAGCATTATGTCATTCAGTAACTTTATACACATTTTGTAGCACTTAGAGTACGTGTTGGGAATGACTCGCCTACTAACCACGCTAAAGATTAGTGCAATAGATTTAACGTGCCTCTCCTCCAAATATAAAAAGTCAAAGAAAATATCTTCATATTTAGGAAAACAGGCATAAAACACATGATTTAACCCATTTTGTCACATAACTGGCATATTTTCCTTTGAATTTGGCTCAGCCAAAGTGAAACAGGAAGTGACATTAAAGGGGAACACTTGAAAGAAAACTCTCTGGTCTTTGTTTATAAAAACAATATTACAGTATTTCTACATCTCTCTCTCTCTTATAGGGACTAAAATTATCTAAAGAAACATCAGAAAATTCCCTTCTGTCTGTGTTGTTAGCTGTTCTGTTTACATGCAGACATTCCCCTTTGACATCACTTCCTGTTCCTTCACATGCAAATATCTCAACAACTGTTCATCACACTGGTGTGAAATTGCTTTTGCAATATGTTGTCCATGTTATCTTTCCAAAAGTGCAATCACATTTATCACAAACAACTGATGCCACAGGCACTTTAAAGTTATTGTGTTATAGCAACATTTAGAGTAATATCAACACACAAACCAATCACCTTTCACCTCAAGCTCACCTACACATGCTCACAAAGATTAATTTTCCAGTTTGAATCATATGAATAATAAATGTCAAATTAGAGAACAGCTCCTGCCTCCTCCCTACACTTTATCTCACCACACACACACACATACTCACCTCTTTAAGTCACATACCCTTGAAGAAGCGAGCAGGAAATGGGATAGCATCCCAGCCCCCAGTCGTCAGCCCTGCTGGCATGTCGCCCTCCATCACCCGTCACCACGTCAACCTGGAAGGACAAGAGGACATTCTGGGATAGCCAAGGCTGAGCAAACGTCAGAGCAGAGAGACTGTTGTGTTTGAAAGGGGCTGAAGCAAAAACAAGACAGAGGAACTCAAAGCTGACACTGTTTATATGAAGTAGTTTTAGATATAATCTGGGAAATTCAGCAGCTGAACTGAACTCCACTAGCAGACAGTTGGAAACGAGCTGGTTGTAAAAAAGTACAGCTGATTCTTCACAGTGGGCTGTGGGCTGTGTCCAAGCCTGCTGTGTGTGTGTGTGTGTGTGTGTTTTCCAAAAAGGACCATCTTGTTTGGTTTGTTTACCTTAGTCGGTGTAGCTACGGAAGCCCAGAGTGGCCATTTTCTGCATATAATCATTTTCCATTGTTTTCTCGTGATAATAACATGTCATTATCACAAAATATCAAGGACCATTTTCTCAAGATTCATTCATTCATTCATTCATTCATTCATTCATTCATTCATTCATTCATTCATTCATTCATTCATTCAGTGTTTTTTAACCAAATTCCATTGAGCTCTCCTTTGTAAAGGTGGCCTGGTCCTGAAGGCAACCTAGTATACATAATCTTGTGTAGTTTTCGTATCATTACACAGACTGATATTGCGGTTTGTTTGTCTCGTACAGATAACTTTATCAACCCTCGTCATTTCAGGAGACGTCTGGCCCGACTGCTGCTCAGCAGATCCCGCTGATATAATAAACTTTATTTGTGAGCAGCGGATGGGATCGGGCCGTCTCCTTGATTACTGAATGATGCACAAGAAAAACCATAACTCGTTATCTCGAAGAAAAAAAACATTGGGAAATTAATTTGTTATCTTGATAAAATGCTTGTGATTTCCACTAGAAAAAATAATATGCGGGAAACGTCTGCTCTCAGCTTCCTTTGGGAGGTGAAATGAGAAATGTTTGATGCTGTTATTTTCTTGTTTGATTTTTTTTTTATTTTTTGCACTTTTTTCCTCCAACTACTTTTTCATACTCTTAGCCGTTTATGTAACAAACATTCGCTCATTCAGGAGAAGGTTGCTCTGACTTTAATTTTCATAATATTCATTTTTATTCACCCAAATGTTCCCCATAGAACTACACTGAAGTCATTTCAGTTACTTCAAAAGCATCGTCTTAGAAAAACTGCATATTTGCTCTAATTTTAGCAAACATTTCCTATATAAGGTATCATTTTGGTATGAGCTAGTTTCTTTCTACATTTAGCAAGCCTTTTGCTACATTTAGCTAGTGTCTGTCTAATTTTAGTTAGCAATTTGCAACTTTTAGCTAGCATTTTGCTTTTTTTAGCTTTTAGCTACTGTCCTGCCTTTTTTTAGTTATGGCAACTCCGTTTAACCTTCTTTATCAAATTGCACCAAAGTCATTCATCATTCACAGAAAGCACAATGATACTTTAGAATATTGTACTTGTTTTTATTAAGTCCTCATTATGACCATATTTACAAGATGCAGTTTTATTTCTTATTTTTATTTCTAAGGTTTGAAGATTTTTTTATCCAGTGGACAGTGAGACAAAAAAACCCCACTACATTTCTAAATTACTTATCTGCAAAATGACTGCTCTGACCTTATGTACAGTTTTATTCCAAGCTGAAATCGAAAGCAGCTCAGCATTGTCTAATACTGCCTGTCCGTTTATAAGGACGGCTTCATTGTCAAATGACTAATTTGACATTTAGAGATGTGCACTGAGGGATAGATCAATCCCAGTCTCTCGCTATAACGTTAGAGCCAGAAGCAAAAAGCTTAGCTGAGCATAAAGTCTGGAAACAGAGGCAAACAAACTTACTTACAAATAAAGCTAAAGCAGCTCTTGTTTTCTTTATGTTAAAAAAATGTTACTTAACGTTTTCTGCAGGATGATGTGCTGACAAAACTTGCATCCTAAAATAAATGATAGAAATGCACAAATTATGAAAACTCAAGCACGGGTGCTCTATCTAGAATATTTCACATTAAACAAGAAACAATGTTGTGAATATTTTAATTTGGAGGTGAATGTTAAAACATTTCTTAAACTTTGGATAGAGTAGTTATAGCTTCTTTTTTCCTTTTCCTTCTATCTACAAAGTGAAGTTCAACTAAAGACCTACCAGCTTCTATATAATATTAACAAGAATTATACCAGCTGCAAACTAACGTTTTTTTCTTGTACCATTTTTGAAAAGAAACAACCCTGACCTTTGTTTCCACTTATCTACATTTATACAGAATGCACTAGAAGCTAAAATTCAAGAGTATTCCAGACTTTAAATCTGGATTAACGTGTCCAAGGCATATAAAAATAGCTGCTCCATGCATGTCTGGACCCACAAGCAGGAAAACAGCGGGCTGTCGGGCGGGAAAACACCATCAGCTTAAGCATCGTCGCTAAGTCCTGTTAACATGTGGACTTAACATGTTGATCAGCTCTCCCACCTGACATGTTGATCAGACTCTGACTTTGTCTCTGTGTGGTGACGTTGCACTGGCTTCTGCCTGGACCTTTTAATACTTTAATAGTGTGTGTGCACTGGAAGCTTTGTTACGTAACATGGTGAGACACTGATTTACATGTGTCTGCTCAGAAATAGCTGTGTGAAGGTCAGCGCAGGACAATATTGTTGGCTAAATATATAAAAAAATAATTAAAAAAATCTGATGATGGGCCAATCTAGCAACATATTTTTTTTTCCAGATCACATCCCTGTTGATCTTCGAGACCCCTTCTATACAGACCAGTATGAGCAAGAACACATCAAGCCCCCCATCATCCACCTGCTGCTGTCTGGAGAGCTCTACTGTCATGTGTATGGGCTCATCCTTCATGCTGAGCAGGCTGCCTCCCTCCAAAGCCACCAGTCTGTCATCCAAGCCTTGTCCAGAAGAGGCATCTATGTCCTGGAGAACAACACCACGCCAGTGTCTGATCTGGATCTCAGCTCGTCTCCTATTAAAATGGTTGGTGCCAGCGATCGCAAAATTTAAAACGAGTGTACTAAAAATCCTAAAGTTTTCCAGTACGTTTTTAAATATACACATATATATATACCTGGAAGGTGAACAAGACAAACACTGAATCATCTGTTAGCTTCTGAAAGCACCAGTGGATTGTTTGGAATTTAAGCTAAGTTCAAACAAACCCCATATCCAATGAAGATACCATTATGAAACACAGTTTAGCAATATTTCTTTAACCAAACGCAAAATTGCTGAGCATCATAATTAATATTCTCTCAGCGATGAATCTGTTTGATGTTATTTATTCCCACGAGGTTGCACAGACTATATGTCCTTACCACATTATTGAGCCTCAAAGCCAGCTTACCTTTTCACGTGTCGACTGTTTCGGCTCTGTTACTGCCAAAGGGCTGGCTTCAACCCCTCTCACTCTGAGGTGGCCAGAAGGCACCCACGTCTCAGCATGGGATTTTTTTTAAAAGCACCTTTTAACGACAACGTCAGGCAAAACAATGGCGCTCGTAACATGGGAAGATACACAGAGGTAGACATAGGATTTGACAAACATCATGGACAGGAGGGCTGACTGATGATTGATCACAGGTGTGCTGATTGAAATTAAGAGACAGGTCAAAGAAAATAAAGAGCTGCAATTAAACATGATGCTTTTATTTCACTATTTACTCAAACTGTACAGCTGGCAAGTAATTTGTCCATGCTGTTAAGTCACATAATAATCTAAGCCTGTGGAAATAAATAATTTACAACTTGATGTTGCAGTTTTGCTGGTTTTCTGATCTGCTGCTGAAAGATTCATGAGACCAACTGAGCAGCATTTTTTTTATATTTAATAAGAATCTCTTCCACGGCGATATTAGCTACTTCCCTCAAGTGTGAAAACATTACATGATCCCAGCTGGCTGGAAAGCTGCAGCTTTAGTCTGTGTTACTCCGAACTGACACTCAGAGGCGTCAGCAAATAAATGTGTTATTTACCGAGGTAGGTGTGAAGTGAGGCCAACACTTCCTTTTAACGAAAGATCATTAAAAAGATCTCTGTCCTCCCAGAGCTCCCACATCCACCTCATCGATGCCCTGATGATGGCCTACACGGCGGAGATGATCAGCGTAGAGAAGGTGGTGTCCAGTGTCAAGCGCTTCTCAAACATCAGCGCGTCCAAGGAGCTCCCATATGGCCTGGAAGAGTCAGAGGTCTTTTGGATTAATAAGGTGATGACCAAACATGGGGATTAAAATGTCGATTTATGTGATTTTGAATGGTCACTTATTCACGCTGCCTCGTCTGCTTCAGGTTAACATTAAGATGAGGGAGCTCACGGAAAAGGAGTGCAAGCTGAAGCAACACCTGCTGGAGTCGCCCAGTCACCACAAAGTAAAGCACTACTTTGTTCCTACTTTCCTGAAAATGTTCCTACGCCTTATGTTGTCACACACAATACAGCCCGGTACTTATTTACGGGGTAACATACATGGACTGAGCTGCATTACGAAGTGACTTTTTACCCTAGTACCTGAAAAGTATGAAATTGGTACTTACCTGCAATATACCTGGTAAGTACAAAGTACTGTTTGTACCCAGTGAGTACCAAAAAGGCTCACTGTAAATACCAGGAACATAAACAGTATGTATAAGAAACACACCAGATAAGTACATACCTGGCTCTGTACCTGTGAATACCAGGTCTATACCCAGTAAATACACTCAAAAAAGAGATGCAGTAGATGTAAATTAAAGAATTATGTGAACTGGATCTACTCAACTGAATTGAGTGAAGGCAATGCAAGTGACCAAGTTTGCACCCACTTAGTACCAAGTACACACCTTGCAACTACATACCACATGTGCAGTGTAACAAGTTACTTCATAATACAGCTCATGGAGAAAGTGGTGTTAGTCTCAATTTACCATAGCAAGGCTATTCAACTAAATTGCTCTGGGGGCCACAGATACTGCAGGTCAACAGCTGAGGGGACGAACATCCAGCAATTAAAGTTATTATGTAAATACACCAAGCATTACAAAGATCTGTTACCTTTGAATTAGTTTATTTTGCTGCATTTATTCATGAATGCAACATGTAAAACCCAAAGTGATATTAAAACAATATAAAAAACACATTATGTCTCCTAAATTTTGACGTATTTAACGAGCCACATTTTTAAACCAATTTAATTTTTACTTATCTTAATTTTATCTTCTACTGCTTGTAGTTTTAATTGTCTTGGGTTTTCATAGAAGTGGTTTTTACCAGCTTGTAGCCAAGATTCTGACGTATATGTCTAACTTGATGATGCCTTTATTGTCATTGTACAGAGCATAATGAAATTACATTTAAGAACACCCATTCAAGAAGACACACATGATAAAAACATGGGGGAACAGGTGATCAGGTCATGCGGCAACCAGCAGGGGTTGTGCTACCTTTTAAAAAGAAAAACTAAATACCATAGAAGGTTAATTTAAAGAACTTATAGTAATTAAAGTAGAAAACTGGGAGTTTGGGCTGAAGAGATTAATGAACCAGTCAGTGGGCCGGAATTTGTTCACCAGTGGGCCTGATGTGGCCCACGGGCCACCAGTTGAATAGTCCTTTATTATAGGGTTTTTTCTATTAGGTTCATATGTTTTAATTGGTTTGTACCTTTTAAATATTGGACTGTTGTATTACTACCTGCTTTTTCTAAACAGCTATCATTTAAAAATATTACTACTAATAAAAAAATACTTCTTAAATGCTATTTTATTAATTTACAGTGAGCAAGCACCTACTAAGAATTTCTGAAGCTCTTTGTGACTCACCTTAAACCAACAAGCTTTACTACATAAAATCAAATATATGAGGTGATTTACAAATATCGTTCAAAGCATCATTTGGTTGTTATACGTGTTTCATTTCTAAGTCTAACCCACGTCCAGATCTGATCTCTCTCCTGTCTATCCTGTAGCTCTGTCTGACCCTTGACTTGTCTGCTCCTCTTCCTGTTTGTATTGTTTCCTCCCCCGTGTGCCTCTTGGACACTAGTCTCCCTCCAAATGGTATTGGAAGCTTGTACCTGTAAGTGCAAATGTTTACTATCACTGCCTATGAGTGTCTGTGTGCGTCAGTATCAATTTGAACAGCAGCTGTGGTAAAAATGAACTCTAATTTTAAGCCGGAAAGAACACATTAAGGACAATCGTGTGTGATGAAGATGACACACACAAGTTTCCCTTTGTGCTGTAAAAAGACATGTTCAGTGTGTGCTCATTTGTTGTCATTTAAAAACTCTTAGCTTCTCTATTTATTTCGTGTGACTCGTAGAAAACATCCACAGGGAGGTTGAAGTGAACGGACGGCCACGTCAACCACATCATCACCATAAAGCAGTGCTTTTTTAAACAGCTCCACATGTTCTCATATAACATGTTTCAGTTCATTTGTAACTTCCTCCCAATCATTTTTCTCTCCCTTCACCAGCCTGATTTATTGCATGCTCTGGCCCATTGCTTATTGGAGCCTATGGAGTTCTCTCGTGTGGTAATGTACTCTTTATTGACCGTTTTTATTTTATTTTATTTTTCCGTTCCCTTACCACTAAACACACTCATCTGTGTTTCTTTGTTTTGTTTATGGTCTTTGTGTTTCACCATTAGAATTATTTGTGCTTTGTGATTTTTATGTTTATTTACTTACTTATGCTTTCATTAGTTTTTTTCCCCCCTGCATTCTTCCATGTCTCCAGTTCATTCCTCCTCAGGGTTTTTCCAGTCTGCCCACCATGTCTGCCTTCACATGCTCCCTGCTCACCGCTGTATCCACTTCTCTTTTAGTTCTTCTATTTAGTTTGAATCCAAGTCAGCAGTGGATTGTTCCTATTCTGCCACATCAGCCATGCGCTCTCATTTTTAACAAAATAGTCTTGTGTTCATCTTCATTCTGGGTCTGATCATCTTACTAAACCTGAAAGTTATTTGTCATATCTGAATACTGTTGACAAATGATATGAGTTAAGACATACAGTGATGCACCACATGAGAGGCCAGTCGCACAAAGCCCTCCTGTAACACTGACCTGATACAAAACCAAATAGTTGTAGGTGATTTAATCAATCACATGTATCTGCTGTGTGTGTAGTGTGTGTTTAAGTGAGACGAGATGTTTTGTGTTTGCTTAATAAGTGAGTTTGTGACTTCACATGGGATCAGATAAGTTAGAATAAAATTGGACCCTCTCTTGTTGTGTAGGTTCGGTACCGCAGAGATCATCTGTCAGGTCGCACGCTGCAACACTTCCCCCTGTTGGACGACCTGTTGAAGGATGTGTGTGACGGAGCAGCTCTGTTAGCTGTGATCCACTTCTACTGCCCAGATGTCATTAGACTGGAAGGTATGACACCACAAGCTGGCCAGATCCACTAAAGCTATTATATTTTAATCATGTTAATTTATTGTACTTTTATTTATTTCAGCTAATTTATCAGTGTTATTTTTATTTATTTTTTTGCAAGGAGTTGTCAGCTTAGGTAAAAGAGGAAAGAGAGTTATATTAATTTTATTATACAGGAACATTTTTCAAAATGCAGATGTTAACCAAAAGTATTTAAAAAGTACCCCGTGTTTAAAGAGCTCAACCACTTATTTGACCATTAAACAATGCAGAATGAACCTGCTGAACATTGTCGTTCTGATCTGTGCAGATATCTGCCTGAAAGAGGTTCCCTCTATAGCTGAAAGTGTGTACAACATCCAGCTGCTGAGAGAGTTCTCCAATGAATATTTAAACAAATGTTTCCATCTGAAGCCCGAGGACCTGCTGTACTCTCCGCCAGCGTTAAAGGTGATCCATGAAACGCGACATGTTAACGTGACAAGCCTCTTTAAAGCTTCACTGACTCAAAACTTTCAGATCACTCGAAATGTAACGGTCGTAAAGTAAGAAACAGCTTCATGACTCAAAAAAGAAAAGTATTCGTTTCTTCTTTAAAGTAATTTTTGCTTTTGGTTATTATACGTTATTCTTTCAATAAAACTGAGCGGCCACCCTGATCTTGGATGCTAAGCGGGGTCAGGCCTGGTTAATATTTGGATGGTAGACTGCTTGGGAATGTCAGGTGCTGTACCAATGTAGGACTCGTGCCGACATTGTTTACTAGCAATAGAAAACCTTTGACCATAAAGGTCATAGATCACCTCAGTAAAGGATGTCTTATCATCAAAACTGAGCAATTTTGCTGTTTTTGCTTCCTTTTGTTGTTACATGTCTGAAAACACACCATATCTTATGAAAAGTATTTTGCTGAATGTTTCACTTCTACACTCATCCACTCATCTGATACTGATGGGATTCTTTAGAGAAAATGCTGAGTTTAGACAAAAGGATAGGTTTAGTGTGCTGAAGTG
Organism: Austrofundulus limnaeus; assembly: GCF_001266775.1. Lineage (NCBI taxonomy): Eukaryota > Metazoa > Chordata > Actinopteri > Cyprinodontiformes > Rivulidae > Austrofundulus > Austrofundulus limnaeus. The sequence continues at coordinate 1,490,095 of NW_013952438.1, forward strand.
TGTTTTCTGCAAAAAAACAAAACAACATAAAGTGTATTGTTTTATTGGAAGAGTAATTTTATAGAGTTCTTTGTCATGCTTTTTTCCTGGTGTTCATCTTGGTCATCATGTCTTGCAGAATAATGTCATGGTCTTCATTGCTGAGCTTTTCTGGTGGTTTGAGAACGTGAAGCCAGACTTTGTCCAGCCCAGAGACCTTCAGGAAATCAAAGATGGTAGAAAATCTTCTTTACTTTGATGTATTTGTAGTGCTGTGCAAAGGTTTTGAGACAATACTAAGAAATCAGACTTCGTTTTTATCGCTTTTTAGCAAGGCTGTCTGAGGCTCTTTCAAAGTTTTGTGGGGAATCTTTGGCTGCTTTAATTACAGCCCTTGAGAATTTTCAGAGAACTGTTTATTTGTTGCAACCTTTTTGTCAATTACTGAATCATTTGGGCAGAAAAAGCCCTAAACTCAAGATGTGATTTGATATGATGACAATTTGTTCCAATTTCTTCAGTTAGATATGCAAAATGAAATACCAAGGACATTACTGTTTGGCACATAAAATACTATTTAACAACCAAAAAGGTGATTCCCAAAGAGCATTAACTGAAAACTTTACATGCATTCATTGATCAGCTGAAGGATGATACATCTCTCTGGTTCTTTTCTGGCTTATTGCAGGATTTCCCCATATTTCCTAAAATTGTGACTTTCTAATACTGTTCTTCTGCTGACCTTTTTATAATCTGACCTCCACTTTCTTCTTCTTTTAAGCACAATATGCAGTCATGGTCAGGAAACGCATGCAAAAGAAGTGGAAAAAAAAAAAAACAAACAAAGCTGAAAACTTTGAAAGACTTCCAGAAAATCTTGAAAACATTTGATCAAGATAGTTTCAAATAATTTGAAAAGTCTGACTCTTGACAGTTTTTTTTCCTTTAATGTGACTTTAATGTGTACTTCTGCCTTTTGCTCAGTGAGACTTTTGCTCCAGCCCAAAAGCTCTCGATCTTATGCACTCCCCTCAAACGTTACCAAACGTCATTTCCTGCCATCTTCCCACTCGGAGGATATCTTAACCACAAACACAAGCACCGACCTCAGGTACTGTAGTTTATGTAAAAAGACTTTTCCACCTAAATGATTTTAAATAGTTTTGGCAACTAGGTAATATAATTTCAAAATGAAAAAAAAATCATTTGTTTTTCTTCTGTTCAGCATTAAAACACCTTCTTCCATCTCATCTCACTCGTTGCTGCCCCTGAGGCAGAGACCGCAGAGGATGGCTGAAGAGGGCACTTCAGGTAATACTTAGCAAATATTTGCTCAGATGCTGGTGCACATTCTGCAGCCTAAAGTCACAGATAAAGCTCTTTTAATAGCAAATGACTAAGCTGTTGCTGAAGAGGCAGAAAAAGGAAAAGAAAAAGCAGTATGTTTAGGGGCAGAAGACATTTATGGACAGATGAAAGCTTTAAGCAAAACATTCAGGGAAAAATAAGAGCGAAAACAAAACAATTCGATTTTAATGTTTTTCTCAGTTTATTTCTTCATCTACTAAAGAGTAGGTTGGTGAAATCAGTCAGTAGTTATTATTTTTGTATGTATCACCTCCGTTTTATGACTAGTGTTTTGATTTTCAGAGTTGAGGAACAGATCACACCCTGTGCCGCGATCAGATGGGCAACATCAGGACTCCATATTGGCATGGCCAGAGAGAAGGGCGAGGTGAACCCGCGGTTCCAGCTTTTCCAAACCAGACCCATTTTTTTCAGCTTTATGTCTTGTTATTCTTAGCTTTATAACTCTTTTACTTATCCCGTTGCATCACTTCTCTTTTAGGCCTTTATCCCAGCCAGCGCCCTACGCTCTGCATTTTGCAAAAGAGGATGAATCAGACAGCATCAGCATCGCTCGATCCATCAGCAAAGACAGCTTAGCCTCTAACATCATGAGCATTACCCCCAAACACATGCTGGAGTCAGCGCTGCCTCAGCACAGACTCAGTGGCCAAAGTCTGCTTAGTCACATGTGCATAGAAGATGAAGAGGAGGTGATAGAGGAGGAGGAACTCGTTTCTGTCATCCACCCTGCTACATTTTCTCGACACAGAGTCAAAAGTGAAATGGAGCAGGATGAGCTGGAAATGCACAATTTAAACTTATCCTCTGTAGGCTCGAAAACATTTCGTGTTCTACCCCATGACTCAGGTCCCTTTGCTTTGGACCACCAGGCAGACAGCTACTATCTGGAGCCTTTGATACCCGCTGTCCCCAAACGAGCCAAAGAGAAGATCATCACTGTGAACAAGCAGGAGGAAAGTGGCGAGGGACGCTTTAGAGGAGCAGAGGCTGGTAGGAAAGCTACAGCCAATATCCCTAACACCTCCAAGAGGAAAGCTCATGTAGTTGAGTCAAACAGAAGTACCGGTGCGCCGAAACCTGTGGATGAATCAGGGCTCAACTCAGAAGGCATTTCTCACTCTGGAAAAATACATTCTCCAGGTTTTTTCCTTCATTTGTCAGGGGAAGCAGGTTCCTTCACCCCTCCGCCCGAAGCAGGGCATGACTCTGACTCCGACATCGCGGACCTCGAGGAGGACGAAGACGAGCAGACAGATCCAGCTAAAGAGGCCGCGATGACAGGAAGGGGAGAGTGTTTAGAGAAGGAATGCTTGCCTGAACTGGGAGACGGAGAATCGGACAAACTCAGAGAGGACTTGAAGGTGACGGAAAGGGACGATAAAGAAGATGCCAGCGGACGCTCGAGTCCTTGCCCGAGCACCGTGTCATGGGCGAGCAGCTGCAGCGCCTCGGGCAGCGCGGGCGTCAAGATGACCAGCTTTGCAGAACGAAAGCTCCTCAAGCTGGGCCTACGCGATGGATACTCCAGCACCAGCAGCTCTCAGAAGACCACGCCAGACGGCTCGGAGTTTGCCCCTCAGTGGCTGGGGAAGGACACGATGGTTTGTCCGTCAGCCGTACCTTCAGAGCTGCTTCAGCTACACATGCAGCTGGAGGAGCAAAGGCGTGCGATAGAGTACCAGAAGAAGAAAATGGAGGCCTTGTCAGCCAGGCAGAGACTAAAACTTGGAAAAGCTGCGTTCCTGAACATCGTTAAGAAGGGTGAAGGAAAGTGCGACACACTTCCTTTACCACCAAAACACTCCCTGGATCCTTCTGGATCAGCAGCTAGCAGGAGGAAAGTTAAGATCCAGTCGTGCAAGGATGATTCCTGTCTAGATGCCCTGAAAGATCAAACAGAGGGACAGCAGATGAACAAAGACAACAGGTGGAACCCTTTGTCCCAGAACAAGAGCTCTGAACCTGATGTAAATGAGTGTTCCCACTCTATAGATCTACTTAATCAAGCTATTAGTTCCATTCAGCAGCAGATGATGCAGCTCTCCTTACAGCAAAACCTGCTGATGAAGCAGAGCGCGGTCTCACCTCAGGAGCCGACGCACACAGTCCAAAGCACAACCCCAGACGCTACACAAACAACACCCTCTACCTCAGACTCCAGATCTTTCGCGGCCCACTTTGTAGACATCAGCGGCAGCGATTCTCTCCCCGCCCGTCGCCCCCCAAAGCTCAGCTCCAGCCAACGCAGCAAAGCAGCAGAGCAGAAAAAGAGCAAAGAAAACACGAAATCAGCCGCCGCCGGCGTCCCTTCTCCGGACGGCCGGCCTTCTCCTAAAAAGGCTACCGATGGAGAGTACGGGACGGGGCGCGCCGCCGAGGGCTGCAAAACTGAGAGAAACATTCTGAGGAATGCCACTTTTAGAGTTCATGAAAACACCACAGAGGGAGGTGGGAACCTCTCAGGCAAATCCAAGTTACAAGAACCACCGGTCATCAACAACACACCAGAATCTTCAGCGGAGGATGCTGAGGAAGAAGAGAAAAAAGCTTCCGACTCGAGCAATGAGATTCTCAGCGTCGATGAAAGTGCTAGGCTCAGGGGTCAGCTGATTGAGGTGGACTTGTCCGAGCTTAAAGACCCACTGGAGGCTGGCAGCGCGGATGTGAGAGACAGCACTGCCGACGTCGAGCAGAAGAGCGTGCTGGGCTTCTTCTTTAAGGTATAACTCACATGGTTGGTGTTTCCCTCGTGTATTTGTTTGGCAGATGCAGCTTCACGAAATGTTTTAATCTTCCAGGACGACGAGAAAGCAGAGGACGAAATGGCCAAGCGTCGCGCCGCCTTCCTCCTCAAACAGCAGCGCAAAGCCGAGGAGGCCCGACTTCGGAAACAGCAGCAAGAAGCGGAGAGCGAGCTCAAACGTGACGAGGCTCGGTAGGGCCGATCTCATGCGCAAAAGCATTGTGGGTAAAAGTGTGCCGAATCGGAGGGCCTCACTCTTTGTCTGTTCAAGGCGTAAAGCGGAGGAGGATCGCATTCGCAAGGAGGAGGAGAAGGCGCGGCGGGAGCTGATTAAACAGGAGTACTTACGGAGGAAGCAGCAAGCACTGATGGAAGAGCAGGGTTTGGTTAAACCTCGCACCAGGACCAAACCTCGCAGAAACAGACCCAAATCCCTGCACCGTGAAGAATCCGGCAGCTTCTCCAAAGGATCCAACACACGTAAGAACATCTTCAACACTGGAGTTTTGTTTTAGCAGATGCTCCATGTTGTCTCCATTACTACCTGTTTGTGAAGCGATAGACTTTTGTTCTTTTCCTCAATGACGTGTGTACTTGTCGTCCTCTTAAGTGTGTACACGTGTGTTGTGCAGGTGAATCTCTGAAGGTGTCCACGTTAATCAAAGCCCAGAGTTCAGCAGCAGGCTGCAGGGGAGGTGAACACTCCTTCCCGCTCTGCATGGTTTAACTCCAAGCATGCACAGCTGATAGAAAGAGTTCAAACAGCAAATTAAAATGATACACTGGGTGCAGGACTGGTAAAAGTATCAGTCAGCGGCCAGTTTGCGTTCTTTTCCTCTGAGTCGTTTTAATCAGAGCTGTAAACTGGAAATAGCACAAGCTAATGCTATCAGTTACAATTAGCTGCTATCTGGTGCTACGTTATTCTGCTCTGTTTTTTCAGCTGATCTGAGTCACCGAGGATCGACGCTGTCTTTGGCGACAGATGCAGACAGCGTTGTTTCTGGAGGGGCGGAGTCAAACAGGTGAGACTTTCCTCTCTCCGAGTTCTGTGTTCAGATGATCAACCCTTTGCGCCCTCGCAGTTTTCTGACCGACTTATAACGTGTCCACAAGGGCTGCCTCTGTGTGCTCCATGGAATCGTTCCCCGTTCTGAGCAGGACCTCCAGCAGGAACATGGAGCGGGACTGGGAGAACGGCTCCATAGCCTCGTCCATCACTTCAACTGAGTACAATGGTGAGCGCAAATACAGAATTTCCTGTTCTACTTAAAAAAAAAGACAAATACATAATAGCATATGTATTTTGTCGATCTTTTATACATGCTGTGTTTGTCTGAAGGTCCTAAACTTTTCAAGGAACCGAGCTCTAAATCGAACAAACCGATCATCATCAATGCCATCGCCCATTGCTGCCTTGCTGGAAAAGTTAATGAGGTCCAGAAGAATGTAGTTCTTGAGGTATGTATCAAGAGTCTTCTCTGCAGGAATGCATATCGCCCACTTTTGGCAGGCCTTGCATTTGAAACATGTAAAATAGATCAAATAAAACACTAATCAATAATTATTGATATTGACTGTCATGATACATTTTTTTTATTATCACCCAGCCCTAACAGACGTTTTGAATTAGTCAAACTTATACCTACAAAACCGTTAGGGAACTTCCTTTACCTCTTTATGCACATTTTGTCCCCTTGTGTTCAATAAACACTGTTGCATATGTTTTTCAGGAGTTAGAAAAGTGTGAATCCAACCACCTGATCATCCTCTTCCGTGACGGCGGGTGCCAGTTTCGTGCCATTTACTCTTACTCACCAGACACCGAGGAGATCATCAAGTTCACAGGCACGGGCCCACGCGCCATCGGCCGGAAGATGATCGACAAGCTTTACAAATACAACTCGGACCGCAAGCAGTTCACCGTCATCCCTGCCAAGTCTGTGTCGGTCAGCGTGGACGCTCTGACCATCCACAATCACCTGTGGCAGGTCAGGAGACCGGGGAGTGCACGTCGGAAGTGAGCAAGATAGAAAACTTGTAACGATTAAGCGACTAAAGGGCAGGACCCAAAACTCTTAGTGGACACTGAGAGCTTATTGAGGAGAGAGTTCTATGATCTGTGTCAGTGTGAGTATATTCAGTATGAAACACCAAACAACACAGTGTACTCAGTCCTTTCATCCAGTCACTGGTTTATTCTGCATGTCACACTTCAGTATTTTAATTTGTAGATGTTTCCTACATCAGCTACACACTGCTGTTTCATTTAGTTTTTATTTTTTCATGTAGGAGGAAAGAGAAACTAAACTAGGGAGTGAATTACAGCTGATTCTCTTTAAAGTAGCAAACATTCTACTGACACTAAGTGCAAATAAATATGAGCATCCATGTGCGAGTTAGAGGTGGACTGATTGATCCGGCAGCTGATTATAAAAGCTTATTTTTGTAGTTGTTTTAAAAATAACCAGCATCAGATATGTCTGTGCATACTAAACCAATTCAATAGATATATCCCACATAGCAGATGTGGGCCAGGTCTGGCAATGATGGCACTGTTTTTAAAATGGCATGCCATAACTGGCCCAGATGAGGTTTGGTTTATGTGGACCAGATCTGTCAATGCCACGACTGGCATTGACAGATCTGGGCCACCAAAGGGCCATTACTCTTTGCAGTTTCTGGGCCAAGTGATTAGAATGTTTAGTGCACTGTGTGGGCCAGAACTGGGCCAGGTAAATGTTGCTATGTGGGATGTGTTTGGTTCGTAACTGTGTCCATCAACAAAAATGACAAGTCATCATGTCGTGTCATCCTGCTGTATATTAAGAAATCACTGAGTTGAAGCCAGTTTAGATAAACCATTAACCTTTTGAGCTGTTCCAGCTAATTACGGTTATCCATCATACCGTAAACATTGGTTGTTTTTTCCAAAATCAAGCAGATTGTAATAGAACCTGTATGCATACAAGGTTAAACTTATAGACCCAAAACAAACAAATAAAAATCAGCTTTATATATCAGCGGTCCAGATTTCTAAAAATTGGCATTGCCTTTTGCAAAACCCCAGTCAGTCAACCTCTATGTAATGTTTACTATTTCAGCTTGGCAAAAACAACACCTTATTGCTGTGATTAATTCTGACTGAACATCTGCGACCAATATGGGCTTTTAGGAAGAGGGAGCTTTAAAACACGCATCTTCACTGTATGTATGTCTGTTAGGAAGCATTAAGTGTGCTTGCAGATGTGAATGAGTCTTTACGTTGACAATGAGGCCAACATGTTCAAACTAATGGTTACAATTTCAAACTTCCATTACACAACACAACTTTTTGTCTTTATTTTGTATTTATTTTGTCTTTTTTCATTTTGTTTTGAGCTGTTACAGTGGGAAAACGTGTGCTGATTTTACAAGTGAAGGAAATTGTGTTAATATTATTCCCAAACAGGAAGTGCTTTTCGGACAAACTTCACATTCGACTGAAATTCAACAACTGAGCTGTTTTGCTGCTCACTCATTGCCGTTGAGTTCTGGTGTGATGGAAACATTTGGTGACGCCTTCGTGGCCCAGCAGTGTCTTGATGAAAGACATTTTTTTTCCTGTCTGGAATGATGTTTGGGTAAACTGCACTATACTTGATATTTGTTTGCTGCATTTTGTACATTTTGGAATAGTATTTTTTTGTACGTAATGTACAAGTTATGTTTACTAAAAAGTAGGCTCTATTTTGCAGTTTATTGTTAAAGAGATGTTGCGTTGTATTTCTGTTATACTTTCTGTTTATTTATTTTAAAGAGATATAATAAAATGCAATTAGGTAAGTTTTCTTGCTAAATTTGGAGCAATGGCTGTCTTTGAAACATGTCACTTTGGAGAGCACGATGAGGGAAAAATATCCCACGATTTGCCTTTATCAATGATAATATTGTGTTTGTGTTCAGATGGTCAAAAAAATTCAACAATACAAAAGCAAAAACATTTCACCCACTTAAAACGGTTTTAATATAATACTGTATTTGTAGCACTTAAATGTGCACATAAAACTATATCAAGAACAAATCTAGTCAACACTGACATTTGTACAAAGTCAGACTTACAGTAAATGCAAAAAGTGTTGAGATTTGCCCAAACAACAACAACTGTAAACAAATCAGCAAAAGTTTTCACTCTTTTCTGATTATTTATATATATTGCAAAGCAAATAAATTCTTTTTGGCACAAAAGTGAACATTTTGCACATCCAGTACAAATTCCTGAACTGAGCCCTCATGGTGCTAACACCTAAAGCTAAAGAAAAGAACTGGAGCTACGAACAGTAAATAACCATTCACGTTTGAATGCTAGTTTCTAACACGGGCCGTGATGCCACTGATGAACTCTTTGATAAGTGGACAGAAAGTGTGTTTTAAACACTTTAATACAAGTTTCATGTAGGTCACTTAGGGCTGTTTGATTTTTCAACTCCAATTCTAAAAAATTTGGGATATTGTGTACAATAAACAAATGCAGCTGCAACTGCAAATGAACTGCTAGTTTGACTTTTGGGAAAAATAAAGTAATTTTGTATTTGATGACATCAACACATCTCTAAAAAAGATGAGACAGCGACAGTAAAAGTGTGTAAAAGTAAGATTAGATTAGACCAGAGATACAATATCTTTGGGGAGGTCTCATCCAGTGCAGTAAGGCTACACCAGTCTGGTAGGTGGGAAAGCCTAGCTCATGTTGACATGTATGCTGAAGGGAAAACTGGAAAACTATGGTAGGATGACTCAAAATTAGAAATTCTTTTTGGAGACCGCAGATGCTATGTCTTCTATACTACAGAGGAGCAAGACCATCCAGCCCATTAACAGCACACAGTTTAAAAGCCTTTCCTCTCTGATGTTATGGGGATGCATTAGCATCTATGGCACGGGAAGCTGGCACAGCAGCTGGTCTCCTCAGTACCTAGTACCTATTACAGACTGTTGTTAAATGAAAACAGGATGTTTCATTGAGGTAAATTCTGTCCTGTCATTTCTGAGATGTGCTGCTGTCATAATATTCAAAATTGCCTTTTTATTTTAATTAGTACAAATTCTTAACTTAAACATATGATATGCTTACTATGTTCCATGGGGAATAAAATACGGGTTCATGAATTGTGCAAACCATTGCATTCCGTTTCAGTGGACAAAACGCACCTCCTTCTTCATTATTAGAGTTGTAGATAATTTGAGTTAAACGATAGAAAGTGCAACAGTTGCATTCTAAAACACAGATATATTCATAGTTAAGCTTTACTTCAAGAGGCTTTAATAACAAACAGTTTTAGTAAGGATGATTCCTGTGATCACAGATGTGTTGTTTATAAATCAGATTGCCTTTAACTGATGGTAGCCTTGCACGTGTGATGACCCTGATCGAAATTCTTTCAGTTAGCATCCTGTGAGTTAAAAAGAACTGAATGTGTCCGTCTTATTTACAGTATTTGTGGCAATAACATAAAAATGTCACACACAAACAAACAAAAAACTGTTGTTATTAGACAGTAGGTAGGCACTCACAGAAATTCACAAAATACATTTACAGACTGCAGCACTGAAAAAAAAAACTGCAGCTTCTTTCAAATTGGACCTGCATGGACAGAACCAGATTTAAAGGCAATGTGTCCTCTCTAGGCATCCTCCCTGGTGCTGGACTCACGTCGCTCTTTCAGGCTGCTGCTGTGGATGGGTGGCTCCTCTGGGACGTGAGCCAGAGGGTCGGAACGGATCAAGTACCTGAGATGGAACCAAGATGTCACCACACAGAACATTCCTCAAACGTCTAAAAATGTCTTTTTTTAAATGGTCTTTTCCTCTCACAGCCATGGCAGATATTTAGCATGAAAAGAAACACTGACGGGTAGTTTTGAAAGGATCTCATGAAGTACTTACACAATGTCATTGATCTCCAGCCTGGTGTCAGGAGAAGGGTTGATGAGGACGTAGGACAGCGTGTTCTGGTGATCACTCTGCTCATCTAAAACAAAAACACACACAGTCAGCTCAAACACAGTCCCACGATCACGTTGTGCCTAAAGTGATCAAAAGCTTCACCTTGTAGATATCCCAGGTTAACTCTGTTCATGACGTCACTGGCTGTCAGGTTTGTCAGGTCATCTGCATTTAGACAAGAAACACAGTGAAGAAACAGATAAAGAAGGATTACTTCAATGACAAAACAAAAAATAAAACATTCATTCTTACCATATCCAGAGGTGGGGAGACCCAGATGTCTCATGCGGTTTCGGACCAGCTCAGACAGCTCCTCCCTCTCGGAGCGCCGGTAGAGGTTGAGGCGCTGCTGGGCGATGCGCTGGGCGTGGTCTTTGCTGGAGTCCCGGTTCACGCCCTGCCACCTCACACTCTTCTTACTCAGGCGCCGAGCCCACTGCATGCTCTTCTTCCTCAGCAGGGGGTGCTCCGTCTGTTCATTGCTGCGAGACTCGTCCCCCCTGTCCTTTGTGTCCTCACAGTCATCAACACTCATCGACACCTGTGACTGAGATGAGGAACTTAAAGTAATCTTGTAGCGTGAGCATTTATTTTATAATTATGACATTTCTGAAGACCTCTTACTGTGTGAGTGCTGATTCAGAACTCACACCATTTTCCTTATTTTTCTTTTTAAATTAGCATCAAACTTCTTTTGCATACTTTGTTTTATTTTAGCCATTCACATGTCAAAACATTCAGCTCATTCAGAAAATTGATAATCTGGCTTTAAAAATAACTTTCATACTTTTCAAAATATTGAACTGCATTTACAAATATTTACTCCATAGAAGTAGATTAAGATCTCATCGCTTCTTTACAAAACATTGCTGTTTGAAATCTGCTTAAACATACTTTATTTATGTTTTCGTATGCTACTTTTAGCTTTTAGCTATTGTTCTGCTACTTTTAGCTTCTAGCTAGCCTTTTTATTTTAACCTTTAGCCAGTCTCTTGCTACTTTTACTACTCTTTTGCTACTTTTTACAATGTTTTTGCAACATTTAGTTAGCATTTGCTAACTTTAGCTTTAAGCTATCCTTTTCTTCAGGCTAACTTTTTGATGTTTTATGTAGCTTTTGCTAATTTTAGCTAATACATTGTCAATTTAAGCTAGTGTTTTTGCTAAATTTAACATTTCACTAGTCCTTTTTATTAATTTTAGCTTCTGTTTACTGTTTTTGTACTTTTAGATTTTAGCAAGTCTATCTTTACTTTTAGCTTCAAGCCAACATTTTCATACTTTGTCTAGCTTTTTAATACCTTTAGCTAACCTTTTGGGGCTTTTAGCTTTTAGCAAGTGTTTTGCTTTCAGTTAGTGTTCTGCTTCTTTTAGCTACTGATATTTTTAGATTTAACGACAACGTTTAAACTTTTTCAGCAAATTTCAAAAAAGCCATTCCTCACTGCGTTCATTTTATATTGTCACACAAAATGCAACCTGTCTATTCTAAAAAATTTACACAACTTTGGCACTCCTCTTCTTGTTATCTCACCTCTGACGTTGCAAAAATGTGGTACTCGGTGCGATAGATCCCGATAGGAATTTCAGCACTAGTGGAACAAAGTTTCTGGAACAATCTCCCATAAGAACCAATCCACAGATCTTCTTCTGTTATTTTCATCTGGAACAAAAGTTGATGAAGTGTAATCATACATAGTGCTGATTATTATCAAATGAAGGCTTGTTCTCCCCTGTCAGACTCACAGCACAGAGGTATCCTGATCCTGGAGTGGTGTCCAGTCCCAGAAGCAGCCTTGCAATAAGAATCATGTAATCCTTTACAAAAGACTAAAAATAATAACAAAAAAAGAAGAATTTGAATCATTTTTAAATCTCGATGATCATTTTCATAAAAAAAACCTAAGCAAAATAACCTAAGCAAGGCTTCAGTGACTGAACACAAGAGGGCACTTGTGCGTTTTGTTGGTGATGTGTCTCCCCTGCTTTGAAACACATTTTTATACCCAGAGCTGAGGCAAATTATACTCCGTGTACAAACCTGATAGAGAAGAGTATCCAACATGCTGATACTGAACACTCTGCCTGCAGCGAAGGGCAGGCGAAACATGAAGGCCAAGTTGGAGCCCTTGTCACGCTCTTTCTGTGGGGGGATGGCAACATTTAAACGGCCCATCACCTTTTTTTTAATATAAGTTATTGATCATTATATGATCAAAATAAAATTCTATTAGGGGTTTTGTCTTACCTTCTCCAGCTTGGAGAGAGCCAGTGAATAACAGTCCTTTGCTCTAAACTGCATGAACCTCATGTTGGATGGATGAGTAAGCTCTGTGATAATACTGAGACTGGGAAACAACCTGAATGTCACAGGATTAAAAAAAATGTTAATTTTTGTTTTAATGAATACATCTCCACTTAAATCCCAGTCCTAATGATAGCCCTGCTGTTTATGTTTAGGGGGAGCCTCATACTAACAGTTTTCTACACAAACTGATATGGCGGAATCACATTTAATTACCTGAACATCGTCTGCACATTCACTATAGTTTTGGCATCAGCCATGTAGTCCTCTTCAGCGCTCATTGTGCTCTCTTTATCCACAACAACCAAGTTATCAGCATAGATAATACCACACTGGAGAAGGCTGTCCAAACTGCAACACAAACACACACATCAACACACAACAATTAAAATCACAGCAAACATTGATTTGCCAGGAAAACACTGAACATCTGATTATGGCACAAACTCTCTAAAAACATATTTTATGCAAATATTAATTGAAAAACAAAGTAAATATAATAAAACCTGATCTGACAGTCTTACTTGTCTATGGATCCAGCCATGTAATACACCATCGGGAAACAACAAATAGCCTCCAGGAAATGATTATCAGGCCTGCAGGAAACATTTGCAAAATGGAAATAAGAACAATTGTGTTTTTCAATTCTTTTCTGCAGAGAAAAACACAAATTATGCTCAAATCCTGGGTTTGACGTGTACTTCGACATGAAACATTTAGCATGTCAGTTACTCAGAACAAGCCTTGCAAATGACAAAAGCTCTACATCAGAAAGAGCCCCCCCCCCCCACCCCGCTTTGTTTTCTCTGATATTTGGCCTCGGTATTGTTCAGCGTACCCTTTATTTCTCAACAAATCAAGCACATTATGCTTATTATTTAGACAGATTAAGCAAAAACTACAAAGCTTTTATTTCTGCTGAACAATGGAAAAATGCATTTGATTTCTGACAATAATCTGGACTGTCACATTTTATAAAAAACTGCAACTGCTGATGTTTCTGAATTTCTGTGTAGTTAAAAAGACTAAACATGTACTGTAGTTGTGTATAGGATATGTATGTTGGTGTGCAGCATATATAAGATGTCTGACAGCCAGTTGAACAGACTCTTCTAACTCCTAGTCATGGTTTTGTAGGAGATGCTGTTTACAGTTTAGCATTGTCTTGATGGAAAATGCAATGCCTTCCCTGAAACATAAAAAAGTCATATGGTTCGGAGCATATGTTCTAAAACCTATATAAATGTTTTTGCATTGATAGGACGTTTCCAGACGTATAAGCTTCCTATGCCCTAGTGACTAATGCACCCCCATACCACCAGAGAGGCAGACTTTTCAACTGCTCTCTTTATTATGGAGGACATAGTGCCTGTGATTTTCCAAAAAAATCATTTCAAATTTTGATTCATCTGACCACAAAACAGTATGTTCACCCCCCCAGTCTGTTTTAAATGAGCTTTGGCCCAGAGAAGGCAGTGTTTCTCGATGGCATTAACATATGGCATCTTGTTTGTGTGATAGAGCTTTAACCAATACTGTATATGTGAATGGCATGGCCAGCTGCATTTCCAAACACTGATTTGTACAACTCAGATATATTTCAATGCACCTGAAGATCACAAATATCCAGTACTGACTTCCTGCCCTGTCCTTAAAGCACTGGGATTTCTGCACATTCTTGAAACCTTTTGATGAAATTATGAACCGTAGATTTTCCTCTGAGGAACATTATTCTGAAATAGTTCTGCCATTTCAGGTGTAGTATTTTGCAGATTTGTGAACCTCTGCCTTCCATTGCTTCTGGGACATTCAGCCTTTTCTAAAATGCTCTTTTAACTCCCACTACTTTTATTGCCCTTGTAGCAGGTTAGAAATTTGTGTAAACTAGAGGTCAGCTGACATAAACAGTACTGATTTTGTCAAACTGCAGCTGGTTTGGGTCAAATGTCTTAAGTGACATGATCATAGTGTATTTTTTCTAACCTAATTGCCCTAAAAAATCTGTATTACTTTATCTTACATTTCATCCTATTGGTAGTCAGTTTTGTGAAATGTTATTCACCTGTATTTTTTCATCGTCAGAGCAGTCTGAGTCTTTGTAGAGTTAAAAAAAAGAGTTATTTTTTTTCCTGGTACCCGAAGTGTTACTTAACAATATAATACTTTATTTCAGTTTCTTCCCACCGGCTGGTATTTCTTCTCTTCAGATCTCAGTTCAATACAAGCTTTGTGAAGTCTTTGTAGAGTCTCCTGTTTATGTTAGTCTCTGGAAAATAATAACTCTTCCCTAAAGAGGGCCTGCCCACTTGGTTCGATATTGAGCGATTTTTTTCTCTGCAGTTGAAAAAAAATTGTAACTAAACATCCTGCAATCATTGGACAGCTTTACTTTGCTCACAGTCCAGGTTCTTTTAAAGTTAAGCCTACACGTCAGTGTGCTTCTTTTTACTCAGATTATACAATACTGTTTAATTAGCATCCACCAGTAGACTTGTGTACCTAATTAACTGAAGAGCTTACAAACAAATAGCTTTTGAGACACTTTTCTAATTACATATTAAATTAAAGGCCTAGTAATCTGGAAAGTTTCCCTCACCACCCTTCATGTCACACATTCAGATAGGGCTGCGTGGTAAATGCGGTAGACGGTAGAAACGGTATGAAGTTGGCCTATGGTAGAAATTTACCCTCCACCATCCTATCATCATTACGTCATCGCGCCTGTCTGAACAGGGCTGTGAGTGCAGAGACAACTGAGCAGGAGGAGTTCGAAATAAAATGAAGAAATCATAGTGTTTTAAAACACGTAAAGAGAAAAAATCCTCAAAATTTCCCCCTCCCGTAGTAGAAAAGTTACATCGAGATCATTTCCTCCCTCCCTCCACGTTGCGCAGAGCGAAGCTTTAACAACAACAGTTTTTTCACACCCAAGTTTTCGGAGAAAAAACTTGTTTTTATGTATTGTTACCCACAGAGATGATAAAAAAAAGACGTGGATGTTAGTTCAATCGTAAATCCATCTTGCCAATGTAAAGTCGGCGCGGGGGGGGGGGGGGGGGGGGGGGGGGGGGTACGGTGCGCAGCGCTGTGTCTTCTGAATAAATGAAAATGATTTAGCAAAGTTGTTTATACTTTTAGCAGCTCTTTTTATTCCATACCTGACCTGCTAAAAATGAAAGATTTTATTTTCTGTATCTCTGACAGACGGACTTCAATCTCTGAACTCGTAAAGTTCTTCTTTATAGTTTTCGCTGTCATTTTCATGAATGAACACTTCCTTGTATCTGAGGCAGGAAACATAGCCATATATGGTGTTTTTGGGGTGGTAATTATGCTAATCTCCTCTCACGTGCATGAGCAGCTGGATACGAACAGGTGGAATTCATTTACACACTTTTCCTGAAGATAGAAGAGTTTGTTGAATCTGAYGTGACATGTTCGTACGAACCCTTTGTACGAACAAAAGTAAGAGAAATTTAGGATAAGAATACGAACATGTTCTTGCATGAGGTCCATTGTTTGGCAGGTTGATTTTAAAGCAAAAATGCTGGGTTTGATTAAGATTAGTTTTCTGCAAAAGAAAAGCTCTAAAAATTACATTATGTTTCCTTTTCATGACTGTTTTCTACCACGATATATACTGTTACTGTGAAGGGATTCAATTTATACAGTGATAAGAATTTGAGGTCATACCGCCCAGCCCTAGTTTCAGACTAAAATCATCTTTTGACAAATGAAAAAAACTGTCAAAACTTATTGTCAAACCTTGAACAGATTATGTGTAATTCCATGCCATATTATAAAATATTATTTTCAGAGTAAATACATGACATTTGAGCTCAGTATCTATCAAATTGACTATGTTAGAGCCATTTCTGTGTAGGCTAATGTCGATTAGCTGTGGCGGCTACATTAATTTGGGTTGATAAGAAAAGTTCATCAGTTATAATAGATGTACATCCACTGAATTTTTCCTAAAAATTTCATTAAAACCCAGTTAGATAGATATTTAGCTAACAGAGAGAGTTCAGGACAGTTAATATTTTAAGCAGATCTCACCCAGTGAAAATCACTTGGAGTTTTTGTTGTGAAGAACTCGCAGCTTCAGCAACACTTCATTTTAGCTTGTTAGCTGTCAATTTGACCAAGTTACAGACATTTTTGTGCTTCCAAATTTGGCGGTGATGTCCATCTTGAATTGGTTCGGCTCCAGCTGTTATTCATTTATAGACATATGTGGAATGAATATTTCCTGGAAACGGGCAAAAACACTATTGTCCATCTTAGCATTTCAGAGGCGAGTCCTAACTGCAGCATAAAACTGACTTGTTACTTAAAGTTTCCACATCCAGATAATCACACATTTAAGATACGTATCAAACCCACAAGGATTTTATACTTATAATTTATTAAATTCACTTATTACTTCGTAAGTCTTTGAGGAAGGAGTCCAGTTCTAACACATTAATAAGAATCAGGAGCCTCTACATTAGTTTATAATCTGCACTGCAAAAAAATGTCCACCTAACCAAGTTTTAAAGTCTTTTATCCAGACAAAAAGTTTTTTGATCTTGTTTTGAGACTGATTTACTAAACAAGAACTGATTGTGTAAGAATAATAATCTTGTTTTCAGAATCTGTAAGATTATTTGTCTTGTTAGTCTGAAAATTTGACTCAAATTAAGTCAAAAATTTCTGCCAACGGAGTAAGAAATTTTTACTTGGTAAGATTCTTCAAATACTTGATTTGACTCAATTTTTTCTTATTTCAAGAATTTTACCAAGTAAAATTTTCTTACTCCACTGGCAGATATTTTAGCTAAATTGGAGTCAAATTTTCAGACTAACAAGACAAATAATCTTACACATTCTGAAAACAAGATTATTATTCTTACACAATCAGTTCTTGTTTAGTAAATCAGTCTCAAAACAAGATCAAAAAGACTTTTTGTCTGGATGTAAGGTTTTAAAACTTGGTAAGATGGACGTTAGAAAGTCTTTAGGCTGGTGGATGAGTCCATCTGGTGCTGAAGAAAATTTTCAATCACTCACTTTCTGTCCTTCACCACCTTTGTGTTGACAGAGTGTTACTTTATGCGTCTGCCCATTCCTGCTGACTCCAGACCCAAGGCTGTGGTCGAACTGTGTATCAGAGTGTGTGGGCGTTTTGCATGTGTGTGTGTGTGTGTGTGTGCGAGAGCAACAGAGAAGGAAGAGACCGAGAGCGGCGCAGAGGGGGACTTTATTCCCGTGCGTGTTTCCATGAGAGTCCTCAGAGCTGGCGTGTGGGGGCTGATGAGGGACACATCAGGGCTCTTGATGAAAGTTTGCGAAGCAAAATCAAAAGGAATCATTTTTCTCCCCTTGTAGCAAATTTATATCAACTGGGTTCAAGGCAAAGCAGGTTTCCATGGTTACTGTCTGGAGGTACAGAGAGGTTTTTTTTATTATTATTTTCTTTGTCACTAAAAACACCCAGTAAATGGGAGCAATAGTGGTAATCTAACATGAGGATTAACAATGGAGTACCACCTCCACAGCCTTGTCCTAAGTGGTTGCTGACGTGAGCTTTTCAGTGCTCATAATGTTTCCCAGCGTGACACGAAGGAAGACGGAGCGAAGAGAACAGAGAGGAACAATGCTATGAGTTGGGAACTCACGGGTTATCCAGCAGCAAGACAATAGGGTTGAGTTCTTTCCTCGGTCTGTAATAAGCTCTGAGAGGCACGATGAAGTTATAGAGCCCATTCCCCGCCGTCTCGGCAGACACGATGACGAGCTTGTTCTTAAAGCCATAAGCCTTCGCGTCCTCGAAGCTGTTGTGCATGCAGCCCTGCGCAAGGAAGGGGGAACAAACAAGAGAGGCGTTTTAGGTGTGCTTTTTTTTATGAAGCAAAGGACAGAAAGAGGAGAGAAAGGGGAATTATTGAGGCGGCATGTAATTGAGTGACTAAGTTGACGGAAAAGCGACTGCCCACCTGGTCCAGTCGTAGGCAGCAAAATGGAGCTTTCTCAGCCAACAGATGACACAAGGTGGGCGAGCTCCCGATGTACGGAGAGTTGGGAGGATAACCTTTCACATACCTGCAAACAGAGCCAGGATGAATGAATGATAAATCATACGAATGATATTTGTTGTAATTTGTGGTTCTAAAAATAAAACTACAGGTGGTTTCTCCTGCTTGAAGATAAGAGTTTAAGATACGTATATGTACACACAAGTATACTTAATGTATACTTAATGTATACTTAATGTATATGTTTGTATGTAAGTATGTATGTAAGTATGTATGTAAGTATGTATGTATGTATGTATGTATGTATGTATGTATGTATGTATGTATGTATGTATGTATGTATG
>NW_013952438.1:1509254-1513726 GCF_001266775.1 Austrofundulus limnaeus
TGTATGTATGTATGTATGTATGTATGTATGTATGTATGTATGTATGTATGTATGTATGTATGTATGTATGTATGTATGTATGTATAGGGACAGTAGATGTCTTTCTTTTATGTAGACTGAGTATTTGAATAAGGTAGGCAAGTCTATTCCTTTTTTGGTTAATTATTGATGTGTATTTGTAAAATATTATTTCATTTTGTTTTATTTTTCTTGTAATGTTGGAAATTTACCAAAACTAAATCTAAATAGGATTCTTTTTATAATTAAAGTAAAACCCTACATTCCAATGATTGCACAAGTAAAACTACAAAACTTAAAGAACTGTAGATTTTTTCCACCATATGCCACTCTAGTTAAAAAGGTACTAGCTCGAAATTTCAACTTAGCATCTCAGATTACTAAAATGCTAAGTCAAAATTACAGGAAATAAATATGAGATAGCATTTATTTTTGAGATATTTTCTCATATTTCTGAAATAGTATCTGATTATTATTACCTTTTTTAAGATTGGCAAACATGGACTTTTATGACAAATATTAATAATCATATTAATACATATTTATCTGCAATGAACTGCTGTGAATGACAACTAAATAATAATTGAACTGCAGGAGCACACCACGTGGGCTAAAATGTCCACAGCAGCTGAGTCATCATCTAGACTCCCTTCATTTCCTGTTTTTGTCCAGTGTGCTGCCTAACATGTCAAAATGCTAAAAAAATAAAATAAAATAAAATAAAATAAAATAAAAACATACAAAAAAATACACATACACTAAAAACATACAAAAAACAATAAATAAATAAATAAACATTTCAGGCCAAACAATGTACAAAGAAAAAGAAAACTAGAGAAAGTGCATTACCTGCAAAAATGCAGTGTGAATGCTCCTTAGCTAAAAGCTGCTGAAGAACCTGAAAGATTTTTAAACTAAACTAAATTAAACTAACCTGAACTATTAATATTTGCTGAATTTGAAAGTAAGGTTGAACCAAAAATAAGCAGAATGATTGCTGAAATTTGTTGAAGAACCCAAACTGTGAAAACAAAAGCTTCAAGGGGCAGAAAATGGCTGAAAAATGCTGAATAATGCAGATAAAAAGTAAAAGGTGTAGAAATATAGCTGAAAGGGACCGAAAAAGATGAAGAGGGTAGAAAGAAAATGAAACTAACAAAAGAAAAGTTTAAAGTAGCAAAAGAAGAAGTTAAAATTAGCAGAAGAATAGCAGAAAGGGTCAGAATGATAGCTAAAAAAGGCAGAAAAAAGCTAAAATAAGCTAAATAGAAGAAGAAGGAAGCTGAAACTACCACAAAAAAGATATAAAAGGAGAACTAGAACAACATGTGAAAAATACAGTAAAGATGTATGAACATTTTGAAGACAGCTCATTTTCAATGAGAAAAAAATATAATAATAATAATACAAGAACAAAATGGCAGAAAATGCTAAATATTTCACAAAGTATAAATTGCTGAAATACAAATGTGATAGCTGGAATGTCCTGAATTAGCTAAATGTTTTGATAAACAGCATAAATTGTTGAGAAAACACAAAAATTGCGTAAAAAGTTACGTGCCAAAAAAACCATACTGATGAAAAAAAATCTCAATTGTATTAATGCTTTATAAGTATTTCAGCTTCATCTGACAGAATATTGAAATTCAGCTTCAGTGTTTGTCCTTTAGACTGATATGTTGATGCTGTTTGCTGCCATGACATAAAAGTTACTTACTCGGTCGGTGAGCGTCCCTTTTCATCTGTAAAGATAGCGTCATCCTCCGATTGGTCACTTAAGAGGTCACAAGGCAGGATGGAGGCGGAGTCGGCTATTTCCTGAACTGGAGCGATGCTCGGCCGCCGCCCTCCTGTTCCGTTTACTGTCGGTGGAACCAGTTTGCCCCCTGAAATGTTGGGTGGGCTTGTGTTCTGCAGATCTATGGCAACAGTACCTGTGAAACAAGTTCATCTTGTCTTGAATAAGAAATACAAAACTTCTGAATCTAAGTTGGTTTAAAGCTGCTTGCACTTTTCCATCCAGAGTTTAGTTTCTCTCACCCATGCTGGCAATGATGCTGTGCACGGGAAGCTGTGAAGGCCCGTCATAGATCCCCCCTGCAGGGCGGCCCTTTCTCTCCTCCTGGTTAAAAATGAACGCCGAGTTCTCCTCTTTGGTGATGTTGATGTAGTAGCAGGTGTCTGTGGCAGCCATTATGTGGTGCGGACCAGGATTCAGCAGGATGCTCTTGTTCTCCTCCCTTTTGATTCCAATAAGACATACTCCGTACCTGGAAATCCACAAAGCTGCTGTTAGTCTGAGACAGCTACTGACATGTAAAATGAGTAACTCTGTTTTTTTTTTTTTTTTTTTGTAATAGTGTGGGTAGTGTTGCTGAAGCTGATGTGTCAAAACCAGAAAAGTAAGAAAGGATCTAAAAGGATCAGAAAATCAGCCTGAGGTGGTATGATGCTGAAGGCCCTGTTCAGCTTAGAAACCTTGGTTTGACGTGTCCCAAGTACAGAAAAGCTGCAGAAATCAGGAACTGTTATGAAAACAATATATTCCCCTATGTTCATGTCAGCAGAAAAATATATTTAACCCCTCAGCCAAATTTGTTGACTGCTTAATGCAAATGGAAAAAGTTTTAAACTGATCAGTTATCATGGGGTGTTCTGAAAAAAAAAAGTTAAAACCTTGTATTTTTTGAAAGAATGCATATTGCCTGCTGCCTTTCATACCAGAATTTACTGCGGAGAACATCTTATGTTGAGAAATAACAAAGCTAAAGTTGTTTCCGTCCAAGCTTGAAAATAACATTCTGCACATTCTCACACAATGTTGCAACAGCTTGCCTGATGTGTTAGCGCTCAGAGTTTGTGTTGTGAATGGTTCTTTGGTACTAATGCATCAAATTTCAGCTCAAAATATTTAAACTTGACTGAGTTACAGGCATTTTTTTTGTTTGCTAATAAGTTTTTGTTCGCTAATAGGCTGTGGTAGCCTTTCTGACCCCAAAAAATGTATCATTTGTAGTTGTACTGTATATCTGATGACTATTTTCTGACAAAATCATTACAATCAGTTCAACGGTTCATGAAATATATTTGCTAACAGACAAACTGGGTTGGCTCCAGTAGTTAATGTCACTGTTTTCAGCAAATTCACAGAAGGTGTGGCAATCTAGAGCAGTGTTTTTCAACCCTGGTCCTCAAGGCACAGTGTCCTGCATGTTTTAGATGTTTCCCTGCTTCAACACCGCTGATTTCTATTGATTACTGATTAGCAGGCTTTTGGTGAACTGCAATCATCTGAATCAGGTGTGTCAAAGCAGGGAAACCTCTAACATGTAGGGCATTTACTCAGCTTAGAATAGGACACTAGGTTTAAACAGAACTCTATATAAGATAGGTAAACATCCAACAGGAACATGTTCATGTTGTAATCAGTCAGAGACAGTGGAACATGTATTGCGTCATTGTAACAAATATAGCAATCACAGGGATAATCTTTTTAGGTAAAGAAAAACAGCAGAATTTTACATTATCTGTGCTTTTGGAGGATAAATCTGCCAGCATATTCAGTAAGGTGATTTTATTTTTGAAGTCTATTTAGTTTATTTAGTCAAATATATATTTTTTTTCCTTTTTGCCTGCCTTCTCCAGTTCCACCCCCAGTCTAGTAGTGGCAGTAATGAACTAAACAAGTCTGCCAACTGCCATTAAAAACAAAAGAACAACAACATGTAGGGGAGTGTGCCTTGAGGACCAGTTTTTTAGCCAAAGAACATGAATACGTTGCTTTGAATTTACTCAACTCAGTAAAGTGGAACCAGGTAATATAACATGGTTAAGTAAATCCAACATTTCATTTTTAGAGTGTAGGGCAGTGGTTCCCAAACTTTTCAGCTTTTGACCCACAAAATACCAGCAGCAGAAACCTGTGCCCCCAGTTGTTGTTGGTTGATAAACATTGTTTTACCCTCAGGTTAACAAGAACACATTATTTATTATGTTATATGTGACCCATTATATCGAAATGAGAATCAAATTTGGACAAAATTACCAAAAATTACCCAACTACATTTTCAAATTCCTGGCTTTAAAAGCTATATTTTGACACCTGGATCATTCTGATTTCATAAGCTTGTCCAGAGATATCACTTAATTTGTCTTGTTGATTGCGATAATACACTACTCTTTGGTATGAATCCAGATTTTATGTAAATTTATAGACACCCCTCTTTGAAAGTAGCCCCCTCCTCAAATATGGGGTCTATCGTAAAACTGTTGGCTGGCGCAGTGTAGATTAGACTCATGTCCAGTCCTTCATATTGATCGGTGCAGCCATTTTTGTGCTGCGGTTGACCAAAAATCTCTGGAGAGAAAAAAAAAACAACAAGATACCACATAGCGGTAACATAATGACCCCCGCATGTACAAATGCACCAGAACTCAGAAGTCTTTATTCCTAA
>NW_013952438.1:1513819-1524402 GCF_001266775.1 Austrofundulus limnaeus
GATGAGAACATTATTGTCACTGTGGGCAATACAAATCAGCAAAACCTCAACTTGTGAACATTTGAGGAAAACGACTTGGCGATCTTGTCAACTCACTTCTTGTGAGCATGAAAAGAGGCGTAAGTAAAGCTTTTGCCATTATACTCTCCGAAGAACTTGCTGTCACACAGCCGAATGTGGTAGACCTCGTTGCCGGAGCAACATCCATACATCCTCTGCCACTGTTCCGGAGACTGTTGTCCTTCTCTGCAGTGAGGAAATATAAAAAAAAGAAAGGAAAAAAAATACGGTAAAACCAAATATCCTTAAAATATAATAGCTTTAGCTGGACTGATTCATGCAGTCTTGGCAAGCACGAAACAATGAAACCCTGCTTTTAACACCAGTAACGTCTATTAGCGATAAAAGCCAATCATTATTTGGAAAGAAAAAGAAGCCTTCCTTAAAAAAAACATCTTTTTAGACTTTCAGGGTCACACTGGGTCTTTTAATGAAAGAACACAGATTATTCTGTCTTTCTCAGTCAATCTTCTTGGCTTTATTACAGTCTTTGTAATGAATTCCGGTAATAACAATTATCATTCAAGCACTTAATGGAGTTGAATGAGCTACTAGAGATGCCCAGAATAATACAGAGAAAGTGGTTTGCATACTTGTCTTTTAGCAGTTATCGATACTTATGGATAATAACTTGGATGTCCCACTCTGACAAGCCTATTGTGATATATACTGATATGGATATGAAGATATACAGTATCTACTGTACATATAACCCCCCCTCCTCACCCTTAGATGTGGGTGGTTGATTGCCTCAGCCACTGACATGACTTGTCTGTTTGCATGCTGGGAAAAATCATTTACCACCACAGAGCTTTTAAAACTGTTTTATAGAGAATTCATGCTTTTAAAAAGGGAGTGAGGAAAAAAAAATCTATTTAGCGTGCCACATGTTCTCCATTTTTTTTTGCTGCACTCTCTTCACTTCCCGTGGCGTTCCACAATAAACTAAGACTTTCGTCTGTGCTTTGGCTTTTTTTCTTTATAACTTCCTGTGCCTGTCCGTTGGTTTCTTTTTACAAATCAGCTGGTATGACCACGCGACGGGATCTGAACTTTGCAGTCACACTGGGTGGGTGGCTGGTTAGGTAGGGGACATGGAGTGGGGGCTGGAAATCAAAATGCTTCCGTGGGTTGCAAGACGACTGACCGTCCACGGGAGGTGTGCACCAGGAGCGTAACCAAAGTGGAAGTGGCGGGGCACACGCAGTTCAGAGCTAACATGGCGTACTTGAACTCCTCCTCACACACAACCTGATCTGAAAATGAACAAGAAGTTAAAAGTTACATCTCAGAACAGGAAGAGTGAATAATTTCCATTTAAAATATATTGAAAATGCTGATGGCAAAATGTTTCAAATGAAACAAATCCAGCTTGGTTTACTATCAAACACAAGTTTTTTTTGTTACCATAAAAAGGTAAATTTGTGAATTTTAGTTAACTTGAAAGCCAAAAATGTGTTTTTAAAAACAACAGAAACTCCATAACATTAAAAATATCAGGTGATCAGAGCAGATTATTTCCTTGAACCTTCCTCTGTCACTCGTCTTTTTTTTTTTTTTACTTCATTCATGAACCTTCTCCATATTCAATGCCATCTGTCCAGTATCCCTCTTCTATCCACATCCAAACCACTCATTCCTCATCCTGTCCTTTTTTGGTCACAATGTTATCCTGTCTTTTTTGCTAGTGCCACTGTCTCAATACAATCTTCTCTTTGACACTTGTCTCCATTCTGTCAGCGAGTCTTTTATTTTACGGAAACTGCCATGTTATTTTCTTGGAACCAGAGTCAGTGCAAAGTGGAACTTTGTACATTTTCTACTACAGTAAAAATACAATCAAACCTATAAATTAATCATTATTAATAAAAAATATGTTACTGTAGGCAGCAAAAATAATAAAGACTTCATATTTGTCTTTAAAATAAAAGCAAATAAATAATAGTATACATTTAGTTTTTTTATTATCTTGATTACATGAAACCACTGGATTTACTCAAGCTTATACTGTCAGTGTGATACTGGCTTGGGTATAATTTTACTATTCAGAGCAACAAAAATAACTTGCTTTCTTTTGAAAATTTCAGAGTTTTTTTCAAATATGGAAACAGTATGCAGTATAAAATTTTAAACAGTTTAGCACCAATCTGTTTGCAAAAATTTATTTGTTATCGTTCAGCTGTTTCTTTGCACTTAACTAGAACATCCAGGCAGAACTGTGAAGTTCCTGCTCGACGCTCAGCCTTTGGTCAAGCAGCTTTGTCGGTTAAAGCCATCGCTCAGTGGAATGCTGCTACCGATCACGTGAAAACTTGCAGTTCTTTTATTAGTTTTAAGAATAATCTTAAAAAGTATCTTAGATCTACCCAATGTTGCAATCATTAAATTGCACTGGGTAATCGATTTTAGAGTTTGCGTTTGGTTTGGGGGAGTTGTGGGGTTTTTGTTGAATGTCTAGTGACATAACTTTTTTATTGTGTTTGGAGAGTGGGGTGGGGTGTTTATGTATTTTTATTGTTGATTGTAAAATGTTTTATTTTGTATTGTTTTCATTTTTCTGTTATTTTCTTTTTTTTATTCTGCTTCTGGTTGGAGGGTGGGGTGGAGGTGGGCATGATTTTATGTTTGGAGAGTGGGGTGGGGTGTTTTATGTATTTTTTAATTGCAAAATGTTTTATTTTATATTCTTTTTCTTTTTCTTTTTTTCCCTCTCCTATTTCTATTTTACTGTTGGATGCTGTTGTTTTTACTGTTTGATGGGACTACAGATGAAAATTATTAGCCTTGGGCTAAATTTGGTGCAATGCATCAAATTATGTTTTAATTGCACACTGTCCCAAAAGAAAAAAAAATCAACAATAGTTAACAAGAGTCAACACCTGAAAACTATCAAAGGTGTTATTTTTTAAATTTTATAAGCAGCAACAGCACTGTCTTGTTTATTTACACAGAGGAGTCAAGACTAAAAGCTTGTATGGGAACAGGAAAAGTTTGTCCAGTTCCTCTTCAACTTCCAGGTTCACATCTAGAGGTCTACCTAGTCTGTGGTCTGCACTCTCTTCTTCACCTCATAGCAAACTGCCTGTGGCTTTAGAACACGATTGAAACTCGAGGCTTGTGGGCCAAACTTGAACAAAGCATTTTATGTGGCTCGCAAAAGTGTCAAAGGTGTTTTAATGTCTTGAAAAAAAGCACATGAATCTTTAATGAAAGCATTGACCATAAACTACATCTCCAATAATGCACGTTGATTATTTTAGCCACAAAATGATGGCATCTCACCACTACGTGGTGTTGCACAGAGTTCAAAAGTAGCCAGCAGCTGGGAAAATTTACTATACAAAATCTGAATTTCTCTGTATTTTCACCAGCTGTTTGGCAGTGTTGTATTGGGAAGTGGGACTTTCCCACTTAGAATCATAAATTTAAACTGGAACTGCCCACTCCAGTGGTAATTCCCTGTCGGAAAGTGGGAGAGTTCAGAATTCAAGATGGCAGCTGCTCACTACAACTCACAAGTGAGTAAAACTCTTCAACTTTTACAGTACTTTTAACAGTATTTCTGTATTATTTATTTCCCATTTAGTCAGTCACGCACATGTTACTGTTCAGTGTTTATAAGAGGACATGTTTAAAAGCTGTTACTATGCACAACATACCATGTAGAGCTCAGTTATTGATTTTTAGTGGTGCTAAGCAGCCATAGCAATGAGATGAGGAACGTGACATTTTGTGTTTACCCAAATTAAACATGTCGAAGTTAATTACAACTGACCCTTTGAAGACAACCATAATGCTCACGTGGCCTTCAGAGAAAATTAATTTGAAGCCCATACTTTAGATGGTTGTAACCTCACACACTTTCAACACCTCTTCTCTTTACAGGTTCACTTGTCTATGAATTCTGTCTTTCTTCAACTAACTCTTCTTCTGCTTCTCTTTGGAGCAAACACTACCTCTACCTGCTACGTGCTACAAGCTCATCTGCAAACATCATAGTTCATGAGGACTTCTGCCTGACCTCATCTGCCAAAACTGTCCACAGCAAACAAGAAAGGCCTCAGAGCTGATGAAGCTGATGACCCCTGATGAAGAGGAGCACAACTCCAACAAAACCTGCTAACAGCTTCCACATCCAGGACATCACGTGATTCATTTAATTCAAATATTTAAAAATTATACAGTTAGGTTATTATTAAAGTGATGGTCAGGGTGCTAACAAGAATTATACTGTTTTAAAACTCTTACCAGCAAATTTAACATGGAACTTATTTTCAGGTTTAAGTATTTGGACATAAAGAGGACAGTTTGGAGCAAAGTCTTTCACAGCCCAAGCTCTCAAGATGGTCTGATGATCCTGGGACAAAAAAAGAAAACAAAACATTGCACATTTCATGGGTGTGTTTTTTTATGGATGGCATTAAAAGAACAATTAAAATAGAAAAAAATTACAACGGGGTGCATTAATTGCTCTTCGTCTTACCGCAGCCATTCGATCCACCTCGTTACGACTGCTCAGGATGAAACAAGCCTCAGCGTCATCCATTCTGCAGCAGAGTCACAACATTGAAAAAAGTTGAACAAGTCATTTATAATAACAGAGGGAAAGAATCACACCAAGACACCACAGAATTAATAGAAAGGACCTCTGAGCTGTAAGAATTTAACGTAATTTGATCCATTATTCCATTAAGTACTGCCTGCGTTATCATGAGACATTCAAGCAACCTGAAACGCTGAATGTTGTGTGAACGTGGACCTGTTTTTTGCATACGATTAACACAGCCAGAGGAGTGCCGAATGCAAAACAAGTGTGGGAGGATTTGAAACGGTGCCAGATGAAGGATGCAAGAGCGCCACACACCCAGTCTTTTCTTTCTAATTGCTCTATTAAAACCCTGGTGAACATATACAGCGTAGTTACATAACCAATTTTCATCAAAGCACTTATTTTAAAATAATAATTCCCTGTACAAATCTTTGAAACAACTGACACACGTCTGTAATATCAAGAAAATCATAGAACTCATGAAACCCCTACAGAAAGAGCTAAACTGAGTGAAATGATCTGTAGTAACAACCAAATTATTGCTTGAGTTCGGTTTTGAGTTGACTAAAAGGATCATTTTTTTAGCCCTGTGTATATGTTGACCTGCATTCAGCTTAAAGGAGCATTACTGTCGATGGATTCATTCATGTCAAAGCAACAGAAATAAAATGGTCTTAAAAATAGAGTGAAAGAGGTTTTATATTCTAAAAAGTCAATTCAATTTCAGCTAACTAATTCCAGAGAAGCAGTTATTTACTAGATGCATCTCCTTTAATAAATAGTTAAAAT
Source organism: Austrofundulus limnaeus (assembly GCF_001266775.1). Taxonomy (NCBI): domain Eukaryota; kingdom Metazoa; phylum Chordata; class Actinopteri; order Cyprinodontiformes; family Rivulidae; genus Austrofundulus; species Austrofundulus limnaeus. Next base: position 1,519,218 of record NW_013952438.1, read on the forward strand.
GACATTTTATAAAGTAAAATATGTTTTGACAAGTTTATTTTCTAAAAAGTTATTACAAAATATATAGGTGATCTGTGCAATATNATCCATCCATCCATCCATCCATCCATCCATCCATCCATCCATCCATCCATCCATCCATCCATCCATCCATCCGTCCATCCATCCATCCATCCATCAACCTAACATTTGTGGGAGGAAACTGGAGTACCCAGATGAAACTCGGCACAGAAAGACCCCAGGTCGGGAGGTGATCTTATGACCCTCTCACCGAGAGATGACAGCTCTTAACACTGTGCTGCCCTATCAACACACACACCCACACAAACACACACACATACCTGTATATACAGTATATATAGTACTGTATGTATCCTTCACCAACCACTCACTTCCTCACCTCAACCAATCCTTGATTCTTATTGTTGCTGTGACAAATGACTTTGCTTAATTATACCACTTATAGACTGACAGTCTAATGCTGCATGCTTGAGTTGTACAGAATGCATTAATCATGATGGAACATTACGGTTTTTTTTTGTTTGTTTTTGTTTTTACATTTTATAACTTATTCTCACCTTGTAGCTCAGATACATGAGTAACATTGTCTCCAGGAAGCTGATAATGGCCACAATTACCTGAACAAACAGGAAAACAATAAACATAACATGTAAATACCTTACAACAGCCTACAGCATATCAGAAACATTTAAATAGTAAAAAATATGAAGTGTTTTCTTTTCAATAATTGGTTTAAACATTTATGCTTTAGATTAAAGATGGGTCAAAACACATATTCAGATTGTGCAACTATTCCTTTATTATTTTGTATTTCTCTTAATTTGGTTTTGACTCACTTGAATGGCCCAGACTGGAGCCTTCCTGTCCACCCAGAAGATCAATGCCCTAACAGAAAGAGCACATACAAATAAACACAAAAACATTTCTTTACATTGAAATAAACAATTAGCTACCCTACATGCCAACGTTTTAAACAAAGATCTTGTGTGATCTGTGTTGTGTGATGTCTATGAATCTCAGCTACTACCAAACCAAACTTAACTTTAATATCTGTAAAATATATCAAGTTATGTCCATTTATGTGTTTGTTAAGATCAATTAGCTGTGGCAGCCACCTTATAATGGATTCATTTTAAAAGTTAATCGGCTGTAGATGTACATTCAAGATTCATTTTCTGAGAGTTTTGTTTAAATCCATCAAGTGGTTTGATATTTTGCTAACAGACAAATAAAGTTACACATGCAGTTACATGACTGCCCACTTTTTAAGACAGTGAGCAAAAAATAAATACCTCCACAGATCCTAGCAGAAGTACATACAATAATGAGCTGAGATTAAAATCTTGATCAAAGCTGCTGAGCATGTGCCTTTTGCAGGTTTTAATAAGCATCTGATAAGTGGCAGAAATGGGACAACAAATTAAATCTGTTCACAGTAATCACATCTCTGCCTACCAGTTAATTTCTCTGTCCTGCACCGATCCATTCCACAAGCAGTCGACGCTGAAAAGCAGCAATCAAAGGGAAGAAAAGAAATCAAAAGAAGAAAAAAAAAACCTCATGAATATATGAAAAGATCTCCCGTTTGCCAGGTCAGAAAGGTTAATCCATTAGTCTCTTTAATATTCATGCACATTTAAATCACAGTTTCTCAACTTTACACTTAATATGTTAACTTTGTGCAGGTCTTTTTGTGAAGTACCAAATCCAAACTAAAACCCTAGAAGAAATGCCTGTCACCATATATATAAATATACTGTACATATACTGTGTGTGTGTGTATATATATATATATATATATCTTCTGGTGCTGAGGGCAAAACAACATTTTCCCCTATTTCTTTTAATTTCTGTTAACTTATTATCTATCAAAGAAATAGAAAACCCAAAATGCTGTTTGACCCTGGAACCGGGGGCATGGGGCTTAAGAGGTATGGGCAACAACAAAAAAAGTAAAAGCAAGTGATATGAATGAGAAACAGCCTGAGGAGCATTTGGCAGCTAATTAGGCTGATTAGCAACGAGTCAGAGGACCGGGTACAAAAAAGTAGCTTAAAGAGGCTGAATCTCTGAGGTCGACTTGTTTTTGAAAAAATGCATCTAAAACAGTGAAGAATTTCAGAACAATTGTTCTCAATGGAAGTTTGAAAAGATTTTGAATCAACCACAATCTGAAGTACATAATAGCAAATAATGTTTAATAAAATAAAATAATATAATTCGTAATATGAAAAGAATCTGTAGAAATATTTGTGTCCGACTGGACAGGACTGAAAATCTAGTATATGCCAATGATCTTTGGACCTTCATGTGACACTTCATTAAAAACAGGTCTGATTCTGTTGAAATCAAGAACATTCAATGCATCAGAAATCAGAAAATCTGGCAAAGAAGACCCAAGACTGCTGAACAGCTAAAATCCTACATCAGACATAAATGGGACATGATTCCTTCCAAAAACACCAGAAACAGCTCTCCTCAATATACGTGTTTACAGAAGCTTGTTAAAAGAAGAGATTCTTCTCACTGGTGATATTTTTGAGAAGTGCTGCTACCAGAAAATTCAATATTAACTGTTTTCCCTAAAAATGGTACAATTTCTTACATCAGTTTGATTGTGAAAAAAATACGGTGTCACTGAGGTTTACAAATCATTAAATTCTGTTTTTATGTCCATTTCTTACAACATCTCAACTTTGTCCGAATTGGAGCTGTAAAAAAAGAAATGAGGCTGTTTTTAAGTTTCACATACTTAGCTCTCAGAAGGTCCTGATCTTTGAGGACAGACCCCTGCAGATAGATGACTCTCTGAGACCACAGAGGGATCTGCAGCACCCTTCGCACCTGCAGGTCCATTTCAGTTGGGCACAAGATCACCACATAGTAGTCCTTGAAAATGAAACAAGATCCCAGTTAGAATCTGCAGCAAAATGTGTTAAATAAGAATGCACGTGGGTGCTTTTTTATTTATTTTTTTTATACCTGCAGTCTGGGGTGTGCGTAAAACTCATTAAGAAAATCCATGAGCAGGTCAATTTTGAGCGCGCTGACACACAGAACGACGTGTTTCTCCGTCTGAGCTCTGTGGCGGCTGTAGTTCCCTCCAGACTTCTGTCTCTCCATCCACAAGTAGATCAGCTCCTCGAACTGACACACGGCAGACTACGTCGTGAAAGAAAGGGGGCGGGGGGAGTTTCCAAAAGATGACCTGAGCGTCGTCCTACCTGGAGAGGAAGCACCACTAGGGCGACGCAGATCATGATGACCACCAGCAGCTGGGAGGGCCATATGCGGGGAGTCACGTCTCCGAAGCCCACCGTGGAGAAGGTGACGATGCAGAAGTAGAAGGAGTTGAAGAGGGAGAGGTGCTTACCTGCTCGCTCCAGATGCTGAATCCCACATGTGCTGTTTTAAACAAAATAATGACATCAACGTAAACAGGTGATGGTCTCTGACCACAGCCTTTTTGTTTTGTCGGTTACAGACATTAAATTTGTACTCAAAACAATCCATTAAAATGTCATTGTGTAATTTTATCCCTCAAACATTGACAGTTTGTGCATCATTACAGCAACATTTAACTTCATTAATGCCCCTTTGTATTAACAGCATCTTAATAGTTGCCTGAATATAACAGGAAGTGATTAACGGTACAGGAAATATGGAAACAGATCTTTAGTAATTGGACTCGTGTTTGTTATTGATTTCTTGAGAAACTTAGAAAAAGTCTCACCACTTAGACTCATAACATTAGCTTCTTATTATTATAATATCAGAAAAGTGTTTGCTGAGAAATATCACATCCTTTTGTGCCTAATTGTCCTTGCAATGAAATGACAGTCTCAGATTATACAAGTTCACCTGGATTCACATGTGAGTGCACAAACATCATCACTAAGTTTCCTTCTCAATTCTGTATAATTTCTGTACTAGATGCACATTTGTTTGTATGCAACAACACACAGATAGATTAAATGTCTCCAGAAATCGATAATAAAGAACGGTTTTACAATGATGCTTGAAAAGTCAGCCTCACCCGGTGAAGACAAGGCAGAGCAGGGTGCAGATGAGAATGAGGACCTGGTTGAACATGGCCGAGTTCGTCCTCTGAATTGCTCTGTGGACGTCGTTCTGCACCAGAAAGACCAACACAGATTACATTCAGAGGGTGAAAAAGTCAATAATACACAGGTTTGAACTCATTAAACTCACCTTTTACAGTTAATAAAAATACTTTGCGTTTAAAAAAGAACATCTGTTCTGCAGCATTTCAGCACAAAAAGAGTTTGAGAAAACAAATGCTAGCAAAAGAGCAAATCGTTTCTAACAGCACACCTTTCTGTGAGCGCACACACTAGCAGAACCAAATGGAGAGAAGATGCTGCTCTTTGTGTTTATTCATAAAAAATAGAGGAAATTGTGATTCTCTTACCCAGTCATTAAGATGATGCCTAAAACAGGTCATTACTAAACACAATTAAGTTTACGGCTTCCACTCACAATCATGTTCTCCAAAGCACATTTAGCCAGCCAGCAGTTGAGAAACACGGGAATGAAGATGTTCCTTATTGAGGGCCAGAAGATCTGAAATTACAGGTTTTTTAATGTGACAGTTTTTCAAAACAGTGAAAAGTGCACACGTGTGAAAATGCAACATGCTTGTTAAATGTTTCTCTTTTGCTGAATGCACATTTATGCGCTTATAAAAGAGCTTTTTAGTCATTTTAATGGCTGCTGGTCACACAAGGTAGTACTGTACATATATGAAAACGATTGCAATTATAGAAAAAATATATGAGTAGTTGTGCTGAGGAAAAAAAGAAGAAAAGCACTCAGAAATAAAGTATGAACTGCCAAAAGCTTCTGAAAGACTACTCTGTTAAAGGCACAGTGTGTAGGATTTGTTGTTTTCAGCGACATCTAGTGGTTGAGTGGTTGAATCATCCTCCCTGGTCCTCCCCCCACCCCCACCCACCGCTTCCAAACACAAAGGAGTTGCTACGGTGTCTCTCAGGTGTCAAAAACCTTTGATAATTCCAACCGTGATGTCTACCAGCAGCTTCAGGACTAGTGATGTTTCAAGTGGTAAGATTATGAGCTTTAATAAGTAAAATTATCCCAGCTACAATGACAGACAACAAATATTACATTTATAGTATTACAA
>NW_013952438.1:1525004-1528759 GCF_001266775.1 Austrofundulus limnaeus
CATCCTGATTTAGTAAATGGATATTCTGAAACTAGCGATCGTGAGCAGCTGTGTGCTTTTATTTTTTTCTGTCAGGCTGTCGGAGCACTACTCCTCTGTCCGGTGCTGGTGTGGGGTGAAAATCCTCCACCTCAGACGTTCAGAGATGTAACTGTCTGCGATACTGTGGTCACTTTTCATGTAGCATCAATTATGCTAATGCTAGCTGCCTGTCACGTTCTCTCGACCTGGCCACACCTCCGCTCTCTAACCCCACCTCCCCTACCCACACCCCCTCCCCTACCCACTTTGATGCATTTTTCAAATTTCGCCTTGGGGCAGAGTTATCTTTTCACAGGGGGGTAAGTTACACAAAGTCCGATATAACACTGTGCACATCAAAACATTAAACCTTTGCGTGAGAAATCAAAAATATTGTGAGGTAATGCGAAAGTATTGTGAGGGAACACAAAGGTCTTGCGAGGAAAAGCAAAATAAAATAAAATAAACACCCATGTACCTTTGTATTAAGAAGACAAGTACCATAAAAAACAGTTGCCATGGTGCTTTCACCCCTTCTCTCCTAGAATCCTACCAGCATCTCTCCGGACCAGTAAATGATGCACAAATACTGACCACAGAGCAGATCGAGCCTCTGTTGCTCCACGATAATGAACTGTGTGGTTTAACAGCTTCATGTTAACACTTTACAATCTTCAGTGAGATCAAATCACAATTTTCAGTCCTGAGACCGCACATGTTTCAGTCAGCCTTAGAGATGTGATACAGATCCTCACACTATCCAGTTTTCCTTCACACACACTCACTGGGATAAGACTGGGATGTTCAATTTATTACTTTATTTACTTTACTTTACTTTACTTTATTACTTACTTGTCCCTGTAAGTTATTTCTCTGACTATTTCATTAACAAATGTTGAGACAGTAGTAAAACTGTTTCTATTTCTCTATTCTCTCTGTATTGGTTTCGTGTTTTTATTTTTCAACATTTTTCTGTAAGGTTTTTAAATTAAGTAATGGTCCCACTTATTTCTCCGATTTAGTTTTTCCTTAAAATAGGTCTTTTCACTCAAAGTTAAAACTAAAACTATAAAAACTGATTTTGGTTGTTATCACTCTTTTTTAATAAATATAACCAAGTTTTTTTTTTTTAGAATTTAATATTTTTAGTTTTATTTTAATTCTAGTTTTGATAGCTAATTGAAATTTAATCAAATGTCATTAATTTTCTTTTAACCCAACGTTATTCACTTTTTGATACACTTCTGTTTATTTACTTTTACCAAAGTTTTATTTACGTTTTGGTTTTAGTACTCTTCTAGGCAGAATTCACGTATTTGGTATTCTACAGTATTTACAATTTCTTATTCATACCACTGTATTTGCTCAGTTGAAAAGCTTGATTATTACATTCCAGTCACATTTTAGACAAGTTGAAATGCCAATGAAGAGCATGACAAGTTTGTTAAAGGTAACACTTTTTCTGCTTTCATAGTTCAGGATGTTGCTAACATGTTTTTATACGTAAAACACACACATGATTTAATCTAATGGTCCTCAAAGTTATATATGCACAGATGATCCATATAAAGGTATAAATGCATAAACAATAAATGGTAAAGGTAAAGGTAAAGGTGAAATGTCAGTCATTATGAGCATTCCAAGTCTGCGTGCAGAAATACATAAATAAATATACAGACAATTAGAATAACTCATAGTAAAGTTGGCAACAAATAAAAAAAAATTACGAAGAGCAATGACAAACCGTAAGAAACCAATTATAGGAAACTTACTGTTATAATGAAGGGAACTGTGTTGATCATCTCCAGAAGAAACGACACCTGAAATATCTGCTCCCAGATGTTTCCCTAAAAACAAATGTTCCAGAAAAAAAAAAATAAATAAATAAACAAATAAATAAAAACGGATCAACTGTTTTCATCCATCCATCCATCCATCCATCCATCCATCCATCCATCCATCCATCCATCCATCCATCCATCCATCCATCCATCCGTCCATCCATCCATCCATCCATCAACCTAACATTTGTGGGAGGAAACTGGAGTACCCAGATGAAACTCGGCACAGAAAGACCCCAGGTCGGGAGGTGATCTTATGACCCTCTCACCGAGAGATGACAGCTCTTAACACTGTGCTGCCCTATCAACACACACACCCACACAAACACACACACATACCTGTATATACAGTATATATAGTACTGTATGTATCCTTCACCAACCACTCACTTCCTCACCTCAACCAATCCTTGATTCTTATTGTTGCTGTGACAAATGACTTTGCTTAATTATACCACTTATAGACTGACAGTCTAATGCTGCATGCTTGAGTTGTACAGAATGCATTAATCATGATGGAACATTACGGTTTTTTTTTGTTTGTTTTTGTTTTTACATTTTATAACTTATTCTCACCTTGTAGCTCAGATACATGAGTAACATTGTCTCCAGGAAGCTGATAATGGCCACAATTACCTGAACAAACAGGAAAACAATAAACATAACATGTAAATACCTTACAACAGCCTACAGCATATCAGAAACATTTAAATAGTAAAAAATATGAAGTGTTTTCTTTTCAATAATTGGTTTAAACATTTATGCTTTAGATTAAAGATGGGTCAAAACACATATTCAGATTGTGCAACTATTCCTTTATTATTTTGTATTTCTCTTAATTTGGTTTTGACTCACTTGAATGGCCCAGACTGGAGCCTTCCTGTCCACCCAGAAGATCAATGCCCTAACAGAAAGAGCACATACAAATAAACACAAAAACATTTCTTTACATTGAAATAAACAATTAGCTACCCTACATGCCAACGTTTTAAACAAAGATCTTGTGTGATCTGTGTTGTGTGATGTCTATGAATCTCAGCTACTACCAAACCAAACTTAACTTTAATATCTGTAAAATATATCAAGTTATGTCCATTTATGTGTTTGTTAAGATCAATTAGCTGTGGCAGCCACCTTATAATGGATTCATTTTAAAAGTTAATCGGCTGTAGATGTACATTCAAGATTCATTTTCTGAGAGTTTTGTTTAAATCCATCAAGTGGTTTGATATTTTGCTAACAGACAAATAAAGTTACACATGCAGTTACATGACTGCCCACTTTTTAAGACAGTGAGCAAAAAATAAATACCTCCACAGATCCTAGCAGAAGTACATACAATAATGAGCTGAGATTAAAATCTTGATCAAAGCTGCTGAGCATGTGCCTTTTGCAGGTTTTAATAAGCATCTGATAAGTGGCAGAAATGGGACAACAAATTAAATCTGTTCACAGTAATCACATCTCTGCCTACCAGTTAATTTCTCTGTCCTGCACCGATCCATTCCACAAGCAGTCGACGCTGAAAAGCAGCAATCAAAGGGAAGAAAAGAAATCAAAAGAAGAAAAAAAAAACCTCATGAATATATGAAAAGATCTCCCGTTTGCCAGGTCAGAAAGGTTAATCCATTAGTCTCTTTAATATTCATGCACATTTAAATCACAGTTTCTCAACTTTACACTTAATATGTTAACTTTGTGCAGGTCTTTTTGTGAAGTACCAAATCCAAACTAAAACCCTAGAAGAAATGCCTGTCACCATATATATAAATATACTGTACATATACTGTGTGTGTGTGTATATATATATATATATATATATCTTCTGGTGCTGAGGGCAAAACAACATTTTCCCCTATTTCTTTTAATTTCTGTTAACTTATTATCTATCAA
>NW_013952438.1:1528875-1572331 GCF_001266775.1 Austrofundulus limnaeus
AAGGTGATTATATATACATACACAGTATATATATCAGTGCTGGGCATAGATTAACATTTTTAATCGCAAATAATCTCAAGATATTTCTGCGATTATTCACCAGTGATATCCAGTAGTTTATGAGATACTTTGCTAACAGACTCATAAACACACAGACAAACATGCAGTCACGTACAACAATCATTACCCTTTCTTCACTTTTTAGTGGTGGCCAATAATGATTCACAAAACAAAACTATTGTGCTGTTAGTTTATCTTTTTCTACAGTTCCACACCTGTTTTGTTAGAAACCAGTTTTCTTTTTTTTGACACATGCTCGTAATAATTCACACACTTTCCCTCCTACATACAGTAAGATCTCTTTAATTCAAAGCATGTTTGTTACGTAACAGATGTTAATGTCCTATTTATTAATGAATAACCAGCCCTTCTAAATGTAGAACAAAAAGTAAGTAAATTTATGTTTGGTAGATAAGTCATTGTTGTAACTATGCTTCTTGACAATAAATATTATACTGTTGCAAAGTTAGTTAATTTCCTTTTTAAATGGCGCCACATTTGTAAGGAATGTGCATTTGTGGGATGAGCAGTAGAGCTCAGTATTTGGCTTGCACACATGAAAACTGTTTCCTCACCCTATCAGCATTTACAAACTTCTACAGACTTGCAGTCAAGGAGGTGCCAGACTGTTGTGGCTGTGTATGGTTCTTCCACATGCTACCGAGGCTCCTGTTAGTTAAATTAAAAAATTGTCAAAATGTCTTGTTTCTCCAAACTTCAATCATCTAGTCCCACAAAACACCAAACGAGTCAATGTCAAAATGAATTGTTTGGCAGAGAAGATTTGGCTAAATTTTCATGTGCACAACCCACATACTCAGCTCTACTGCTCATCCCACAAATGCATGTTCCTTACAAACGTTGCACCGTTCAAAGGGAAATTACCAGGCTGTCCAACGTCATAAGATATTTTTCCAAGACGTATTGTTACAACAAAAAAATAATCTACCAAACACAACTTTCCTTACTTTATGTGCTAAGTTTATTTCTTGTTATACTGTGCTTTGACCTGTTTGTTCCCTCGTCTATCTGCAGTTCATTAACTTTCCATAAATGCTTTATGTGTTGTACAAATATCTGCGTGATAATGCAGTCAACCCGACACTTTTTTTTATGTCAACCAACCATTTGTTGTTGCCATTTGGAGTGTTTTGTTGCGCAGCACTGTGGCTGCCGCCGGCGCTCTGCCCGGGTCTGTCTGTCATCACTCTGATGATGTACAGCAGGCAGGTGAGCAGCTTCAGACAGAAGTTAAACACACGAATCCGTAGGCCTGGAGATAAACAGACAGGAGGGATCTGAGTCATTTGACATCACTGCAGAAACAAATAGGCGTTACTGTGCAACGCTCATGAAGATGTGTGGTTGTTCTCGTTTTGTTCAAAATGCATCTGGGTTTCATTCCAAGCATCTTAATGCGTTTTTTTTTTTTTTCATTTTGTCCCGATGCATCGTCCACTTACTTGATCTTTGGTTTTTGATGAAGAAAAGCTTCAGACGTTCCTTGAAGGTGTTTTCGTTCACGTAAAACTCAACCTGCACCCTGACAGGAAAGGAGAGGGACAGAAGCTGTCAGTAAAACAAGCCCATCAGATCCACACAGATGGATTAAAAAAAAAAATACAGCATGAATATTCATTAGCTGTTTATCTAATCATCTGCCTGAGGAGAGTTTAAGGCAATTATCTCTCTCTCTTATTTTCTTCCCAATTACAAGGCTGCTATTGAGGAGAACACTGCCTGCTGCGCAGCTTGAACCAAAGCCATCAAAGATCAGCTTTTACAATATGACAGAGATTTAGCCACAAGAGTAAATGGGTTGCCTAATGACTAAATTATTTTATGCAGCGACAACAACTGCATGATCATAATCCTAAATAAACCTTAAAACTTATTAGTTATAATCATGTCAGATGCTATAATCCAGTGTGGACCAATTCAGAATGAATTACAAAAACAAAACATATTACCTTTTTGAAAAAAGCTAAACAAAACTTTCATTTAAGCCTTTCTACAATTTTTGTTTCTGCTGAAAGGTAAAGCAACACATATTGTATGACCAGTATAACATTCATGTAATAAAAATATTATTTGTGCAAGAATAAACTGTCAAACAATGAGAAATGCAAAAAAAGAAAAATAAGAAAAAAGTAAAAAATGACTCAGTTTTGTTGTTTGGGAGCAATAAATAAATTTTCACATTATTAATTTTCAAAGCACTGATATCAAAAAGGAGACTAGATAAGGACAATTATAAAAAATAATAAAATAAAAGCTAAGAATTTTAAGAAATTAGAAGATGCTTTTGAAGATGTGCTGCTTTTTCTGCTTCGTTAAGCCCAAATCCTGGCTTGTGTTTGAAGCGACCGCAATCAGAAGGTGCGAGAATCATGGGCCGTTGTGTTTTTGAAACTCCACGACAGATCCAGAGAGACGCAACACAGAGGAGCGACCGAGAAAGTCCCTGCGGCGCGATCTGTTGCACAGCTGTAGCATCTGGTCGGGTGGCAGAGCAGAGACGAGTTCTGGAGGAGAAAACACTTCAACAGAGAGCTGCTTGTCACAGTCTGAGAGTTTTATCCGTCTGTCTGTCTCACTGCTCTACCCACACATGTGCACATGCACATAATGGTGCATTTAATGACCCTTAATTAGATGCTGTACAATTACAGGTTGAAGTGGTCTGACATCAGTCATATTGTCGTGTCACCTTGGCATTCCAGGGAATAAGCGCTACAATTTACATCTTTTTTTAAAACCATTACTGCCGTTAAAGAGTTTTTAACAAAAGACCCCCACAAAACCAAAGAAATTAAAAGTATGTCTTAAAAGGAAAAAGCTAAAATGATCAGAACACGAACATGTCATGAACTGAACACTAGTTGATTAAAACATGATAATCTTTAGCAAGTAAAATACAGTATAACCAAAAATATCTGCTTCTTAGGCTAAACCCTGACGACCCGACATAAAATAATTCAGTTTTAAACATCTATTTTATATAATTTATAAGTTGACGTACTTTATGAACTGATACCATAACAACAGTGACTTGCAGCACTTGTTTCTAACAGCAGGCAGGATTGTAAATAAAATAAAATACTTTACAGCAGCAAATATTTTAGCTTCTGATCCACAAAGGAATAGTGATACAAAACCAAGTATTGATTGCTAATAAATCAAATCAACAAAGATATAATGACAGGACAAACAGTCTCAACAAATATTATAGGGTTTTTAATCAATTTAAAATACATTCTTGTTGCATGATGGCAAAATGTGCCATCAGCTGTTGTATTTTAAATTTAGCTTGTTTGATTCCTGGAGCTTGGCTCAAGACTCATCACTTGTTGCACTGCAAGTTTGATCTCTCATAAAGTAAACAAGCAGCTGTATATGAAGGATGAATTGTGCCAATTCTGAGGCAAAGAAGAAGACAAAGCCAGACCTCAGGTCATCTTCAGAATGAGAGAATTTCTTTAAGGACGTTAAAAGGGACTGGTAGCCAACAACCCATGATGGTGATGTAACTTTGTTTCCAGTGTAATTTTTTTCATTTCCCAAAACTGGACTTAGAAACAAAACAAGAAATCATTTGTGTCAAATTGAACATTCAAAAAAATAATTTTTGTACCCAAACTTTCCAGAGAGGTGACTCCTGACTAGTGAAACTCACACGTCTGAAGATCATTTTCAATTCTTTGTGTTTTTAGGTTTATCTTTTTGATGTAACTGACAACATTTTTGGTTCTTCAAATCAAAAGCTGACGGGATCTGTTGGAGCTTGGCACAAACTGCATGTGAAACATGTCAAACTGTCAACTGTTATTTCATTGTGCTCTGTGCGATGACATTAAAGGTCTCTCTAATCTAATCTAAAGCTGGCTAATCTATGATAACAGAAATCATTTTAGTTTAAAAATATCTTGTTAAATATGAACAAACAGAGCTATGAAGTGAAAGAAAATATGCTTTGGTTGCTAAATAAACAAGTACACTGAAAAAAATAACTTGTCAGATTTACTTGAAAGAATCCTCGTAACAATTTGCATTAATGTTTGTTAAGTAAATTTAAATGCTACAAATTCATGTGATATGTACTCATTTTTATCTAGTAAAAGTTATTAAGAATATAGTTAAAGATTTGTGAATAAATCAGGTAAATTTTACTTAATTTGCTCAATTAAATCTTGTAACATGTACTTGATCAATTTAGGTAAAATTTACCTGATACTGGTAAAATAATATTAGGATTTACCTTTTTTACAGTAAAATTGATATATAACATAATGCGCGTATTGTTTAGTTAGTTAATTCTAGAAGTTTAGAGATTTTGATATTTTTTTGTAAAATTTAAAAGAATAATTAAATAAATGTTACTACACCCANCCAGAAAAAACACTTCAATATTACTGGGAAAATTATATTAGCTTTTACTTTTTTTGTACAGTAATATTGATATATAACATAATGCGTATTGTTTATTTAGTAAATTCTAGTAGTTTAGAGATTATGATTTTTTTTGTAAAATTTAAAAGAACAATTAAATAAATATTACGACACCCAAAAGTTTGTTTTTTTCAGTGTACAGTGCAGGAGAAAGACAGAAACTGTCCTTAAATCACAGACCTCCTGGACCTTCGGTTGTTTAGAATAATCTGGTAAAGTGTCTGACTTTTCTGATAATAAAAATGTATTAATAATCGAATACACTCTGCAAATGCATATGTCTATGTTTTCTGTCAACCCACCCATGAGCATCATCACACAACACTGCTGTATGTTTTAATTAAAAATATTAATCTGCTGTTTATGCAATTAGGGAAAGAATAAATTGTTCCAACAATCAGGACATTTACATCCTATTCTAAAAGGACAACTAGTAATAGAAGCAAACAGCTCTCTTAAAGTCTTTGATTAAAGTTAAATAAGATTCAATTGTTTTTTCAAGACGTTCGACTTCTTCAATATGTTGAATAAATGTTTTAAGAAACCTTTAGGAGAGACAGCTGTACTTCAGCCATAATGCCACAGGAGAGTTTCTCTCAGCTAATCTGTGGCACTTTCCACACTTCATACTCCTGCTCTCATTTTGTGCAGCTCCGCAGGTTTTGAGCGCGCTTGTTGAATTGGACAAACCAATGCCTCTCATCAGCCAAATCCATAATTTGTCCATTCTTAAAACAACAACACATTATTAAGATCTCTCTGTGCCTCTGTCTCCTAATCAGTGAAGTTCACTTCCATTAAAACCAGGACACAAAGAAATAAACTTCCCCGTGTGACCCTACCTCTGCCCGCCGTCGTTACCGAGCGTGTCCGACCTCCACGCCCCCACAGAGGGACTGACCCAGGTGTGGACGATGCTCTCTGGATCCATCGTGCAGGTCACCCAACTGCAAAGTGCAGCGAGTCTTAATTCCTGCAGCTTGTTTATCAAAGCTCCTCAGTGCTTCTCTAAAATAAAAACCCCACTGCGTGTGGACTGCAAACCGTTTATATAGACTTTTAAATTTTAATGCTGGGGGAGAAAAAAATTGTATAAAAGAAAGAAATGGAGCGCTTTGACTGATCATTTCTTGTGAGGAATGGGCATATTTTTAGAGTTTTATACATTTTTTTTACCCTCTCTCTCTTTCTCTCGCATGCGCGGGCCTGTTGCCACAGCAACACGATAGGAATAACCCAAACGGATGCTGCTGCTGCAACATGGACGCCTTTACTGCACTGCAACGACTGACAAACATGAGCAGTGACGTGTTTAAGGGTTAGTGAAAGAAAAGACTGATTTTTGCTTTATTTGGTGCCATTTAAATCCCATCAGTGATTCAAAATGAGCTTCTGTTGACTTTTGAGTGGTGTTTTGTTTTTGTTTTGCTCCTCTGATAGAAGATGCACAAGCCAAGTGTTGAAAGCGGCTCATAACAAGAAAGTGGCGCTTGAAACAAAGAAGAAAGGACTTCTTCTGCTTTTTGTTCTGAAGCTTTATAAGATTTTGTCTCTCTTTTGAGGGGAGGGGAAACATTGGAAATGCTAATTTACAGGTGACCCATTCATGACTCAGTGTTTTTAAAAAAAATGGAACAGGACGATCCACTTGAACTTCTTGCTGCCCACACTCGCACATCCGCTGAATGTGGCTTTTTGAGCTCTACAAGTGAGCACTTTACACTGATTCATGACATTATTCACATTTATATTTAACTCAGAGAGAATTCCCTCTTAGAAACCAGACAATAAAAACACTTAAAGGGATCCCTGATTAGTTGTAACATTAGACTTTATTTGATAAACATTTATTTTAACTGTAAAATAAAGATTAAAAATACTGTAGGATGCCTAGTTTTTATAATTTTTAAACTAAAAATTTAAAAATATGTTACACGGATGGGGCCATTTTATTTACAYGCAAAGCATTCTGGGTAAATGATGACATGGGTAGGTCATCGGTGTGAGGCTGCTAGCGAGCTATGTCCACCCTGAAGGTTAATCTTGGACAATATCTGATGATCGACTCTTTTAAATGAAACCAGAAAGCGATGACAGAGAGGAGAAGGTAGAAATGACTCAGCCTGTAACTGAAAATATGGATGGAGGACCTCAGTTTAGCTTGTTTGTCGCGCTAGCGCTGAGCTAATACATATAAGGCAATATAGCATCGGGGCTAATGCTAAAGCTAACAGGSTRRRTWKAGCTCRYTCACACCGAGGTCCTATCCATGTCATCATTTACCCAGAATGCTTTKTGTGTAAATAAAATGGCTCCGTCCGTGTTAAAATATATTTTTAAAAATTATAAAAACTAAACAGCCTACAGTATTTTACAGTCTTTATGTTACAGTTAAAATAAATGTTTATCAAATAAAGTCTGATGTTGCAACTAATCGTGGATCCCTTTAAAAATAAAGAAAACAAGGTGAAAACTAATACTGCAGACAGAAGACGATAATTGAGGTTGTGGCCACATTTAAATAGATTTATGTGTTTTTCTGCAGGTTTGAGAAACGAGCAACTGAATGATGGATTATCCCTGTTAAGAAGTAGCCAGTGACATTTGTGAGTTCAACACAATGACCACAGCAAATACAACCTGAAGCATCGTTTCCTCACGACAATCCTATCAGCCGGGGGCAGGAGGCCGGTTCATTGTCAGGGGCAGAGCAGAAAACACAATAATAACCATGTAAATAGGAGCTTAAATGTGGGCTGCTTTATAAGGATGAAAACAGCCACTGTTGCAAGGACAGCTGGGCAAAAGGTCACGTTGGACTAAAAGCTTGTTTTTACTTGTTAAATAAAAAAAGATATGGGAATTATTTCAAACAGCACTGTAGCCTGCTTTCTGTTGTAATTACATTTGATCATCTCCGTGCTCTTCAAAACATACGCAGAGACAGATAATGTGTTGCTTTTTCAATAGCCTTTTTTTTGGTGGAGCTCTTTGAAACACAACAGTGACACTGTTTTGACTCCATGAAAAGCAAACGGTCCAAAATAATGAAGTGAACGCTGAATGCTGAATTACTGCTGAAATCTGCTAAAGAAGGTAAAACTGAGTTCATAAAACGAAGAGGAACAGAACACTAAAAGTTAAAAGAAGTGGCTATCTAAACGCTAAAAGTATCAAAAAACAGTAGGCAAGCCTATCTCAAAGCAACAAGAAGCAGCAAAATTTTGGGTAAAAGTTAAAAGTAACAATTGAAGTCAGAAACAGAGAATGTGCAGAGGCAGGTTATTAAGCAGAGATGTTAATGGCTAAAGCAGCACAAATTGAGCCAAAAAAGTGAAATTGTAAAGAAAAACAGAACAATAAATACATCAGAAAACAATCATTTGAATGTTGAATCAGCAATCACAAACTAAAAATTTGTAGGTTTTAGTGAGGTCTAGTAGGCTAAGATGCTGCAGGAAAATAAAAAGCTGTGTGTGTGTGTGTGTGTGTGTGTGTGTGTGTGTGTGTGTGTGTGTNGTGTGTGTGTGTGTGTGTGTGTGTGTGTGTGTGTGTGTGTGTGTGTGTTTTGCTAAAACATGAAACTTTATGAGATGAGCTAAATTTCAGCACCATGGTCAGCACCCCACATCACACAAACACAGCACAGTTTTTAACTTTTAGCATTAAAAGTTTTTAAAAAAATCTACACCAGAATCAGAGAGCACTTTTACCTCCTCGTGTGATTGCTTGAACCAGCAGGAGGTTGTCGAGGTAAAATCTCCAAACACAATCCCTTTCATCTAACCGTATGATGACTGAAAACAGTGGTGCCTAGATGAATCAAGTGGGTGTGAATACCAATTAGGAGCATTTGTTGGCTGTTACAAAAACAGGTACAGCAATCAGTAAAATGAATACTGTAAAGACAAAACAATACTAATCCTGGTAACTGTTCAAATGAGATCTCAACTCCAAAAATGGTATTTACTGTGAAAATGCAGGATGAATGCTGAGAGCTGAATTACTTAAAAAACAGCTGAAGGAGTTGAAACTGTTGTTGTAACTCGTAGAGGCAGAAAACTATAAGGCAGAAACTCAAGGAAAATAAAATCGCTGCTAAAAGATAAAAAGAGCAAAGCTAGAAATGAATAAACCCCTAGCTAAAAGATGAAGCTAGAAAAAGCACTCATGAAAATTCTCAATCAACCAAGAGTTCCAAGCTTTTATGGTAAATGGACTGAACTTTGTCAAGTCCCTCCAGACCCCAAAGCACTTTACAATTACAGTCACCCCCCCATTCACACACTGATGATAGTAAGCTACATTGTAGCTACAGCTGCCCTGGGGCACACTGACAGAGGTGGGGCTGCCGTGCACTGGTGCCACCGGACCCACTGACCACCATCAAGTAGGCAAGGCGAGTAAAGTGTCTTGCCCAAGGACACAACAACTGAGACGGCTGGACGGGGGATCGAACCGGCGACCTTCCGGTTCCAGGATAACTCCCCTAACCACTCCAAGACAGCTGCCATTAAACTTATCATTTATTATTTTTATTATTATTATTTTATTAACCTTTTTAAACCAGGCAAATCCCATTAAGAGCACAGGTCACTATTGTAAGTGAGGCCTGGGGCCTGAAGGCAGCCTAATGTATGTTTTTGCATTAGACGCTCCATTGTGTAACCTGGATTCACATGTTAATCTCAGCCCCATCACAAAGGAGAATCATTAGGGTATTTGTTTTCCTGGCTCATAGAGAAATGTCTTCATCCTTTGCATTAATTAGAGTAAAAATTGTCGTGATTGTT
The DNA here is from genome assembly GCF_001266775.1 of Austrofundulus limnaeus. Classification (NCBI taxonomy): domain Eukaryota; kingdom Metazoa; phylum Chordata; class Actinopteri; order Cyprinodontiformes; family Rivulidae; genus Austrofundulus; species Austrofundulus limnaeus. The sequence continues at coordinate 1,538,178 of NW_013952438.1, forward strand.
GTCTTGGTCAGTCTTTTATGGTCCTTTACATGTCATTCTGTCTCAGTTTGTTTTGTTGTTTGGTATTCTTGTTTTATTTTCATATTTCCTGTCTAGTCTCCTTATGGAGCTGTATCATTTCCTCTGCTTTCTCCTCAGTTAGCTTCAGCCTGCCACTCACACCTGTCCATAGTCTGTAATCACCCATGTGCTTCCACTCTCCAATCATCCTCTGTTGCATTTGCAGTCCTCAGTCTTCATTGCCTGATTTCATGCTCCAAGTCTCGCTTGTTTTCATGGTTTTTCATGTTTCTCATTACTGTTATTTTTGTTATTCTTTTGCTGTCAGTCAGCTTTTCTTTCTGTTATTTAATAAAACAGTTTTAGGTTTTACCTTCAAGCCTTCATTTCTGCCTGCTTTGCAGGTTCAATCATACACCGACTCTGACAAAAAATGGTATCAGTCCTAATCTTCCCTTGTAAATTTTAGAGAGCTGAAACCTGACATGTTTCCCCATTTAATTTTCTCAATTGACATAAATTGCTTCTTATACCCCTCTCAAACTCTGTCCAAATTATGAACCTTTTGATCTTCAAAAGCAAGTCTCTTATGAAGTGTGGGTGGACAGCTGAGTCTTGTCGTAAAGAGCTGCTCTCCTGTGATGAACCGTGTATCTGTGGAGAACATTCCTCACTGCACTGAACTGCAGATGGTTCAGTTTGTATTTGGGAGGTTTTGTTCTTCGGATGGAGCAGACTCTGTCTCAGAATCCTATTGTTGTGTTTGGATAAAATCCTGAGTTTCTCAGATGCTCCACCCAACATGCGGGATGAAAACGTCCTGATGCATCTCAGTAATCCAGGTAAAAAATCAAAAAGAAAAAAATTGTATAGGTCTTCTGGACGGGTTCTTCTCTAATGAAACGTTTCGTCTCTCCTCCAAGAGACTTCTTCAGTCTGAGAGTTTCAGGCAAAATTCAGGCTTTTAAGCCCTGCCTCCATGTGACTGATACTCACATCACATGGCTATCGTTGACACCTAATTAACACTTATTGTTAACAGGGGGTGGAGTGATACTGGCAATGGCCGCGCTGTAGGAGGGGGACAACTGAAAACGGAGGCCTCCACCTCTGTTTAATGATGGACGGTCTTTCTTCACAAAAATGGCTTCTTTTACTCCTCTCTCAAACCAGTGTTCCTCTCTATCAAGAATGAGAACATCCTCATCTCTGAAAGAGTGACCGCTGGCCTGTAAATGAGTGAAAACTGCAGAGTTCTGGCCATTAGACGTAGCTCCTCTGTGTTGGGGGCACACTGGCGTATATCGTAAGCCCACCGACTCAGGCCAATATTTGCGTTTTGACTCCCACCACCCACTGGAACACAGGTTAGGAGTGATCAGGACTCTGTACCACAGAGCAGACAGTGTCCCTACAAACCCAGGAGCCAGGGAGAAAGAGAAATCACACACACGACAGGCCCTGGAGCAGTGTGGTTATCCTGACTAGGCTTTCCTGAAAGCAGACAGGAAACACAGACAGGATTCCATGCAACATTGCGGGTGTTTCGAAACACCCGCAACATACGGAATAACCACTGGTTTGGGTCTGGGTTTGGGGTCTTCATTTTTGCCTGAAGGTTGCATGGAATCCTGTCTGTTTCCCGTCTGCTTTCAGGAAAGCCCAGTCAGGATAACCACACTGCTCCAGGGCCTGTCGTGTGTGTGATTTCTCTTTCTGCCTGGCTCCTGGGTTTGTAGGGACACTGTCTGCTCTGTGGTACAGAGWCCTGATCACTCCTAACTTGTGTTCCAGTGGGTGGTGGGAGTCAAAACGCAAATATTGGTCGGTGTGGGTGGGCTTACGATATACGCCAGTGTGCCCCCAACACAGACGAGCTACGTCTAATGGCCAGAACTCTGCAGTTTTCACTCATTTACAGGCCAGCGGTCACTCTTTCAGAGATGAGGATGTTCTCATTCTTGATAGAGAGGAACGTTGGTTTGAGAGAGGAGTAAAAGAAGCCATTTTTGTGAAGAAAGACCGTCCATCATTAAACAGAGGTGGAGGCCTCCGTTTTCAGTTGTCCCCCTCCTACAGCGCGGCCATTGCCAGTATCACTCCACCCCCTGTTAACAATGTGTTGATTAGGTGTCAACGATAGCCATGTGATGTGAGTATCAGTCACATGGAGGCAGGGCTTAAAAGCCTGAATTTTGCCTGAAACTCTCAGACTGAAGAAGTCTCTTGGAGGAGAGACGAAACGTTTCATTAGAGAAGAACCCGTCCAGAGGACCTATACAATTTTTTTCTTTTTGGGATGAAAACCTTTCAGTCTTTGTTCTAATTTAACCCATAGCCAAAAGGTAAATGTAGCAAAATGCTAGTGGCAAAGTGAAAGCAATACACCACATAAATGCTAGCTAAAAGCTATATGTTTTGTAAGAAGACAGTATGCTGAAGTAATTTTCAAAGTGAATGTTTTTTTAAGTAATTATAAATCTCAATGAAAAGAACATTTTAGGAAAATGATGTAAAGTTAACATTTTGAAATGTTACTTGGAAAAAACTAAGTAAAATTAAAAATTCCTTAACAGAAAACAACTTTGATAAAAAGAAATTTTACTGATGAGAAAAGTACTTAAGTAAAAGTCATAAATCTGTTCACAAAAATTGGGAAAGTAAAAGTAAAAGTACTTTTTATAGTAATACTACTACTACTAATTTACTTAACTAAATTGGTTCCACTAAACCAAGTTGAGTAAATTAAGCGAAATACATATTTTCTTTTAAATATGGTATATTGCCACTCTACTAGGTGGAACCAGTTGAGATGTGTTGAGTAAATTCAACACTTCAATTTTTAAAGTGCATAAATAAATAATTATGATAATAGGTAGAGAAGAAAAAACTAACATTAAAAAGAAACAGGGTTTCTAGTGTGAACACTGGATCTGGATTCAAGCTTTCAATGTAACAAACAGGATCAAAAATCAGCGTCTGTAACGCCTGATGTGATATGAAGAGTTTGGTGGATTTTATGAGGAGTTTGGTTTAAATTTGCAGCAGCATTTGCTTCAAATTCTGTTTCAGAACAAGCAGCTCAACTACCATCACTGATGATCGTTTCTCCTAATTCCACAAGAAAGTAAAGCAGTTCTAACCATTTTCAAAGATTTAACATGACTGATGAAAAGGATATTCAATATACCTAAATTTAATTCACTTTGGTTCAGTTTTTTTTTTCAATTTACAGAACAAATAAAAAGAGTGAAAATAAAATCCTAAATATGAACATATGATAGTTTGGAAGCCACATATTGTTTATTTTTTAATAATTGATTTAAGTTACTTGACAGCTGCTGATTTCATTTGCATAAAGAACAATTTGATCTACAAAAAGCTGAAGTAATAGCAACTGAATTGATCATCTATATGTGCAGTACTTTTGATTGATTCTAAAAAGCTTTATGTTGTATAAACAGACATATTTTTGTTTCATTTCTAAAGCAATCCCTCCGAACAGAACAGTGAAGTCTGTTTAATGTAGGTGCCTGATTGATTGATTGATTGATTGATTGATTGATTGATTGATTGATTGATTGATTGATTGATTGATTGATTGATTGATTGATTGATTGATTTCATGTTGACTCCGCTCCCTACCTGTCATCATTCGGGAAGTTCTGGTCCCCGAGCAGCAGGTCCCTGAAGCGGAAGCGGGGCGGCAGCGGAGGCACCTCGCTCTCCAGCTGCTCCATCTTCAGAGCGGAGATGTCCAGTATGACTCCGCTGCTGCTGCTGCTGCTGTTAGTCTGAAGTGGTGCTGCAGAGGAACTGGAGGAGCGAGAGGAGAAAAGTAAAATGGCAGAAGGGGAAAGGAGGAAATATAAAAACAAAATGCTTCATATAAACAAAAAAAAAAGAAGGCTGCTGAAAGGACAGGAAGTGGTGAAAGAAGCACAAAGATGAAACAAGGGGAAGAAAAGAAACAGAGTGAAAATGTGAGCTTTTACTGGAACCGCCGGAAAAACAAGGTAATTGAAGCACACTGTCTAAAATTATATATTGTTTATCCAAAGAAACATTCAGTCAAATCATTATGAATGAATAGCAGAAATACATATTTGTGTCTGAAAGCTTTTATATGTAATCATTTAGGCAAATACAAAAGTTTTTTAAGCATGTGGTTGTTTATTGCACAGCTTCATTTTATTGTATTTTATGTACAAAATCATAAATTGCTTTGTAAACAGGTGCAGCAGACAAGCACATCTAATGCAGTGTGGATGATGTTATTTTTGATTCTAGGAAAAGCTAGATGTTAGGACAGAACAGGAGTTGATTAAAGTGACAAAGCGTTTCTAAGAGATTAATGGGTTACTCTCCATAAATCCTTAGATGCTGAGTAATAATCACATCCCCTCCTAAATTAACATAAGTGAAGTTCTTGTGGTTTGGTGTGAGGATAGGTGCTGCTTTCAGTCTCCTAGAAACACACGCTGTTCACAGAGCCATAACCTCTCTGCTATCCTCCTGCATTAGGCTCATCAGAGATGTTTTATAATTGATATATTTCCCTGTAGTTCTTTGTTCAATTAAACACACTCAGCTCACACAAGCTGTCAATGAACTTGACAAATGAGTTTAAGGCTGAGACTGGTCAAACACATCTTTGTACTTCCAAATTTTTTAGGATGAGATGTTAGGGAAAATTAAAAGCTGACATTCTAACAAATCAGGGCATGAAATTGTGCTTTGGTGTTAAAGAGAGCATGAATGACACTAATATTGTGGTCTGGACTTAGTCACAGGGAGACTATGATCAATAAAAGAGGACCTGCTGAAAAAAGTAAACAATGAAGCAGAAAAACATGATCCATACGATGTGTTGCACAATGGAACAAGACCTGAATCAGAATATGAAATGAATTTTTCAAGACCAGATGCGCTAAGCCAGACGTAATAACAAACCTCTGCCAAGAAATACAGCCTGTTTTTGATTTACACGCTCCATATTCCTTCCATTTCTGGTTAATAGATAAAAAAAAACCACGTTGATGTTTAGGGTCTTAGAAATTCTTTTGCATTCATCCCGTGACTCGTACTTTCCAACAATCTTTTCTCTGAGTTATTGTTTGGCTTTACTCCCCTCTTATTATCATGTTATTTTATTTTTTTTTTGTGCTTAGTTCTGTTCCTTTTTGCTCTCCTGTTCCACCTGTTTATTTCTTCACTGTTCCTCAGTTAGTTTTTATTCCACAGTCCTGACACGCCTACTTCACCTGTTCCTCCATACCCAGTCTCAGCTGCAGCCACCTCCCCTCATTAGTCACAGCCTTTTTTATTTACAGTATAACCTTTATTTTAACAGGTAAGCCAGTTGAGAACCAATTCTCATTTACAATGATGACCTGGTATTATTTATTTATTATTATTCCCTGTTTCTCACCAGTCAAGCATTGCTGTGCATCCATCCATGTCAGCCTTTTCGTTGTTTTTTGTTAGAATAAAGTTTTATTTAGAGCCACCTTGTGACACATGCATTTGAAACATTCAAAAGCAAGACAATGACTGGTGCACACACGTCATAAACACTGTAATCAACTCTTGTTGAAGTTGATGAATTGGAAAAATGCATAAAACACTACTTTTGCATGGCTTGAAAGGCAACTAAAATGCATATAATTAGGAGGTTTGATTTTTAAAATGTGCTGCTGCTATTCGAGCATTTGCGTTAAGAGTAGCTAAGGTTGAGCTCATATTAATGTGGTTTTAATGTGCAGTTTCACTAAGGCTGCATGTCAGCAGCTGAATAAACAGAAACAGATAAAATGCGAGAACAGCATGACATCATAATAACTAGAGTCCTCTTTTTTATTGTTTTTATTAAACAAATCAAAGCTAACTTTTTATTCTTCATCTAACTTTGTAAAACTACTTAAAATGAGGCTATAAGTCGTGTAGTCTCACCGCGGTCTGTGCTCACTCACGGTCCCATCGTCGTTCACAAACGTCTGGTTCACGTAGCACTCACTGCACATGATGTTGGCCGGAGATCCGGCGCCTCGGTCGGACTGGAGAGCAGCTGCGGTCGGCGTGGAGGAGGAGTCCTGAACAAGGTCGTCTTCCTGGGTTATTTGCATCTGAGGGCGACCTGCCAGACAGGAGTGGACTCCCGAAGAGAAGGATTTCAAATATTTACATACAAAAAAAAGTTCTTCCTCTCACCTATGCAGGTGCATAAGAGTTTCCTCTCTCAGCCTACGCAAGACTGCAGGCAAAGTGACAACTGTCTGATGATGAAGTCTTAGAGATGACTAATCAAGAGATGTAGGTGGGATCAGTGTGATGGGGGAGGCAGGAGAACGAGCCGACGGCCTCAGAGGCAGGGGGAATACTGAAGAAGATGAAGAGGACAGGTCTGGACCAGCTTCTGTCCTCTCTGAGCGCACAAAGATGCGCGTTAGTCCACACAAGTGTGATGAGCGCCATCTGGTGGAAGCTTTGGGTACTTACAACTCAAACGATGAGATAAGTTGATAATTATCTTCAAAAAGTTATGATTTATTGCATCAGGTTGATGTAGACGAAAAATAGACGAAAAATATTTTAATCTTACAGTGACTTTAAGACGTTTAAGGGCTCACTTTTTACTGTCTGGGTACAAAAGGAAGAAAGAAAAATAGCAAACTCATTATTTATGACCAGACTGTGTTCTTTGTACCTTCCACACAAAAACTGAACAAAAAAAGGCTTTTGAGACCACCACCTGAAACTTGTCTTTGCATTTATTGAGCTGCTCTTTTGTAACTCTTTATTACAAAGATGTTTCAAACAGGAGTGGACCCCCCAAAGAGAAAGATTTAAAATATTTACATACAAAAACAAAAGTTATTTCTTTCACCTATGCAGGTGCATTCTGAAAGAGTTTCCTCTCTCACTCTATGCAGATTGAAGCTGCAGGCAAAGTGACAACTGTCACTGATTTGACTGTATTAATGAGATGTAGCACTGTTGAAAGAGTCCTCCTCTTCTTGTTCAGTGGCTCAGCCTCACATCCTGTGCAGATGGAGCACAACAGGTAAAGAAAAAAACATTTTATAATCACTGATGTGTTGATCTGGACTGTGTTGTACTGTTTTATAATGATTTAAATCACTAAATTAGATGCGGTTACAGTTTACTTATACCTGAGGGGTGTAACAGGGCAAGTTTGATGGTTTTGTCAAAGTGAGCTGAAAGTCCGATAGATCCCTCAGATGCAACTTTATTGGTGGTTTGGTGATGAAACACCCCTTTATATGTGAGTGAGCACAGAGACCAAATCAGGGAGTCTGAGTTAAAGTACCAATCAAAACTGTTGTAGCACCAGTTTTAGGCTTCATCAAGTCTAAGAAAATAAAGGCCTGAACAAGTCAATCCATCCTTTTTCTTGACCTTATTATTTTAGGTCTTAAAATGCTTGTTCTGTTTTTATAAGAAAATCGCCGAACAAAACCAGTCAGAGCATCCAGAGCTGCAACTTTCTCTCTCCTGCTCTTATAGATCCATTTCATCCAGTTCTTGTTTTGAAACTTTGTGGATGAGAAGAGATGAAGTTTCTTAAAAGTGTTACAGCGGTGTCCACAAAAATACAAAGGAAATGTTTCCACTTCAGAAATGGCAACCGTTTACAGATCCAGACAGTGTTCTCATTTGAGACTGTGTGTGTCTTTGATTTGCGGCAGGATTAAAACTTACAGCCACTCTACCACACGGAGGATGGAGACGTGTTTAATTCCACAGCGGTCGGGATGAAGAGTGTCCTCATTGCTCCAGTCACTGGGATCCCTGCAGCTTTGATTCTTTAAACTGCTGCAGCCAAGTGAGTAGAAAACAAACAACCGTAATGTTTTCTTATGTCTTTACATGAGTGCATTCTGTTATATTGTGTTTGTGTCTAATCTAATGGTGATTGACTGCAGGTGGTCAACTGCAGGGCTCCTGGAGGTGTTGATGCTGAGACTAGCGACTTCAAATAATATTGTGATGTTTGACAGAAGCATTGATGCAAATTGTTTTGTTTTTAACACTCACTATAGATGTTTTAAACATTTTCAGATCATAGATTGCATCTGATCTGATTTCTGGAACTTTGTCTAACACTCAAAGTGGAAACATAGGCAAACAATGCAACATCAGGGAATTAAAAAGGATTTTACAGGTGAGTTATTGATGATTTTCGTACATGCAGCATTCCTATACAGTATTTGAATTCCAGGAGCTTTTTCAGTGATGTTTCGCTGGTGTAAACACCGACTGAGCCTTTCAGGGATGCTCACTTTATACCTAATTATGACACTCACGTGTTTCCAGTCGACTGTTCACCAGTGGAATGCTCCAAACAACTGTTTTATGAGCATTCCTCAACTTTGCCCAGCCTTTCTGTGCCCCTGTTCCAGATTTTTTGGAAAGTGCACACAGTGACTGCTGGGCACCAGTGACCTCCGTGACCCTGAAAGGAAGAAGCAGGTAAAATATAATGAATAAATAGATAGGTGTTACTGCTAACATACACAGCTCTCAACAACCAAGTTGCATCAACATTCAAGGTCATATCATTTCCTATTTTTCTTTTGGAGCACTCCACTGTCAGACCGCAGATTTATTGTGATTTCTGGAATCTTGGGATTTATTTATATGCTCTTGTTGTCGGTAACTTTCTTCTTTCATTTAAAATGCCTAGTCTAATGCTTCTGTATGTGTTTGTTTTTTTATGCTTGTGTTTTGCCCATCCTGACCGTGGTTCTGCTGGAGAGTTTTTTTTTTCCTGTTAAAGGGTCTTGTTTCTTTACACTGTCTCCCACTGACTCACACTTGCTTAGAATGAAAGAATGAATCAAACTGAAGGAGCACTGGAACCTTTTAGACAACATTTTACTTCATAATTACAGTTTTCAGATTCTGACTGTAATTAACTATATCAAGTTGTTCTGAATAGGAATGAGCTTTGAACATTATAGCCTACACTGGAATTAAAACTTACTAATTTTGTCAATTTTGTTTTGTTGCTAACAGTTTTTCTTTTACGTAATTTAGTTTATTTAAATTATTTTTCTTCCCCCTTTTGTGTCAGAACAGCCCGATCACTCACAATTTTAATTTCCCTCTTGTCTCTTGTTATGTTGACCTCTTGTATAGGTCCCAAAACTACAGTAATTAAGATTTTTTTGTAAATTACAAAAACGTTTATTTGTAAAGCTTCTGTGTCTCTCCTGCTGACTTATTTGGACGCTGACAGGGTGTAAAATAATGAATGGGGGTCCAACTAAAACTATCTATATTTCAGACATTATACCTGCACACGACTGGTGATGATGATAATGATGATGATGATGATGATGATGATGACAGGCTGACTCTTCATTAAAGCAAAATTCAACCTTTTCTCCATGATCATGAGAAAATCCAGCTTGTGTTTTCAGACAAAGTGAAAAAAAAAATACAAAGCAAGATGTTCTGACTTTGTATACAAGCTTGGGTTTTCAAACAAAATTAGTAAAATATTCATCTCTGTGTTGAAACGTATTCTGTCAGTGCACTAATGCAGAAAGAGAAATGGAAAATCAAATACCAAAGGAACAGACTGACTGGATGTTTTTATAACCTTGTTTTTTTTTCTTCTTATATTTCTTTCTTTCTGATGACGCATCAGGAGAAGACGTGGGAGAGGTGGTCTATGAATCACAGGCAAGATGGTGACGTGAGGTCATCAAAAGAGTTTCAAGCTCATGATGGACGTTTGTGATTGAGTCAGTGTTAATGGGAGAGAAGCTTTTTTATCTATAAAAGGAAAAAAAATACATCTGTGATATTCCACCTGGAGGAACGTGTAAATGATTAATGCTGAAAATGAATATGCAAATGCTTTTTCACATTTATGCAGAAAGTAAGTCCAGTATAAAGAATGTGGAAATAATCAGACAGAGCAGCATAATTAAAATCCAAATATAATTGCAGGATTTAGCTAATAATGTGATAGAGGAGGACACAAAGCATCTTTGTCATGCTCAGGAAGGAAGGTTTCCATGTTGCTAAATTCAGTGTGATGACCTTTTGACCTCTGACATCACTGCCTCCATCTGGTGTCTGCAGCCACTCACCTGACCCCTCATCTACATGTCATTCTCAAGCTCGGGAATCTAAATTTGAAAATCAAAAGAAGGCTCAAAACATCAAAACATTCATTGCTGAGAAACCTGCAAAGGCTGATTTGCTATTGCTCACTTAATAGAAAATCTTGGACATTTAACAGTGCAATTTGACATTTTCTAACCTCATGCTTTTTAAAGTTTAGCTTAAATTCTAGTTTACAAACCTTAAAGTGCAATTTAAAAAAAAAATGCATTTCAGTGGTGGTTCCCAAACATTGAGGCAGCAGATCTCTCTTAAAAATAGAAAAAAATCATCCACAAAGACCTGACACAGGGCCTGGTTATCATCCTTCAGTGCATCATGTAATATATGAAAGGTTTTCAGCCAACAACTTTTTTGAATCACCTTGTGGTAGAAAAAAATATCTGTCGAACAGTGTTATCCTTGGTATTTTTTTGCGAATACATTTCGTAAAAATGGGGGAAAAAAGTGTGTCTTTGAGACAAACGGTCAGTAGCAAAGTGCGTGAATGACTTATGATTCACAGGCACAAAAAAAGACATCAAAGGATAAAACAGTTTTGTGTTTACACAAATGAAATTTGCAGCAAAAGGTCTAACCCCTAAAATTATTTATATCTACCCTCATGTACAAAAGAAAAAAAAAAAGAAAAAACTAAGGCCACACTGTGATTCAGCAGCTTTTAGGACCATAGCAGCCAATTTCTGTAGAACTATATCGATCTCTGACAGGATTTTACAGGAATTTTGCCCACTTTTCTTTGCAACAATGCTTCAGTTTATTAAGATTTGTAAACAGCCGTAAAACAAAAATGGAACAGCTCAAGGCTTTTCCAGAGAAGGTGAAATCAGTTTGAACAACTTCTGTGTATTTTTTTTTATCTGAATTAGGCACCAGCTTTGAATAGTGATTACAAGATAATTGGAAAATTTCAACAAATATATTCATGTTGGTGGAATAATAATAAAAACCCTTACTGATACCGATTTAGTTACAAAATGTAGCTCAATGATTTATTGCTCAGAAATGCACTGTACTGAGTTGTCATTGAGTGTTTTTAGCACTGTTCATGTTGTTAGATACTTCTAATATTTATAAGTGAGTAATTTAACAATATTTCACAGTTTATCTTAGATGATAGACTTTCTTAGAGATTTAAATTTATTTAGAATTTCCAAAATATTATTTACACCTTTAACTTTTCTTTTAATGGTTCTTTTATTTTGTTCAGCAAAGTAGAAAAGGTCAATGAAAACAATATAGCCGTGAAACTAATTATTTGTCACATATTTATTAAAAAAAATTCCAACAAATTATTATTGACACGAAGATAAAGAAATCAGTGTTGCAGGTTTATTCAAGTTTAAGCAGGAAAAAATAGAGAAGTGAATTTGTGTGGTGTCTGCATGAAAAACAGGTGAAAAAAACACACATTTGGAAGCTTAATAATTGCTTAAATACTCTAAACTGAAAAACTCTTTTAACATATCAGTATAGACTCTGTTGAACTGTAGTGAATCAATGTGAAAATAACTATATTTGTGGCACAGCGACTGATGGGTTTGTGTGGGATTTCAACAGCAATCCATTTTCAAGGAATATGTCTGTTTTTTGAGAACTAAAACAAGTTTTTTTTTTTCATTTTAGTAAAGCTCCAGATGCACACATCCTACATCTCACCCAGCAAACCTTCAAAAAATGGTTTTATTAGAAACATTCTTCTAACTACTTCTAAACTCAGTGAATAATCACTACATAACCTAGATTTTTACCTAGTAATCAAGCAATAATTAGCTTCCTGTAGGTTCTTAGTTGGCTCCTTCTGTGCCGACTGAGGCCACAGCTGTGACGTAGTAAGGTCCTTCTCTGAGGTAAGTCTTCAGGCGGATGTAATTTTGACTGCCCAGTATTTCTGCAGCTGTGGATGAACCCACAAGAGACCCAATCAGTTCAAACTTGGCATCTTTGGCCTCCTTTGTTTGGCCTGTTGAACGATCCAAAACAAACTCCATAAATCCAGGGGTGACCATCATCATCCTCTGACCCCATGGTTGACTGGCAATGGCCTAAAAAAAGGATTATCATCACTTAATAGGTTGATAATAACAATAAAATGCTGGCGGTTTCAAAACAGCACTTACAGTGAGGATCTGTAAAGCCCCGCAGTGAAGCTCTGGAAAAGGCTGTGTGCTAATGCTGCGAATCATATCCATGGGCTTGTTAGATAAAAGCTGAAACCAGGACTCTGTCAAGGACAAAAGGTCTTCTGTTTGATGCTCTGGCTGCAAAGAAAAGATAAAAAAAATCATCAAGGGGTCATATTTTTCAGGTATAATAAATCAAAGATGGCCATAAATACCTGTAAGGTCAGAAGTTGTGATATGGCATCCAAGCAGCGAACTCGAAGCTCAGTAGCTCCAGAACCGGCAAGATGGCTCATTCTTGAAAACACAGTCCGGAACTCTTCTCCTGATTACAGAAAACAATTTGCATTTAATATTCAGAGATGACTATGTAACACATTTTGATAATCTTATAAAATGACTTAAGTGGCACAACAGAGCCCCTTTGAATTAATTGGGTTTGATTTAAAAAAAACACACAGACACAAACAAATCAGCAAAATATTTAAGATTATAAAAAACAGGTTATTCTTTTGCAAAAGAAACTTTGTCACTAACTTATACAGAAGCTTGGAACAATATGTTGATTTTTATCCAAACTAAAAAGTTTAATAAAATTGACTGGTTACGCAAGCTCTCTTGAATTTATCCAACACGCTGCTTTAGGACTAATTTGTTCATACAACTGGCTTTTTGTGCAGGACTAGTGGGTCATACTGTATCATTAAAAGATATCAAACTTGCCTGTTTTCTGCAGAACCTGCTTCCCTTCGACTGTTGATCCGAGCAATCCCAAAGTGTCCAGGGCCACTCCGGTCATCGCAGGGTCCGGATCGAGGGCCATCTCAAACACCTTGGTCAGGAAGGTTGGGTAGGCTTCACAGACCTGCTGTGGGCTGTCCATGACGGCCAGGTTCCCAAAGAACTTCACCAAACCTAAACCAGCAATATCCACACTGTTAGGGACCAACCAAATCGTTTGTACTTCTACGTTCTTTTAAATCAAATTATGTGTTCGGCTTTGGCTCCACGTTCTGTTACAACAGGACTGAATCAAGTTTTTCTATCGTCTTCAAAAATAAAATAAAATAAATAAAAATTTAAATTTAGCTCATTTGAATAAACAAAAACTGCCTCCAGTTTTTGATTGAATTTGGAGTCTAAAAAAAAAACACTTACCAGGAAGGTAGAGTGAGGAGAAGGGGTCTGTCTCTGCTCCTCTGATCATGTTGGAGATCTTATCCATGATACCCTGCTGAGCTAAATACTGACGACCATGCTGACTGTGAGCAAGAGTGGTCACCATCTCTACAGCCGTGGCCCTGATAATAAACAAATATATAAATAATAATAATAGAAGTATGAGAAAAAAAAAAGTAAGACCGTGAGAATATAAAATGATGTCAGACAAAAGATAAACACTTCCTTGACATAATGTCCTCACCTAATTAACACATCATCTCCTGTCAGTTCACTGAGCAGCTGGGAGATGAGGCCACTGTTGGCACAGTAACCGAGAGAAATTGGAGAAACAGATGCGATTTCCACCACCAGCTGCAAGGCAAAGGAAAACGAGCATAACTTCTCTTTTTTAGTAGTGCAACTTGGATGGCCACAGCAAATGCATTAAACAGAAATTTAAATAATCTTCTTATTAATTAAACAGAACATTACACTCATAAAGACAAACCCAAAATACTCCAGAATAAGTTCTTTTTTCTTGTATCTGTAAAACTGTGCAGCAATTTGATGTACCTCATATATTCTGTATCTGATAGTGTCACTTGTTGCCATCACATCCTTCACAACATGCAGGAGGTCACTCTTGAATAATTTGTCTAAGCCAGGCTTGGAGTGACTTATCTTAGAGAGGGAATGAATCGCCTACAAAAGAAATTAAAAAGTTATTGTACACGCTGTAGATCTATTATTAACGCCTATCTGTGCTTCAGTTATCACCTGTTTGGCCACAGACATCTTTTCCTCCCTGATGCAGAGGATCATCGCTTGTAAGATATCATGATCGTTGAGAATTTCTGTAACAGCTTCCGGGTGCTCCACCACTCTCCCGATCTGAAAAATAAAGAAATGAAACAGGGTGACGTGTTTCTGGCCGTTTCTGCTTTGCGTGTCAACAAACTTCCTACCTGTGTCAAGGCCAGAATCTTAACGGTTTCATTCGGATGCGTCAAACCGCCCTGCAGCTCGGCTCTATAGTTCTGGACCACATGGACAGGGCTGAGAGCAAACAGGACGCGTTCAAGAATGTCCACACACAGCTCAACCTGCTCTCTGCAAGAACAAAGCTCACGTTACATAAGCAGCTCTGCAGCTTTCAACATTTATTTTACAGCTGCAATTTAAGCTGACATGTTCAAACTATCTAATACTCTCTTTTTACATAACAAATCTGGCTTCAAAAAACTCTGGTGTTTGTGCATTATTCCATTTTGCAAAGACATCTTAAAGCTACTACTAGTACTGTTATTGTGATAATTATCATTATATTTATAAAACTTACTATTGTACAGAAAGGAAAGTCTCCAGGATGAGAAAAACAACCATTATTACCCAAATACAAACATAAACACTTATAGACAGCTTAAAAAATAAATGTTTAGTTGATTACAAATACGGTTTCAATTTTAAAACCACGAGAACAGGGCTGAATCTAACAATAGCCACTTAGCTAGCACGCTAACAACTAGCATAGGTTAATTTACACTTTTAGCATAGCTCGATAACGTTGCCTAATTGTACCTACCCCCAGTTCGTGTAGGAGTTTATAACAAAACTAAAACACATCGTCTGATTCAGCGGTTTTCACGCAGCAGTTTCTGAGTTGGACCTGAGAACCAACCTGTCATTTGAGGCCAGCAGAGAGAAAACCACATCCAAACGCTGCCCGCTCACAGACTCTCTCAAAGCACTGGCGGGAATTGCCAACAGAGCTGTTTTTAAGCTCTGGAGCTCTTCAATTGGGTCTTCTACACCCGAGATTTCCTCCAGTAAACTCTGAATGGTAGCTGCCATGACTTGTTTTTTAAAAACTTCTTCCTGTTCCCTCTTCTTCTTTTTTTGTTTTTAACATTCGCATTAAGGCAGATGAGACTTTACCGCCATCTGCTGGTCATAGTGGGAGGAGCCAGCTCTTCTAAATTCCCTGGCTTTGCTCAGATCTTTGTAAAAAGCTTCACATTTTGTGTCTTCCGTTTTCCTCCAAAAAAGCTTTTATAATATCGTTATCTATTTTATTTTGAAGTAAAATTATAAACTCAACTTAATGTTCTACTGTAACAGGTATCTGCAACCTTTACAACTGAAGAGACATTTTTATCATCTCTTACTAAATAAAATTTGTGAAGAGCCACACAGTTTACTTGATTGTTTGAAAGAAGATTACTCCAGATTTCTTTGGATGCATTTCTCTGTAATTTGGCAGACAGAATTTTATCTTAATACATTTTCCTAATTACTAGACACTTTTTTTATTTTTATGTCTATACAGACATACCTGACATGTTTCGACGAAATGCAAATTTCAGTCTGGCCTTCTGATTCCTATTGCCGATGAGTGGTTTGCATCTTTGTGTAAGGCCTCTATATTTCTGCTCTCTGTGTATTCTTCAAACAATAGATTGTGAAACCTTCACCCCTGCACTATGGAGGTCATAAACAACTGTTGTTTTCCCTGGCTGGCCTGTTGGATGTCTCTTGCTCAGTACACCAGTAGTTTCTTTCTTATTCAGGACATTTCAAATAGTTTTGCTCTCTATGCCCAATGTTTTTCAATGGCTTTGATTGATTTTCCTTTTTTTCAGCTTCAAAAAGACTTGCTTTTCTCCAATAGACAGCTTCCTTGGTCCACTTTATAGTTTAAACCCAGGCCAAAAAGTAGACTAGTCATGCAGATTATGTTTGAACTGTCAACTTCAACGGCAACACCTGGTTCACATGTTCCATGATTTTTGCTCACCTAAATATGTTGTGATGTGTTACAAAAGGTGATATAGCCCAAGTGGTTTAACACATCTACATGTAAATATTAGAAAATAAAAGCTGATGTTCTGAACTTTTATCTCATGTTCATCTTTTGATCTAAAATTCAAAATGTCTTCAGAGTACAACAAAAAAAGGGAATTAGACTTTCTGTTCCAATACTTATGGAGAGAACTGTTTATTCTACTTTGTCAAAAAATAAGTTGAAAAACTCTGAATTTGTGTTTATTGAGGTCCTCGGGCTAAACGAGTGTCACAGAATCTTCAAATCATTTTGTCTCTCAAAGATCTCACAGTTGACAATAAGACAAGCATTATGACTTTTTCAGTCATTGTAATAATATTAGAGACTGTTCAGAGGCATATGTCCTGCTACATGGTTCATCAGCACTAAGTGATCATAAAATCAAGAACAGATGATGTAGTTAAAATAAATACTTCATGCAGTTCCATTTCTTTTTATTTGAATCTGTGGATAAAGTATAAATGTCAGATAAGTATGCTATAATAAAATAAACACCTTTATGAGCATTTTGAATTCTTTGGGTCATTTATACTGACATACTGGGAAATGTCTCAGTAAGGTCAAATATAATAATAATAATAATAATAATAATAATAATAATAATAATAATAATAATAAGGACTGACAGGTAATCATTTTCATTGTCTTGATTCAGCTGCCCTTCATTAAAGTTGTATGCATAATGCAGGATACACTCCTCTAAGCGAGCGCCTGACTTGGGGACGGGGTGCAGAGTTACACGCTCTTCAAGTTTCACAGAAATGGAAACCCTGCGTCTGAGAGCCCTGATGCAGCAGCAGGTCTACTCATCACCTGGGGTTTATGAAAACAGATGAACAAAACAACAGCTGTTATGCAGGTACAGAGCGGTTTTTAGGTTTGACTCATAATTTTTGTAATTGTTTAATCGTCTATCTTCGTTGGAACTCGTGCTCTTTTTATCTTTTCGAAAATGATCTTCCGGTGCTTCTTGTGCAAGCTGCGCACTCACCAGTGGTGCTTCCTCCTCTTCAATGTGTTGCTCTTCCACGCCTTGTTGTTTGGGGCAGATTTCGTTGAAGAGTACCTCCTGCAGCCCACACCTGTGGTTTACACTGACGGCGCGGTGGTCAGGGTGAGAGAGAAAGCGAGAAAACTAGACCTGAGCGCTGCAAAGGAGAACGTGTCCAAGGCCTACCATATTTCCAACGCCGAAGCCTGCCGAAACTCCGACATCTTCCTTCTGACTCTGGTCTTCAGCTCTGCAGCTAATCTCACCCAAAGAGAGGTGATCAGAAAGACGTGGGCCAATTCGGTAGTGATTCAAGGCTTTCCAGTAAAGACGCTGTTCTTTTTGGGACCGACTCAGACCTCTGATGCACAAGAGGACATCATGAGAGAGTCTGAACATTATGGAGACATAATCCAAGCTGATAAATCAACCCTTCAAGACCCAAAAGAAAGAACAGTATTGGCTCTTCGTTGGGTTATTGCCTTTTGTCCTCTTTCACGCTTTATTCTTCTGACCAAAGAGTCTGTGTTTGTCAACCTACCTGCCATTGGGAGTTACCTGCTCGGGCTGCACCGGCACCCTGAAGATCTCTATTTGGGTAGAGTGATCCAGAAAGACTCCCCTGACAGGAACCCCAACAGCCCTGGCTTCCTGCCCCCCACTCTCTATCCAAACAAGTTCCTGCCCGAGTACTGTGATGGAACCGCTTACGTTCTGTCCCAGGACGTGGTCCGAAAAGTGTATGTGGCATCGGCAGCAGTCCCGGGGCCCGTGCCCATCGATGCTTTCGTTGGTCTCTGCGCTCAGAAATCAGGTGTTGCACCGACGCACAGTGCCAGGTTCTCTGGAGAGAAACACGTCTACTACAACGCCTGCTGCTACCGTTATCTGTTCAGCTCCGCAGGAATGGGGAGCCATGAATTAGAAAAAGTGTGGAAAGATCTGGAACAGAAAGGTGGACAATGCTCTCTGCTGAAGACATATTATGGTCTGGTGAACTGCAAGGTTCACACATATTTGGACAAGTTGGGTCTATTCAATTAATGTTAGGGGGATTGTACTGTTAGAATTGAGGAGTAAATGTATTTTGTATGTAATTTTTGTTTGTTCATGTTTGTCTTGAAGCAAAATGATAAAATTTGAAATAAGCTGCCATGCAAATTCAAATTAAGGTGGCAGGAGGAGTTCTTTTTAACATTTTGTCTCATTTGATGCCAATTTAAACAACTCCGATGAATTTCTTTGTAAGCATGTGAAGTTTTAATGTTTGCAAACTTTGCAAAATTTCAAACTATTTATTTTTGCTCTGACTGTATATAAAAACCATAAAACACAGTTTGTTGTAGTTTTTTTCCTTCTATAAACAAATATGATGGATCAGTTCAGAACCAGTGGATGTGGCCAGACAGGTCGTCTCAGTAAATCTTCTGCGCCGAGGCAGACATCCAGTGGTCGGTCGGAGGTATAACAAAATATTATTAGAATAACCAGGAAAACTCCCTGAGTACATTTGTAATTTTAGAGTACATTTTATTTAATCTGAAAGCATCAGAGACTGTAAAAGTCGTAATTTTTTTTTATGATAACCACATAAGTTATTTCAGTTTTAGAGTGCCGTTTGAGTTTTTATTGTCAAATAGTTTTATGAAATCACATCTATTTTTTTAATCTTGTAAATGTTGTTCAGACTTTTCTTTTTCTTTTTTTTAATTCCACAAAACTAAGACTTGGCCAGCACCATGAGCTGACCAAACAAAATGTTTGGATGTTCTACTGTACTATGTGCTTCCTGCAGTGGTTTACACTGAAACACTTGAATGCACCTTGGAAACGTTCCACTGTGTCTGCTCAACTTTTCCAAAATTGTCTGTCTCGCTTTTTTTTCTCACAGTAGCTTTTTGACATCAAATAAAAAGTAAAATGAAAAGTCCATTCCAAATAAATTTTAGTAGCTAAATAGATCAAAACTTTTACTTGTGTTGTTAACAGCATTATTTTAGTCAGGGTGGTAATTTATGGCAAAATCTATTCATTTATGTGTCCAATATTTGTACCCAACAGAGGTGTATAAAGTACTTAAATGAAATAAAGTAAAATAACAGAAAATGACTTTGGTAAAAAAATTTGTTTTACTGATAAGAAAAATTCTTACGGTAAGTAAAAATCAACAATCAGATAAGTAAAAGTTAATGTACTTTTACATACACTCTAAGAAATGAAGTGTAGAATTTACTTAACCAAAATGATTCTACTTAGCCAAGTTTAGTGAAGAACCAGTTAACATAACTTGGTAAATTCAACACTTTACTTTTTTAGGGTGCGTAGTCAACTCTTTTCATGATGAGTTCAGGTCACATTTAAATTTGTAATGAGTAATGAGGTGTTAAATATTTAAGTAAAGAAGTAAAAGTATCATTTTTATGTTTTACTGTACTGAAATAATTGTTACAATTATGAAAAAAAATACTCAGTAAAACGACAAATCCTCAAAAAATGACTTAAGTACTGAAATGAAGTAAATGCATTTAGATACACCTCTGGAACTGCTGCTGATATGGCTTTAGCATCTAACAAACTTTTACACTTTGAGGGAAAGGCATTGCTTTGTGGAAAAACACTTAAAAAGCAAACAAACACAAGAACAAGAAGGCTCAGTCAACTTTTTTCAGACTACTGTGGTATTTCAAATGTATTTAAAATACATGTGCGAGCGCAGTTATCCTTCATCCAGTCCTGGCTCAGGTTGTTGTTGAAGTTTGGTAAAAGTTTCCTAATGAACATTGGAAACAAGGTCAGGGTTAGAGGAGNCACACACACACACACACTCTTAACCATAAGCAAACCTGAGCACAGGCAAACACAGTTACACCAAAGACATTGGCCAGGCTGTGGAGATTGTTAATGTGAGGTTGAGGGGGTCGGTAAAGTGCTCGTGGGTGGTGTGCTCTAATGAATAGCTCTCCACAGAGAAAAGCATCTCTGAAGGGAGGGACTCATCAAACCAGAGAAGACTGTTTTATTTAGAGAGTTTAGACTGAAGAGGGGAAAAAAAAGCCTCAGCTCCACAGACATGGCTGATGACTGAAGGGGATGATCAGTGGGAATTAATGTCACAGCTTATGAAAAAAAATGATTGTTAATCTTGCGTTTTTATTGACCAGTGTACGCTTCGACTTTTTGTTGTAAGGTTTATGTTCCGATCTGAGGGTCAGTGTTCATGCGGCCCTCCAGCCCACATTCGTTTACGTACAAGCTGTAACCTCAAGCATAAACCCTCTTTTTTTGACGACAACTGCGGTCTCTTTTCCTTTCCCTTTTTGTACACTCCATAATCCATGATTTGAGGTTTTGGTAACTTTCCCTAAGCCAGACATTTGTGCTTTTCTGCAGCTGCTTTTGACTTCTTGTGTTTTAATTATGGATTCTATAGGGTTTTTTTCCTCTCCCAGAAAAAGACATCCATCTGGTGAAAATTATGTATATTAAACTTGAAAGACTTTATTACATCACCCCAGCTGAATACATTCATGTTTTAAAACAACTTTATGAAAAATAGAAAAGAGTTGCATTTTAGTAAGTTTACTCACCTTCTTGCATCTTACCCTGATGAAACACAAATATGCAACAGAAGAAAATTCTGACCCACTTAGCCAGATACATCTTTTAATCTGTGATGCATCACGTTTTACACATACACACATTAAGTGCTGTATGAATGTAAAATGAACATGTTCCTAAACTGAACAGTAACTTCTCAGCTTATAAGCATTAAAACATCTCACACGGGAAGCAAGATAACAGTCATAATGTTATACAGCAGCATTGTAGCAAACTCTGTCATTTGTTTAACCATCAAACTGAGGATTAAGTCAAATTTGGTCAAAATGACCTAAACCCATCTTCAGACTCTTGGCTTTTTAAGGAGTTCTAGAGATACAGTATACCTTGCTTTGTTCTCCTAATTAGGATAACTCGTTGATATTTCTATTTTTAGGTTACTCTAATGAAAAATGTTTGAGGTCATTTTAAAGAGGAAACATCAAACAATTTTTGGATATTGAGATTTCTCAAATAAAAGGAAAAAAAAGCTTTGCTAGTCCATGGGGAAGAGGACAAAATTTCAGTCTTTTCTTCTCAAAACCATGTTTTCTTTTCTTTCTTTCCCCCTTTTTTTTGTAGCTAGATAAGGTATTATTCATTATATTTGGACAAAATGCAATTGTTGCAAATATTTTATGTTACTAGTAGCATATTTCTCTACATGTGACAATGAGACTTAATCCTTGGTTTAATGTGATGGATCACATATGAATTCATATAAACAAAGCATTGCTGATTGTGTTTATTTTTACATTAATTTTCCTGCTTTTATGAACAGAAAGCGTCAAACATATTCACATTCATTTCTTAAATAGAAGTATAGATACCACGGTTTTAAAATACTTTTTTTTTTTAAATAATTATCAACTCAAGGTTTTTCCTTAAGTAAAAGTACTGGTTTTAAAACTTTTTAAAGTATAAAAGTGAAAATAATGTGAGAGAAAAAAAATCTGCTAAGGTTAAAAACGTAGACTGCACAACAGGGACCTATTCACAACCCAGCCTCCCCAAAAACCTGTTTCTAAAGGCAACAATGACCACAATACATAATAAGATATTAACCTGTTTCAGTCACACACAAATATGTAAATGGTAAATGGACTGAACTAATACAGAGTCTTATCAAGTCCGCATGGACCCCAAAGCACTTTACACTTACAGTCATGCACCCATTCACACACTGATGGTGGTAAGCTACATTGTAGCCACAGCTGCCCTGGGGTATGGCGCACTGACGGAGGCGGGGCTGCCATGCACCGGTGCCACTGGACCCTCTGACCACCATCAGCAGGCAAGGCGGGTGAAGTGTCTTTCCCAAGAACATAACGACTGAGACAGCTGGAATTGGGGATCGAATCAGCAACCTACCAGTTACGGGACAACTCCCCTAACCACTGCGCCACAGCCGATGATTTTACAGTGTACAGATTGCAGGCTCCATTATGATAAATGATCACTAAAACCGATAGTTACACAATAACATGTTTTGTTTTATGTACCCTGGATTTAACTTGGTTCCCACCACAGAGGGTGGCAAAGTGTCTGTTTGAACCAGTGTTAACATGTTAATGAAGTCTTATATGAGTTTCCCTGTGGCAGAACTTGACATTAAAGTAGCAGACCTGAAGCTTCAGAGCCAGAATTACAGCTTAATTAAAAATGCAATCTGTCTTTTTTGCATTTTAGGGCACGGACATGATGTATTCCTTTTTCTCATAGTCGTACTTTAAATCCATCAGTTCAGACGACAAAATTGAGGCTCTTCTCTGGCTGTAATGAGCTGGGCCTGTCAGAGTCCTGACTGATGTATCAAAGAGTTCCTCAGTCACTCCTGTCAGAAGAAGCACTGGGTGGAGACTCTGCCCTCTTTGGAGCGTATCATATCTCATGTTATTAGAGGCTTTGACTGAATTTGTTGACGGGCTCTGGGTAGGCAGTGCGGAATCTCTCCCCACTTTGTTTCAGTTGTGCATGATGCCAGATGATGAAGACATCTGCTAATGCTCAAACGCTCCACTGTTTTGCAAGTTCAAGGGAGTTTGTTTTACTTTGCATCAACATGATATATTAGCAGCTTAACATGTGTATAAAATGATCCTCAAAATGTGGCCGTTGTGCTATGCTTTTTATAGAACTGCCATGATATCACGTTGTGAAGGGTGGGACTCACCTTACAGCAGGAAGGCTTTTGGTTTGAGTCTGCACGGTGGCTGGGACATTTTTGTGTAGAGATTGCCTGTTCCATTAGAAATCAAAACCACTAACCAAAAATTTAAACATTACATAAAAGTCACATTATAATACTAAAGTAAAATAAAAAATGAAAATATTTAGGCGAATCACCTCAAACCATATATCCAGCAGAAGAAAAGATTATTTAAGGCCAGTGTAGAAAGATGTGTATAAAAATGTGCTCCTTCAACTCCAAATTTTGTTAGAAAGAAAGATAATCCATACCATCTATTGGACTATTGTGCTTAGTGTGTCAGTATTTGTGTTTTTGTACTTTAGGGCTGAGGTCTTCAACCCTTTTCCGTGTGACCCACTGTCCTGCAGGTTTCGCTGTTTTCCTGCTTTAGCACACCTACAGAAATTCAAATTATTAAATGATCTACTCAGAATATCAGTAAATTTAGCAGAAGCCTGCTTTACTACAGTTTTTGATGAAACACTAAACCCTGTTGTCTGAACCAAATGCTTAGTGTCCTGAACCCATCCATCCATCCATCCATCCATTATCTACTCGCTTCTTCCTTTCAGGGTCACTGGTGCCCATATCCAGCAGTCACAGTGTGAGGGGCAGGGTACACCCTGGACAGGTCGCAGGTCCATCACAGTGGGAGGAAGCTGGAGTGCCTGAACGCACGGAGAGAACATGCAAACTCTACCCAGAAAGGCCCCAAGGCCGGGATTTGATCCAGCGATCTTCTTGCTGAGAAGCAACAGCTCTACCAACCGAGCCACCGTGCCGCCCTGAACCCATTTATTGAAACAGTCACCCTTTTGACAGAGCCTAAAGCACATTTTGCACTGTGATTCACTTTGGTTCCACAATGGTAAGCACATGAAATACAATTAAAGCACAGCTGTCTCAACTTAAACACAGCAACTCAGAAGTGATCACACATGTAGCTGACGATGCGAACAAACCAATATAAGCTAGTAAAAGGAGCCCTGGTTGAGGAAGTTTCACCATAGACAGAAACAATCCCAAAGACAGAGTAAAATAATATGAATAAATAAAAGTACTTTTGTTGTTGCAATTTATTTCTATACACACCGGCAGATTAAAAAATTTGCACATGTAAGAGATGAATTATTTATGCAAATAACTTACCTTACACTTCTCATAACAAAGTTATAAGAGTAAATCTTACCAAGGTTTCCTCATTACTTTAATATTTGTCTGTGCAAAGGGAAGTGACACAATGAGGGAACTCAGACTGTTCAAGTTGATTCATAAAAGATTATGCAATCATTTATTTACACAAATTGAACAAAATCATAAATTACACCTAATTGTGGGTTATTTATAACAAGCGTCTAAGTTAAAATGAGGTAAAACTCGCGTCCGAATTTCCTTCACATTAAAACCCAGATTACCTATGTATAAACAGTAAAACGTCAGTTCTGATGTTAAAACTGAACGATTTGCTGGCACTTCACTTAGGGGTTGGCAAAGGATAAAGGTAAGGAAAGGTAAGGAAATTAAGAGTTAGTGTTTCTATTTTAATTTTGAAAGGTTTTCAACCAGATTCAGCACGTCCTCTCTGCTTTCAGCTTCAAGTTGACACGTCACCCACCGTACACGTCAGCGTTACCTGGAGTGGTCTGCTTAAGAACCCCTGGTCTGGCTGTCTCACCGACGACCCTTCAGGAAGCTTGTCCAGAACTGGTCCTTGGTGGAAAGGTGTCGTTTAGGTGACTCTTTAGTCCGCTTAAGCCCGGCCAGAGAGATTCCAGCTGTGGTTCGGTCGTCTTTCAAAATAAAAGTCTCCCTTGGGAGATAAAAACACTTTAAAGAGACGTATGTCTCCAGGGGGACATGAAGGCGGCTTGCCTTTGTCCCGGGGCTTCAGGTCGACTCTAATTGGCTCTTGAGTCAAACCTGCGGCCCGGCTGTTCTCCGGAGAGAAACAGCTTCGTCCTGCTGCTTTGGCATCCAGCAAGAAACTGCTTGTCTTTTTCTAAGGCGTCAGTGTTAGTCAGGGTCGGCGCCTTAGATAAACTCTAGTCAGAAAAAGAAAGGAAGAGATAAGAGGGTTGCCAGCTGTCTGCCAGTGAAGGCCACTTGCTCTGCTTCTTACAGACATTATGAAAATATCTTCTCTGCTTCTTTTTGCTGGGCTGTAAAAGAAACCACTGTGAACATTTATCATGATTAATTAACACTGTTTAAATAATCAGTCTGAACTTGTGTCAGATAAATGTAAGATTTTCTTAAGAAAACTCAAAATTATATTACTGATGTTTCAGTAAAATAAAACAGTGATTTATAAAAACACAATGAAAAACATGGTGATGATTTTCTGTGATTCATTAGTCTATTTTAGGCACGATAAAAGAATAGAAGTGATACTTTCTTTCTTTGTGACAGTCATCATTATGATTAACAAATGCATAAACATCCTTAGTTAAACAACCAATGAATCATGAACAGAACCGATTGTTTCTGTTTAATATCTGATTAGAGAGAACTGAAGTCCTCGTGTAGGTTGAAATGACCCGTCATGGCCTAAAATAAGAGTTCAGCAGTTCCTGCCAGTTTGTGTGCTCTCAGGCCTGTGCGAGACCTGCTTTGAGGCAGTAACTCCTGTTTCTTCACTCGAGGTGACCCCTACACACATATATATATTTATATTTATATATTCACTATACATATATATTAGGCAAGTAGTTGGACTTTATTTTTTTGTCACAGTGCTGTTTTGTTACCGTGGGCGGCCAGCTTGTCAGAAACTTCCCCGGGCGTCTGCTGGTTTTAGAACAGCTTTGTCTTGGACTCTTCTCCTTCACCTTTATCAGTGGTTACAAGTTCTGCCTTTCCCAAGATCGCCCAAAAGGTTTGCACCTCCAGGTTAGACCATACTGCTTCACCACGTAGTTGTATCTCACACTCAGATTCCAAAATAAAAGCGTCTCTCTCCAGGAGGAAGTTTGCAAGATAAGTTTGCACAAGTAACGCCTTTCCTCTGTCAATCAATCCAAGAGTTAATCCACGGGCAGCATTCTGCTAACATCAAGTTCTCAGTTCTACCCATTTAGAACCCCATCAGAGGTGGTTCTGAAGTGCACAGTTGTGCTCGGTTGTGTTTGGTTGGAACCAGAAATGGAGACACATTTGGCTGAGGCTGAACCAATGAGAACCTCATACAGGCGCGACAGTGACGATAGATCTAGCAATCCCAACTGAGTGTCAACATCAGGAAGAAGCACAAGAAGCTTGAAAATAACCAAGGACTAGGGTTGGGCATAATCGTATCGTGTGAAATTAATCGTCAGAAAAACATTAATCGATTACTTTTTGGCACTTGACAATTAATACGATTAATGCCACCAGGCAGAGTCCGCTCCCTGCTCCTCTCTGCTTCAAATATGATGAACATTTAAAAAAAAGTTCTGTAATTTATTTATCTATCAACACAATTTCATAATTTGATGTATAGCTTGAAGTCTGTAATTTTGACACAGTTTGGAACAGATTTTTATGAAGAGCAAATCTTTCCCACTAAATTGGTCATGTGACTAGGACATAAGGGTGTCCAGGGACTCCAGGGGATTAATCGTCAAATTAATCGTTATCGGCTAAATACCACAATTAATCGTGATTATTATTATTTTTTACCAATATTGCCCAACCTTACCAAGGACTGAAAGAGGAAACAGAGATGTGGAGAGTTAAAGCATCATAGTCCCATTGGTCATTGGAACACTTGGTGCTGTGACCTCCAAACCAGAAAAGTGGCTTCAAAAGATCCAAGACACAACCTCTGAGGTCTTTGTCCAGAAGAGATAGGGATAGCTAAGATACTATCAAGACTCCTCAAGCTCCCAGGCATTGAGTTTGAAGTGGAACTGCCCAAGTAGAAGAGTTACAAGCAAGTTACAAGTAATTTAAAAAAAAGTTAGTACAAGTGCTAAACGGGAGTTTTGTGTTAGACATGCATTTTCCTTTGTAGACAATGAAGATTATTTCAAAAGCTTTCATGATCTGATCATCGTGTTTCCTTCTTTCGTTTTCTTTTCCATGTCATGTGTAATGAGTCGACAGCTCAGTACCTTCAAATCTGGACATGGTCCTCAGTTGGAAAAATATGAATTGCTTTTTCTGGCTTTGAGATGAGGTCCTGCCTCAAATACACACATCTTGGGGTTTTGTTCACAAATGAGGGAAAACTTGAACATGAGATTTACAGATGGCTCAGTGCAGCTTCCACAGTATTGCAGACTCAGTCTGTTTTGGTCGAGTTTACCTGTTTTCCCAGCAGGGTAGCTGAACTCTCCCTTAGAGGATGAGAAGTTCAGTTATCCAGGAGAGACTCAGTAGAGCCACTGCTCCTCCACATCGAGGGGAGCCAGTTGAGGTGATTCAGGCATCTGGTATGGATGCCTCCTGGACGCCTACCAAGGGAAATACTTTGGGCATAAAGGAGACTCCAGGGAAGACCCAGGACATGATGGAGAGACTACGTCTCTTGTTTGGCCTGGGAATGCCTTGGAATCTTCCCAGAAGAGCTGGAAGATGTGACTGGGGAAAGAGAGGTCAAGGCATCACTGCTCAAGCTGCTGCCCCACAGGACCCGACTCTAGAACAAGCAGAAGATACTGGATGTATGGTAATGTCATGTCATTTTATATTATACAATAATACATCATCGTTTCTGATTTTTGATTATCTTACTATATGCCATTTCATCTTATATAATTTTACACAATATAATTTCACATCATCTTGTGTCATGTAATCTTTTTTATGTCATCTGTCATTTCATTTAATCCAATTTTATACAACATTCATGTCATCTCACCTCATTTAACCTCATCTTAAATCAAGGAATTTGTCAAATGTGAAAGCACTGCAGAATTTTCCACTGAGTTATGACTCATGGTGATTATTGCACAGGGTTTTGTTTGAGATTTTGTAAATAGATATTTCTTTACTTTCCTTCGACTGATGTTTGCTGAGACATTTAAAACAGTCAGAGCTGCCTCAACAAGTGTTGTGGTCAAGCTGGACAGGAAACGGTAAGTGTGTGTTTTGCAGAGAGGCCTTCTAATAATAGTCATTTTAAAGTCTGGGTTTCC
This sequence comes from Austrofundulus limnaeus, assembly GCF_001266775.1. NCBI lineage: Eukaryota > Metazoa > Chordata > Actinopteri > Cyprinodontiformes > Rivulidae > Austrofundulus > Austrofundulus limnaeus. The sequence continues at coordinate 1,566,358 of NW_013952438.1, forward strand.
AACAAAAGCAGCCCATCTTGTTACAGTTTCCTCTTGAAAATCTCATAGTAACAGACATGTTATCAATAATGAAACACTCAGTTTGATGATATTAAAACTATGCAACTCATAACATTGTAAATATCCAACAATATTCAGAAAGTTTTAAATGTCCATTTTTTTGTGTTGAACTTTCCCTTTATTACACTGAAGAGCCAATGAAGTATCATCATTGATCATTTGTGATTTTTTTTTTCACCAGGATGCTCTGCAGGCTTCGTCTGAATGTCGGTAATTATGTTCTAGATATTTAAAAATGAGTTTTGACTACAAACAACACCTGCATTTTAACTCTGACTAGTTGTAAAAGCAATTCAGGCTATCTTAAAAGGAATTTTAACTAGTCAAAAATAAAATCATATTTCATTTCTAAATAGCTGCAATTCAATTGCACAAGTCAAATTTTTATATGATATCTAAAAATATATTTAAGATATCTTGAATAACAATGTCATTTACGATGTCTTTAATTGGAATTATGACTGGTCAGAACAAACAGCAAGATCTTAAAAGTTAAAATTGACAAGTCAAAACTAAGGGATATCTTGAACTGTAATTTTGACAAGTCAAAACTAAACCTTGAATTGGAGCATAAGCCAATTTTAGAAATCTGAAGTGTGGTGAAGTCGTTTTTTTGTTAAAATGACCTGCCATATAACATGTTCAGTATTTTTATGTTCATGTGACGTAAATTAAGATGCAAGTCTTAATTTTTATAGTAGTTCTTGACCATTAAAAAATAACTTATTAAAAGATTTTTGTTTTATTTATTACATTTTTTCCTTATTTAAAAACACCATTCACACATATTTTGTATAATTGTATCTCCGTTTAGTTTTTCTTTTGAATTAGCTTGGTTGTATTGTAAATTATGACACTACATCAGTACACTTGGAATGAGGACTGTAAAATAAATTGGCAGTATCGAACATCACTAACATTTACCACGAGTGTCTGTTGAGCCGTCTTTCCTTGACTTACAGCTAGATCAGTTTTGTGGAGGAAGGTGTGTCTTATATTAAAGTCAGTAAAGCCACCTTCTCTGTTTCCAACAAACCCAGATCAGTGGTCCCTTTGTCCTCCCTCAGAAAGTGATCTTAATCTGACCTGAATAGAGTTTTGTTTCAGTGTGAACTTTCAACCAGCCGTACGTGAGGCAGACTACAGTAAGCTGCTTTCCGTGTGAGGCGGTGTTTTCATTGCAACATTTGTAGTTTGCTTGGATTTTATTGGTGTTTTTTATCAGTCCAATCTGTCACAGCGGATCTTATAATATTTTTATTGCTCTTACTGTTTAAAGCTAGACTTGTCTTCCTTTTCTTGGGACTGCAGGCTTCATTTTTATTCTATATTACGTCCTCAGAATAAAACTGTCTGTTGAAATGATCAAGCTGTTGTTTCCATTTAACAGGCAAACAACTATTTCCTAATGATAGTTTATACTTTTTGTGCTCAGCTCTGGAAGTTTAAGTGCAGTGCAAAATAATTCTGTCTGTCTCTATTTGTCCCTGTGATGGACTTGTGACCTGTCCAGGTTGTGCTTCGCACAATGACTACTGGTTATAAGCACTGGTGACCCCCTGTGACCCTGAAAGGAAGAAGTGAGTAAAGATGCTTTGAGGTCTTCTAATCAAATGCTGCTGGTGGTTCCTCGAACCCATTATAAAAGTCATGGAGCTAAAGCTTTTCAGGTGGTGGCCCCGAGGCTCTGGAATGCACTCCCTCTGTCCCTTCGCTGTTCAGACTCTACTGACTCTTTTAAGAAAAATCTTGACATTTTTATTCACATGAGTGCTTTTTACTGTGCTTTTATTGTTGTTGTTTTTTATATTTGTGGTCTGTTTTATTGATTTTAGTTATTTTGCTCTCTGTTAGGCACTTTGTGATGTTTGTGTCTGTGAAAGGTGCTATATACATAAATGAAATTTACTTACTTACTATAAATTGATATGCGTTGCAACTTGTAGCCTAAGACAAAATAGGTTTTAATCACTTCTAACTGAAGTGTTTCTAGATGATTAAATAATCTAAGTTATGTGATTTGGTTTATGGCAGCATCTTTCAGCAAAGTGTCACCAAACGATGATGGGTGTGGTATTTAAATGCCCTATGCTAAACATATTGTTGAATATCTCACACAATACTATGAGCACTGGTCCTAATTCTTTAGGTGTAGAAGTTTGTAATGATAACAGACAATAGAATATCATATAACTGGGGATCTCCACTCAGGTTATTTTTAGAACACTAGTCACGTGATTATGTCCGCTCAACAACCGGTGCACATACAAACTCTTGTAGTGTTTTCATTAGTTTCAATCAAAGTGCGCTAAATTAACTGTGTTTAAACCAGCATCAAACTCCACTGGGAGAACCATCAAACACTGTGCTACAGTTCTTGTAACAGTGACTCAGGATACAGCCATCATTTTGACAGGGAAGGAGTATTTTTTTGTCACTTTTTTCAAGTTAAGATGCAGGCTAACAGCTGAATTTGAGTGATGGGATGAGCTGAATTTGACCAGAAAAAAGTGCATATATCATCACACATAAGGTGATACTATTACTGCTCACACACATATTATCACTACTGAGTTTCTTTAAATGGTGCAGAAGCGGGGGCTCTAGTGGCTCAGTAAACACACAAACACACGCACGCACGCACGCACGCACACACACACACACACACACACACNCACACACACACACACACACACACACACACACACACACACTTTTACTTATATGAAACTGAGGAATTTGTATTGACTTCCATCCATTTTGTAGGTGCATATATGTCTAACCTATGCTAAACATTACTAACAAAAACTTAATTCACACCATACCTCTCAACATAACTAGTAGAGCAAAAATTGCAAAAAGTGAGGACTAGAAAAAAGTCCTCACTTCCCAAAAATTATCTCACTTTGTTGGTTAAAAACATGACGGTCCTCACTCTGTAGCAGAAACAAGTACGCACGCACACACACATTCACACCCAACTGATGCAGCCCGCTAAGCTACATCCCACCAGTAAAACCAACAACTTTTTTTAGCAATTTCTCTCTTTTGCCAAATCTTTTGAAGACCTCAACCCTCCACCCAATGTTTCAACTGAACTTTACTGCATCTCCTGAAGTCAAAGGTGCTGACATTTGCTCAAGAAGCATCTTTTTTCTGTTATAACAATTGAATCTACGTATAATCTACGCCGATTGTCCGATCATTTGAGGGAGCGACAGATAATGATGTGCAAGACTTCAAATATGGAGAATGGTATTAGCAAAAAACAAATTTAAAAAAGAGGTTTGAAAATGTGGTTGTTGGCTGTGCGAAGGTACATTTTTACTGGCAACTGAATCAGTCAAATGTTTTTAATATTGCCAAGAGAGGCTTCTGTAGAAACACATTCTCACTCCCAGTTTACTGATAATGGGTCAGGAGTTCTCATTCTTCCGTTCACTACAAAATATTTTCCTGTGTTCTGTATGTTTCAGTTTATTCTGTATCCTTTCTGTGTCACTGACCATTGTTTCCCTCACTCCAGCATTTCCCAGCTGCCTCTGGTCCTCTTATCAAGCTCACCTGATTCTTATTCCAGTTTTCAGCTCTCCTGGTTTCAATTTTTCTCATCTTCAGATGCTTCTTGTCAGACCCTGATGATATTGTTCTGGTAACTTTGTTCTCATTGTTAAGCCACTACATGTTGTTTCTGCTCCTTATTTTTATTTATTTTTTTGCAATGTTAGTTCTGCACAGCTTCACCAGCCCCTTCATTCCCTTATTACAGTTTTTGTTTTCATCCAAGTTTCTCCAGCTTTGGAATCTGAATTTTGGCCTCCATTCAATACGCCAATACGATACAAGTTTTTCTAAATAAAAATGACAACAAAACCACCCTAAAGAGTTTAAAAGGCTGAACTTCTGGATCTCGAGGTCTGCTGTGCTTGTTAAAGCCCCCAATATTCCACAGAAGACACAGATCTGGCTGAAGAAGTACAAAAGCTTAACTGTATCCCTTTGGCATTTCTGAACTTTACCACAGTTGACAGTGCCTGTTCTGTTGAGTTTTTGACATACTGCAGTTTGTTTTTCAAACCAGACATGACATCTCAGTCTAGAAGGAGTAGCTTGCTGACAATGTGGTGGTAAACTCTGCACAAAAGGTGTTTTTATAATGAGAAACAGACTAAATTTCTACCACTTTCAAGTTATATGTTAATATTAAAGAAAAAATATGGACTCATAAGTCACAAAAGCAGAAAATCTAGAAACATAAATCTAAGAACCAAAGAGACAGACCAAAACAGATGCTGGGAGTAAACACAGGGATTGGCAAGGTTCAATGGAAAATGAGTCTTTGAGCTTGTCAGCAGGAACACAGTCAGAAACCAATAAAACTCATTCAGACTCGGGGTTTAGGAGAAACATGATTAGTGTCGTAAATGAAACCAAAATACTTAAAAAAAACCTCTACTGCACAGCAGTTTGTTGTTATGATGATTTGCATCATCAAGACACTTGCGTCTTTTTTAAATGCTGCTGAAGTCTGCAGCCAAAGGGAGTGTGTGCTTAACGGCACTGACTACTCTGGGTGTGCATTTATAATCAGTGCTGTGTGTTATGTGGCAGGGCTACAGCTTCGTTTGATGTACTACAAGTTGCAGTTTATGTTGTACATACAGAGTGGATGCTCCAAACACACCCACAGTCATTCCTTCTAATCCTGTGGTGGCCTCAATGCAGTCTTTTAATCGGCAGGGAGAGCACCACCCTTTAAGTTTGGATTTCGTGGAAATTTTTCGTATAATATTGGTTTCGTTTCATGCCACATACTGACTGCATAAAAGGTTTAGTTTGGTTCGTGTCAAGACACGAAGACAAAGTTAGTCTTCATTTGTCAAAGTTTTCATTCCCTAATTTAAAAACAACAAAAGAAATAAATGCATAACAAAAACAATGTTTGAATAAGATTCATAGAATTTACTTGTACTAGATAATTAAAAATAATAGGATGCCTTAAAGTTGGACATACAAACAGTAATTTATTGGCAGCTGTGACAAGTTTGCAACAATCATGGTTATTGAGTGTCTAAAGACTGTTGTGAGATTCCTGTATTGACTGGATTAGCATAACTACATACATCCACAGCTGAGTGGCACCTTGTGAACATGATATTAAACAGCAGAATAATGAAACGTGCAACAACTTAATGATTAAAAGAGCTGGATTTGTTAGTCATAAGTTTATCTGGACCTTCTCCATATTAACACACTGTTACATGTTCTTTGCCTATAAATAAAACAACTGATATTATTTGGACCACTAACTAATCCTGTGGCATTGGATTAAAAAATAATAAATTATTTGATTTGAGTGTTGAGCTTAGAGAAAATTGAGCATTTTGGACGAAGACAACTCCAGTCGTCAACAGTGTCTGATAGCTGCAACATACAAAGCTGAGAATATTACTTCATGCCTAATCACAAGTGACTGAAGTATGTCATTGTAATTCATTCCAATGAAAATAACTCAAACTTGTCCATGTTAACTATTAACAGTCTCTGCATGGAAATGACTGCAATTAGGGCTGCACAATATTAGGAAAACCTGCGATGTGTGATAACAGTGCTTAATATTGCGATGACGATATGAATTGCAATGAATGAAAAAATACACATCCTCCTGACTACCAGGGAAAAAATATTGTCCAATTACCATTTTTTTAAATTCCACAATCTTTGTACAGTTATTAGAATACTGAATTTTGTTATTATTATTATTATTATTATTATTATTATTATTATTATTATTATTTTTTACCAATATTGCCCAACCTTACCAAGGACTGAAAGAGGAAACAGAGATGTGGAGAGTTAAAGCATCATAGTCCCATTGGTCATTGGAACACTTGGTGCTGTGACCTCCAAACCA
>NW_013952438.1:1572746-1578422 GCF_001266775.1 Austrofundulus limnaeus
GACAGGCTCCATGGGCCACTGATTACTTCATACGTTTTAATGAAAAATAGGTGGAATCTATTTTTAGTAGTAGCTGTTTAAAGCAAGCACAGGGATCTGATTGAGAGCAAAGCAACAAATTTCCCCCCATTTCTGAGCTGCTATGGAAACATGGAGATGAAACACAACAGACTCTGTAAAGAAACTCCTGAATCACCTGTAAATATGTAAAAGAGGTTCATTCTATTGCAACAAAACTAATATGTCAGCGTCATTTGTAATTCTATATTAATGAAGACATTTACAGCAGCTTTATGTACATAAACAAAATTTAAAAAAATTCAAAATAGCATCTTCATATATTAAAAAACAGAAGTAAATGAATACAAATGATCTGTTAGAATGTATAGAGTAAAATGTATTATATTTTTGCTACATAAACAGAGTTTAAAATGTGTAAACTGTGCTATTTACTTTTTATTGTGGTAAGAGTACAAGAAAATTAATGGTTGTTTCTCCAGTTCTGTTGGTGAGTTTGTGCAGAAAATGATTATAATTCTTCCACATGAGCAGTGTCCAAACCGCAAATAAGCTGATGACTCTGACTGTTCTTAAATACAGTGTGGTCCAGAACTATCAAAAATAAATGGGATCTTTAAAACATTTACACAGCACTGATCAAACCATGGGTGCTCATAAAGGTTTAACTTTACTCAGATTGCTGCTGATTAACCTTTTTTTTTCAATAATACATTTGACTGAAGTTTGTCACAATTAACAAATTCCTTCACTTTTCAAATGGACATAAGACCCATCAAAAAACTGAATGAGCAAAATAGGGTAGTCACTGGTCAGATCATTATTTATTATTATTATTATTATTATTTATTATTATTATTATTATTATTATTACTATTATTACTATTATTATTATTATTATTATTAGTCAAAAATATGACGAATGGGCAACGCATGAAGGAAGGAGACTCATAGGTGCTTTCCACATTTATGCGTCAGAATGTAAACAGATGAGAAAGTCAACAAGCCAGGCTCAGGGTTAAAGGAAGGAGTTAAAAGTTTCACTTTTCATATCTGCTTAAATGGAACCTTTTGATGGAAGTTTTCAGTGAATTGAGTCACAGAGATGTCTTAGTGAGCGCCCTTCACAGAGCAGGGCACCGGCTCCACACAGATGGGCTGTTGTAGTGCGAGGCAAACATTAAAAAACCTCAAAAGTCAGTCTGTCTCTTTTTGCCCTGTTTGGATTCCCGGAGGAAGTTCAGCCAGTGAATATAGGTGCAACTGTGCTGTGATATTAATGAGTTTTGTAGAAGGGATCCTTTCAAATCGAGCCCTGAAGTGAAGAAAAAGAGCCCCACTGAGATTTTCTTTGCATCCTGCCTGCTTCGAAAAGAAAGGAGTGCAATGAAAGTGAATCCCACCTAAGGATTTATGACAGACAGATGCTCTTCTGTCATTTATCTATTATGCAGCTGACAAAACATGCTCCTCCCATAACCAGAAACTAAACCCACTTATATAAAATAAAAGGGCACATAAACTGAGCAGAAGATGTAGGAAATAGACAGAGACAAGTAGAAGTGCCCAGAAGCATTTTTACAGACTCCAAGTTTAGACAATCCTGTCATTAAGGTTTGGTTTACTGGGACAAGTGTGGTGGTTTGAAGTGAGGAGGCTTCATATGAGACGAGGCTGCAGGAGACTGAATCCTTGTTGGGAAATGACAGTGGCCTCAGACTGGTTGCTGGCACTAAAAATACACAGCTGGGGATGGCTAAGGATTGGCTCTGGGAACATATATATAAAGTTAATTATTGTATATGCTCAAAGAGAAATATAGTTGGCTGTAGCTAGCTACTAATTTTCCTTCTGTCTCTTGACTATTAGATTTTCAGTAACAAGCCCTCTGCTTGTAAAGAAGGATTATGGGATTGGATTTGATTGGTTTAGCTTATAGACATTTGATTCTCCTTCTTTAAACTTATCAATGAGTTTTAAACCATTTTCTGTTTTGTCTACAATACAGTTATTATAAAATCATGTTATAATGTGTACATTAGGTATAATGTGCATATTGACCAACAGGGCTAGCTATGGAAGAGCACTGCATTCACCAGACAAAAAATAGACTCATAGTTATGAAATACTGACCTTTTAAATTACGAAAAAATATTTTATTATTATGAGGTAAGATGTTATAATTACGAGAGGAAAGGAGTAATCTTTGAGGATCTAAGATATTAAGTAGGTACTAGATGTATAAAAATGAACTATTGTTTTGAGTGTATGTTCCACCCGGATGTGTATGTGTGTGATGCCGAATGCATGCATGCCCATACCGCGCTGTATATGGTTTACACACCAGAGTTTAAGAAATTTTACGACCCGCATGGTTTAAACAGGACCAAGTGTGTGCTCTTTGTGTATGTACAGGACATAATATAACACCAGACCGTTCTTTGGGACACTACCTAGCCAGCCTGGGTGCATTTCAGATGCATTGGCCATGATGAAACATCCTGTACTGGTTTATTTACTCCTGCAGGAAAAGAGCGACTTCCAGGAGGTCAGAGTGGGCTTTTCACCTGAACAACCCAAAGAACTTAAGATATCTAAAGCCATCCACATTAAGTAAAATAAATATTTCCCAGTGTCTTAAACCTAAGAGAAAATGAAAGCAAATCAAATCAGTGCAGTCATTGTCCACATTTTGTGTCATAACTCCAAACTTTTCTCAAAATTATGAGATCAGAATCTTGTAATTATATTTTATCTCATAATCATTAGTCTTTTTTTTACTTCTTTGGTGAATGCAGTACTTTTCTGTACTAGCCAATTTGGTGCCCCAGACAAAATTTCGGGTGGCACCCTTGCTAAATTACATACATTCACATACCAAGTTAAATTGTTTTTTCTTTGATATTATTTTTGTCTTAAAAACCAAGTTGTCCAATAAAAGTAGTTAACAATATAATTTATTTGAAACAGAAAACCAGACCTCATACCAGCAACATTTGGTAATGAGCAGCTGTGGAGTGAAGTAGTTCTAGGGGGGTACAGGGGTATACTCCCCTGAAAATTTTCTGAAGGATCTTTTCAAAACTTTGCATTTTCAAGGAATTTGAAGAGCCTTTTTTCAAATTCTTGGGATAAATAAAACAACATAAAGTCAGTATTTTATGAAGGTAGAACATTGAAAACAGACTTCAACCTGAACTTTATCTGAAACTTCCATTATCTTTATTTTGTTTTCTATTTATACAATGAGCACCAGTAGTTAGTCTTGACTGCATCATATGATACTTTTATCATGAAATATCCTCTGCATCATGTGATGTCTAACATAGTAACAAAGCAGCTGAGAAACCCACAGAACAAGTTACCTTCATAAATTTGAACATTCTACAGACTAATTCAACTATACACTGATAAAATGTTTGAAAATATTTCATTCGTCCTCCATTTGTGGTGCCCCCCAGATGGACAGTGCCCTTAGCACTTGCCTACACTGTGCCACAGGCCAGCCCTGTTGGCCCACTGTAGTCTGCATTGTAATTTTCTGTTATTAAAAAATCTTAAAACTTACTGAGAAACTTACTTAGGAATAGTGAACGATATGTTTTGTGAGTAAGGATATGAAGTGGTGAGGACTGTTGTGTTCAATTTTGGGTTTTTGCTTAAAGGGGCAATATGTAAAATCAACTTTTTTGAGTTTTATATCATGTTATAATGTTATCCTCTCATCAAAAACATTGCTAGAGTCTTGCTTTGACTCATTCATGCATGTTTGAGAAATCCTGTTCTGTCCTGAGGCAGCAGGCAGGGGAGCAAAAATGACCGGTTGGGCCTAGAACCGCCTTTTGGGACCAGCTCCTCCTCTGGGCTGTGTCTCCAAACCTAGCTTCCTCATCGCAGAGCACACCTCCCCCACCCCCACCCCCACGGCCCGTCCCACCACTCCAAAAACAACAATTAGCAAACACCCGGTGAAAACCATGTGGGCTGAGCTCCCAATACTACTTCTCAGTGCAGCCAAGGAAACTACACTGAGCTTCCGCACCCCCACCCCACCAGCACCCCGCCTCTCATTTCAGTCCTTTTTGGATTAAACACTGTTGTCACCTGCACAGGTAAGCAGAAAAGCAACTCACGTTGTTTTGTTCACATGTTGTTTGGTCTATGTGTTAAGATTTGTAACTTATTATGATCAGTACGTGTGTTTGTGTGTGGATGATCTTGCCAGCTGAAATGTCGTTTCTGTAATCGCTTCAGGTCTTTAGAAATTGTACTTTCCGGTCAGACAGTAAGGTTCATATGTACCCTGAGATGCAATTTTCCAAAACCGATCTTGTATAATGTTGCTGCTTTTTAAATTATCATTACAACAAAGCACGCTACGACGCTCCAGGTTGTAAACAGCAGAGAAGCGGCTGTGATGACATGCTGAAATGGGTGTGACGAAATCAGAAGGAGGTTTTTAAAGAGACAGAGGCCAGTAGCCTATATGCCATGGTCATTAATGACGTATTTCCGGTAAAAAATTTTACCACACTCCTCCCTTCCACTCCCTGCTTACTGCCTATGTTTTTACCGTAAGCTCCTAGTACTAGTCCGTGAAAAAGTCTCAAAAGTTAAAGCATCTGTGATTTACTGGTATAAAACGTGAGTTCTGTTGTGTTCCGTTGTGTCCACTAAGCAGCAGGTACGATCGAGTAGTTAGTTTTTCTCCATTTTCCTTTAGATGAGGAGGTGACAGCAGAGGATCATAGCATTACAGGCAAAACTTATCTTTAAAAGCTCACACTTGCGTTTGTAATCGGCATTTCTAACCTGAGTCAACATCCGAAATGAGAAGACGGAGGTTACAAAAGGGAAATGTACATTTATCCCCTTTTACTGCCAAGACGAGAGGAAAGACCTCCTCCACACGACAGCTAGCAGGAAGCTAGCAGGAAGCTAACACAGCAGCCGGTACAAAGGTAGGTGTGTGTGCGTGCGCGCGTTTGTGTTATGTGAAATGTTTTTAAGCAACTTTGTCATAAGTTTTATGTAAAAGTAAAAACTTGTTAGAGTGTATATTACAGCGTAGACTAAAGCCGAGTGACGAGCCCCCCCTCCCCCCGAGAGCAGCAGAACCTCCGCCCTGTGATGGACTTGCGACCTGTCCAGGGTGTACCCCGCCCCTCGCACTGTGACTGCTGGACATGGGCACCAGTGACCCAGGCAACCCTGAAAAGGAAGAAGCGTGTACAGAAAATGGATGGATGGATGGATGGATGGATGGATGGATGGATGGATGGATGGATGGATGGATAAATGGGGAATGATAAAGGAAGAGAAACAGTAGGGTTCCATGCTCCATCCTGTGTAAAATAAAAGATTGTGTGGTGTGAAACAGCAGTAACTATACACAATAAAACAGCTGTTTTAAAAAACAGATATGGAGTACACATTTATTCTCTCCACACTTTTTCCAGTTAGTGCAGGGCTCTGCAACCTGCGGCTCTGGGGCCACATGTGGCTCTTTGTTCCCTTTACAAAGGCTCTTTGAAAATGTGACCAAACAGAGTTTTTATTTTTGGCTTTTTTTGTTTGTTTTTTTCAGTGGTGGACAAAGTACTCAACTCTAGTACTTGAGTAAAAGTATTGATACTCATGGTCAAATCTACTCCACTA
>NW_013952438.1:1578432-1581780 GCF_001266775.1 Austrofundulus limnaeus
GTTCCAGAGCCTCGGGACCACCACCTGAAAAGCTTTGATTTCAACAATCTTACCAAGTAAAATTTTCTTACTCCATTGGCAGAAATTTTTGACTTTAATTTGAGTTAAATTTTCAGACTAACAAGACAAATAATCTTACACATTCTGAAAACAAGATTATTATTCTTACACAATCAGTTCTTGTTTAGTAAATCAGTCTCAAAACAAGATCAAAAAGACTTTTGGGCTGGATATAAGATTTTAAAATTTGGTTAGGTGGACAGTTTTTGCAGTGTACCCTTTTAAAAACCCAAATCTCAATGACTGGTTATATAAAAACATATCAGTTATTTTCTATTGATTTACCATATCTTCCAAAAGTCTTATAGGTTTTAATTTTAATCACAAAATTTTTAAGAAAAAGACTTTTTTGACGTTGCTAAAAAATTTTCCATTAGTGTTGTTGTCTTGTTGGTGTGGCAGCATCTATAATGTGTTTTAACAAAAGCAAGACACAAAACAAAGACCATAATTTCAAGTAACACCTGAAATTGCATTTAGTGAATGTCATGTGTTTCATCACAAGGCATGTATTTTTTAAGAGAAATTTTATAATTTGTTAAAAAAGCGAACATGTACAAAGTGGGTGATGAGTACTTACATTTGTTGATGTTTTTAGGGGCCTCCAGGAGACTTTGGGCCAAAGGGCATACGGGGCCCCAAGGGGCCACAAGGTGCAATGGTAAGGGAATTAATTGTTTAGAACTTGTTGATAATTTGCTCATGTTTTACACCATCTCTTTTTTGTTTCTCCTCATCAGGGCAGAGGAGGACTTGTTGGTCCTGTGGGAATAATAGGTCCCAGTGGCAGTGCAGTATGTATTATATTTTAAGAAGACCTTAAATTACTGTTTTCCATTGTTACTCAGTACTGACTAGAGTGTGAACAACCTCTTACAGGGCCCTCGAGGACAAAAGGGAAATCGAGGAGAAATCGTGAGTCCTCTGATAAAATGTTAACATTATGTTTGCAGTATGTACTGACTTTATTAAAGAAAATGAAATATATTATTAGAGTAATATTAAATTTTTACTCTTTCCAAACAGGGATTTCAAGGTCCACAGGTATGTTTAACACATTGTCTCATTTTTGTTGTAGCGTACATTGTTTGTGTTAATGTGGGCTGAATAAATAGAAGTGAAAGTGAAGTGCAGTGTGTTTTTTTTTCTTCTTCTTCTTTATTAGGGATCTCCAGGACCTCGTGGACTCCCAGGACCACCAGTGCGTTTTTCACTTTTATTAGTTTACAGAAATATAATGTTAGGGTTTCAGATTTGTTGACTGAGTAACTTTGTTTTTTCAGGGTCTCCCAGGTGTCCCTCTGTCATTTGTAAGCCATGTTATTTGTGCATATTTTTTAAGGTTATCTAGACGGATACAATGGTGTTGATTACATGAGCTATTTTATTTTCTGCAGAAGGAAGATGGTCAGTTGTTTGATTTGCCTACTCATTTAAGGACTGAGGTCAGTAACTTGTGATGGTTCTGTTTCATCATGCCGTTTAAAGTGTTGAAAACATTGACTCTTGTTCTCTGTGGTCCAGCATAAGCCAGCAATGGACCTGCCGATGCTGGACCAGGGCGCAGAGATCTTTAAGACCCTCCACTACCTCAGTAACTTGATCCGGAGCCTGAAGAACCCACTGGGTACTCGGGACAACCCCGCCCGCATCTGCAGGGACCTGCACAGCTGTGAACAGAAGTTAAATGATGGTAAAGAGGGAGAAAGGTTGTGTTACACATAAAAATATACATTATTGTGCAGGCTGTTTATCTCAAATGTGCTTGGTTTTTCAGGCACTTATTGGATCGACCCCAACTTAGGTTGCTCATCTGATAGAATAGAGGTCTCTTGCAACTTTACCGGAGGCGGACAGACTTGCCTTAAACCAATAACGATATCCAAAGTATGCAACACACAATGACAAACTTATTGGTATAGTATTATGCATTGTGAAATCAAACAGACTTGCTCATCGCCACTTTTTTTTTTTGAAGCCAACAATGAGTGTTGGTCGAGTCCAGATGAACTTCCTGCACCTGCTGAGCTCAGAGGCCATTCAGCACATCATCATCCACTGTCTGGATGTCTCAGTGTGGAGGTCAGCTGAAGATCAGCTGCCTGGCAAGAAGTCTGTGAGATTCAAGGCCTGGACCGGGGAGGTGTTCGAAGTGGGGAGCGAGCTTGAGCCGGACATTGTGGAGGATTCTTGTTGGGTAAGGCTCAAGGGGTTTCCTTGAAGTTTGTGCTTGAAATATCATGCCAAAATGGAACTGAGTGTATCTCAGCATTTACAAACTGTCCTTAAATAATCTTAGTATAAAAATAAAGTTAACACTTGGGAGATTTTATCAGAAGTTTAAGTATCAAAGCAGCTGCTGATGTTTCAGGTGAGGATGGAACAGAAAAAAGGGGCTCCCCCCCCCCACCCCTGAAGTATGAAGGATGTAACATGTTGGCACAATCAATAAGTGTTAAAAAATCTTTGGTTTTTATTGCAAAAATGTATTTATATTTTTCATTTATTTTGCACCCTATATAACGATGAGAAATGATTTAGCTTCAGCTGGTCCATGTTTACTCAAAATCAAGTAAAATAAATTTTGAAAAAACTTTATAACATATTTTGGATCTTGCTTTGACTTGCATTTCTAAAAGGTTTAAAACATTTATACAAATTTGCTCTGATGTATTTACAGATTGGCGTTGATGCCATTTTGTCTAATTTGTTTCCTTTCTGATTCAGGTGCTTGTAGTTTTAACTGTGTTTCGTGGCTTTAGAAATGGTTTTGTGAGCTTTGAGCTAAGATTTTGATGTTTCATTAGATACAAAACATGTCCATGTTTAAATGACAGATGTTAAGTTAACAGAAGTTAAAAGGAAAACAGTAAATACAGTTTTGCCCCCTGCACTGGGGGCATGGGGCTCAAGAGATGTTGTATGTTTTGTCTTTTAGATCAGTGGTTCCCAAACTTTTTGTCTTCTGACCCACAAAATATCCACGGCAAAAACTTGTGACCCCAAATATTACTGGTCTAAGTACACAAACTTCTTAAATATACCTTAAAAACACAGAATTTTGGACAATCTAAACAGCTTGTACACAAATATAAATACTTATTTATACTTATTTTGTGTTTTTGTAATAATTATAGAGAAATTATTACCTCACCAATTATTTAATTACCCTTTAAATTGCTTTCTGAAGTGCAGTGGTTCCCAAACTTATCAACTTTTGACCCACAAAACAACAGTAGCAGAGACCTGTGCCCACAACTATTTTTGGATGATAAACATTTGTATCAG
>NW_013952438.1:1581822-1591987 GCF_001266775.1 Austrofundulus limnaeus
ATTTTAAATATACCAACCTCACTCTTTTGTAACAACTAAGGCAAAAATGTAATTAATTCAGAAAATCTTTTCAGGACCCCACCTTGATGTTTCGGGACCCCACTTTGGGTCCCGACCCCAGCTTTGGGAAACACTGTTTTAGATCATATCACTGCAGAAGTAACAATCTTCTTGTTCTTTTGTGCTTTGGATGTTTAGATGAAAGATGGGCGCTGGCACCAGACACATTTTGTGTTCCACTCCCTGGACCCCACCCTGCTCCCTGTGGTCGACATCTACAACCTTCCAAAAAGTACCCCTAGCTCACACTACCATCTAGAAGTAGGTCCTGTTTGCTTCTTGTGAACGCCACAACGCTCTGACCACGAAGTGATGGACAACCTCAAGACCCAATCCCGCAGATGTGGAGAGAGAGCGGTCATGAAATCACTTACTGTTCAAGCGTGGGAAAAGTAATCCCCCCGCCCCCCTCAGATCCTGCTTCACTACCAATCTCCCAATGGACTGCATAAGCAAAATGGAGAGTAGGCACAGGGGGGCGAGGAGGGGGGAACACAGGAGCTGAGGAGGAGTTGGGGAGTTCTTGCACTAATTTCTCCTCAGACAGCAAACTCTTGAAGAAGGATCTATACATGGACGCCTGCTATAGGAGGGAGAAGGCCACACGATGTCTCCAGAACATTGAAAAGTGAAGGGAGACCAAGGCCAAGTTCAGCAGTGGACTTTTGTAATAACTTATTGTTGCAACAACCTGTAAACTATGTGTAATTTTCTGATATTCCGTTCTGTCAGAAGAGAATACCTAAAGTAATTTGGATCTTGTAAATATAGATATATATATATGCTCTATTATTGATTTTTATACATGTATATCTTATGTAAAGAAATAAATGTTAAGTGCAATAGAAAATTAAAGGATAGTCTGGGATTTGGAGCTTATATGGAAGGATTTTTCAGGGGTGCCATTTTTTACTTGCCTTTGGTGCTTGTCTCCCCATGATCTTGCATGGATGAATGAATCCAGAGGACAACTTGTTTACATAAATTAAGTGGAAGTCATGTTTCTTTAATTTACTAGTTTTGAAATGAGAGATTTTCAAATGGTGACACCCAGTTAGTTCTCAGTAAAAAATAAAAAATAAATAAATAACACAAACCAAAGCATAAAAGCCATCCACACAAAGCAATTCAAGATATTTAAAAACATATATTGCTGAGGTTGTTACTCACACATTATTGAGCCACATGCCACTGATAATGGAGAATTAGACAGAGTTTAAATAAGAAAAAAAAGAAAGATGTGGAGATCTAGTCCTCAGTAGTATTTTACTAAACACTTTCTTACTGTGGAATGTGAGAGTATTGCTTCCTCGTTTGTGATTTGAAATGAAAGCCAGCCAAAATCTTTACAGCGAACAGAGAGCAGGTACAGGCAATATTCAGATGAGAACTGAGCCACAAAACAGAGAAGAGCGGGTATAAAGATTTCACATAAAACCTCCAACTTTTACCCGATTCTCCCCCTAATCACAAGGTGCTGAGCGATTTCCTTAAGGTGCTAACCATAGTGCTGGTATTACACCACTTTTACTGAAAAATACAAATGCTTATAGCATATGCTTGCTTGGAATAATAAAATAAAGTCAAGAGGAATATTACCATACCTTTTTCTACAATGCAGATTTATTATTCAACATCACAATTTCTAAATTGCTCATCGTCTGTTGTTTATTTTAAATGTTTTGTTTGATGCAACTATAGAGTTGCCTAATTTGAAATTTTTTTCCTAAAAATACCAAAACAGATTACTGCTATAAATTACAGGGTTTAAAAGATTATTGGAAATGAAGTTATTTGTGTATAAGAAGCTCCGCTGAGCTGTATGTGATATTTTTAGAAACTAGTGAAGAAATTTTTATCAATAAAAAAATTATAAATATCTCTTTGTTGTAGCTTGAAAACAAGTGTGTATAATATTGTAACCATTGCTGTATACAGTAAATCCCCTTTTGCTAATTTAATGTTATTTAATGATGTTAACGTGGTTGCAGAGTGGGCAAATCTCTGATATTTGAAGCAAAACAAATTTCTCTGACATTATATATGTTATCCCAACTGGTCTTGGAGTTTATAGATTTTTTATGTGTAAATTTGGAATAAATTCATTCAATATTATTATTTTTTTCTTTCTTTTTTATCGTTTTTTATGATAATCATGTACTGTATGAGGATTGTGTTACACTAGAACTTGTGTTTTAAAGAATTATGCAAATATGTGAAAGTGGTTTCTTTTTGTAAATCTATTTTGAGAACAAGCTAAGAATACCTCATAATTTTACATGAGACTTGGAGCAAAAATTTTCTATTGCTTATTTTATAAAAAGAAAAACATTAAAAAATATCAACAATTGCAGCAAGTCATCAAACTCCGAATAAGATCATTTCATGGTGCATGCATCCTTTGTTTACTTTAAAGTCCTTGTTCAGTGTCCATTTGTTCAATAAATACTTTTAATTTGTATGTGGGTTTTTATTTTTTTTATTTCTTAGCCCAATTAAAGAACTTTGAAACCCAAAAGAGAGACTGAAGCATTGGATTAAGACAAATGAAAGGGCCTAATTCTTAACGTCTAATGCAAATTTACAATTAAATAAAATTTTGATATAACCCACATTCCCCCTCAAAAAACGGTCTCACATGAACGTTCTGTTGAACTTTTAACACATGCATTACTTCATTGTGGCTGCAATGCTACATTTTTTTGTCTTGAACTGAAATATTTTGTCATTGGTAATTTACATTATGCTGTTGCCCCAGCACAACCAAAGTATTTTTAACAAGGTTTAGATCTATATCAGAGCTGGAGATCACGGCACAATGAGGTCAGCAGGACCACATGCAGAGACGAAATCCTGAGGTCACCAAACAAGTCCTCTTCAACGCCCTGTCCAGGCTGAAGAGAAGTTCATTCCATAAAAGTTATAAACAGAATCGGCAGAATGAAGGAGTCTTCAGATAAACCACCTTCCAGCAACCTCACTGAGGAAACTCTGGGTACTCCAAACTGACAGGTGTCAGAGCCCATCCTCACCACACCTAAGGCCCCTGCCTTCAGCTATGGCACTAGGAAACCAATTTGTCTGGTCTCTTCTGCAAGTGGTGAGTGGGTCCACAGTAAGACAAACCCATATAAATCATTTGTGCTGAGCCCCTTGCTCCCTGTACCTCCTGGCATTCATCTACAAGCCCCTCCCCCAGGGCTGGCTCCAGGGTGAGGCACTGGAAGCCCACATCTGGGCGAGGGACATCAAGCTCCCTGTTGTCTTTTATCCATACACAAGTATTCTGACTCACTCTTTGGCGTGTCACATCGTGGACCAACTTGGGAGACCGTACAAAAGGCAATTTCCCCCGACAACATACTGTAGCTCCTTGGAATAAGAATATGTGCCAAGTCACAAGGCACTGTACAAAAAAAAAAAAAAAAAAACAATAAAGGAAGCCAGCAGATTGCATTGAATCTTCACTTCATCACAATCTCCAATTGCAGCACATTGAAAAAACTTCTTTCTAACAGGAAACCACAGAACTAGGCTTAGGATGGGCAGCCATCTGCCTTGACTGGGTTTGGGGGCACAGGAAAGAGACACACACTGGTCCAGATGTAGTAGTAGTTCTTTATTCATTTCACTTGTAACACAGATTAACAAAGTACAAAAAACATGCAATCAAAATAAAATCAAATAAAATGAAAGGCAGCAGCAGAAGAAGAAATCTTATAATATCTGCCGAGATGTATTTCCCTCTGTAAGAGAGACAAAGAAAACAAATTAGAAATCAGTACATCAACAAACTTCTCCAAAAGCCTGTGAATGACCTATTCATTCAAAACCAGGTGTGTTGGTGCAGAGAAACGTTGAAGGCCACTGACCTGAAGAAACACGTTCCTCATTTGGACTGAAATTATAAATTTCACCACAAGATGGCGCTGATGACTTTCGGAAACTTTAGTGCGCTGCTGGGCCAAAAACAATTATGTCATTACCGTTTTTTACCGGATCCGGTGTTAATTATAGGCTATTTCAAAACACCCCAGTCACCATATTCATTAGCCTACATAAAAAATTCAAAACATTTAGATGAACAAATTAAACAACAATAATTATAACAAAAATAATAATTACAGCATACTTTGTTGCACTTTCAGATCATGCTCAAAGAAAGTGAAACAAAAACGAAAATGCTTGTGAGTAGCTTTGAGTAAAATGCTTTCCTATGGAAATAATTTGATTTACCTACTTACTTAAATAATTTGTTCGCGGGAACCTTTGTGTCAACAAGAATGTAAACATCAGGTTTTGGATTGTGTTGTGTATCTGACCTTGAAAATACGAAGAAGAAAAAACTCGGTATTTAAAGAACAGTGTTTAATTAAAAATAAAAAGGTCACTTTTGGGATATTTCGTCTCACAAATGAAGTAACCCACGAAGGTTCTTCCAAGATGAAAATATTGTAAAGGACAGCGCAGGTATTTTTGAGCCCTTAAAACCCGCCTTGTTTGTTTGCTTTGGCCAATAGGTTTTCGTCTTTATCCACCCAGCTTGATGCCGACTTTCTAAATACTCGAAAATTTGAAACTTTGAGATACTTTGCAACAATATATCTATTGACTATCACGAATATGCATAATTTGAGACAGATTTATTACATACATCACGTTTTGAGTTATTTTAAAAATAAAATCGTCTGATTTTTTCCAATTAAAGGGTTCAAAACAAATTGTCAACAAAAAAGTCCTACACCACCTGAACGCAGCCTGATTTTTCAACGTGCACAATGGTGACGTTTACCATATCATAATGGCGGTAGCCTGACCTGTTTTGAATTTGGAACCGCTATTCGAAGTTTATACAGCCTTTAGGTGGTAAAATGACACATTTTATTGGCGAAAACAGGATATAACTGAGCTGCGATAATGGACCGAAGCGATTCTGTCGTGGGGGACGACTTGACGCTCCCTGTAGACATCAACGGAAGGTAAAACATGAAACAGCGATAGCTAGCGAGCTATGGCTAGCTTAGCTAGCTAGCAGCAAGTCGAAATTGTTGTGTGGTGCTTTAGCAGACAAAACAAAAAGCAGCATTTTACACGTGTGGTTAAGTGTTAAGTGTTTAAAATAGAAGCATTTCAACTGATTGTGTTGCTGGATTAAAGCGCCTCGTGAAAATAAGACCCACTCAATGTTTTTCTTTTGCTTTACCACGTTAATATGAGTTGCTGCAGTTTTCTCAAACATTTTACGCGTCTTTGCCGTAAAAATGAAGGTTTTGGGTACCCACTCCTTAATATAAGCTACCCAAAGCTAAGAAACAACGGATTGCGCCACTCCTTGAAATGTTGTAAGTAAGCAAATAAAATAAAGTCTATTACTAACGTAGTAATGGTAGGTGCAAGTTTTTAGATACGTCATAAATAATGATAAAAATAGCAATAATGGCAAATATAAACAATTAAAGCCTTATGTTTTTAAGTTATCATTAGACTATTACTACTTATTACAGTAAGTCATTCTCAGCTCAGTCATTGGCTGCTGCTGTGATATATTGCTGCGATTGGTAGGTTTTTGAGCTGTCATTCAAATGTATTAAAGCGGAAATTATATGAGCTCGTATTGCAGTAGCGACGACTGTCTACTTTCAAGTGACATGTTAACATGCTGTATTATAATGCTTTTCCTCGATGGCATGAAAGAAGAATGTGATTTTGGTAGGTGAAGTTTGCATTATTATTGGCTTTGTCCAAATGTGATTTCTTGACGGTGTTTGTTGATTGTAGGTCTAAAGTTTATGTGACTTTTCCTACCACTGAAAGGCTAGTTACAGCATCCCTGTTGTTTATATTTTAGTGTCTTGTAGTTCTTGCCCCTGCTTATGACATATTAGTCCAGCTGTGTTTTGTGAAAAAGTGGTCTTCCAGGTGGTAGGTGTGCCTTAGTAATCCAAGATGTTAGCTGATATGTGGGGTGTAAATTACTTATTGGGTAATTCTGCAACCGGACTCACTTTACATTTTCATTTTATAAAAGATGCGGCACACGCAGTTATTACTGTTTTAATGTCCACCATTATTTCCTGAAAGTGATGTGCGCTTTGCTGGTTTTCTGTTTGACGAGCAGCTGAGCAAAGAGAGAAAAAGAGGAAGTTACTGTTTACATGCTCTTTCATTGTTTCCACTGTGTGCTGGAGGGGTTATTACAACTTTACTACTGACAAAATGCTGTCAATAACTGTGATAGGAACCGATTGTTATGCCCTTTATCTTTTTTTGTTTTAATAAGCTAGATATTTATTGCCTACTATTGTTTCATGTTGTTGTGATTGGTGCTTTTGCTGAAATGACTGCTTTTGTTGTAGTGTGCTGCCTCTTCGTTTACACAGGAAGAGGTTGCTTGGCATGTGAAACCTCAATGATGCAATCAATGGCTGTCAGCACAGTGTTATTAACCTTCAGTGTTTTGTGAAGAATACCTATTTGGGTAGTTTTGTCAGCTCCTCTTGTGTCATCTAGAACTATTAAACAATAAAAAGCATTCTGATGATTATTCCACAGATATTTCAGGCCATCACTGAAATTTCTTGTCATTGCAATTTATTGTTGTGTTTAACACAGCTTTCTTTTAGGTTTTGTATTGTGTCAAAACGGAACAAAAACAGGGAAGAGATGTATTATGTTAACATGTTTACATACAGCATGTGCCTGTTGTTGGGAATATTCAGATTCCTTATAATCACAGAAAGGCTGAGAAAAGACCTGAACTATACACACTAGGTTAGGAGACGAATTTGTCTAATTCTTTCAGTTTCTCAAAGGATAAATTAAAAAAAAAATGCTAATTTTAATGAATTGTTTTAAAACCATTTCATATGATGATGACAACATGATGGCAAAAAGAGATGTTTTTTTATTTTGTATAGCTTTGTTCAGAGTCAAACCAAAGTAACCACTGACAGCAGGGTTTTGAGAGGAAGTTAGTGCTTTATATTTGTAAATATGAAGGTCAGGATGCGGACTATGAACTTGGATCCATATGTTTTATGTTGATGTGTTAAATATATGTAAATATATACTGCTTATTTCATCTTCATGGAAGACTGTTCTTTTTTTTTTTTTTTTTTACAATACTATAATATTTAAAAGGTTTGGTTGGGTCCAGATGTGTGTTGCTGTTGCTTTGTGTATTGTACTGAATGAAAAGAGTACTGTCCGATCACTGTGTGATGCTTAGCTAATCCTGAGCCACAGTAGTCTGTTTGTCTAGCACTGAAGGCTCCTTCCAACCTCTTTGTGACTGTTTTTCTCTTCTATTGGCTGTTTGAGCATGACAGCTAGGCTGCTCCTAGCAAGTGGTATCACACACAGAGAAGCACAGCACATCTTTGTTTGTCTGTCTTTGAAAGGTTCTGGCATCAATATCAACCTTAATATCAACCCTTATTTTAGCCGTAAGTATCACAGCCAAAGATTCCGACTCCTTTGATTCTCAGTAGTCTTGTCCCTACATACCCATCAAACTTTACAACTACGATTTTAAGCCCAGTTCTATGATCCTCAAATAGAGAAACATAACACACTCACAAACACAAACACAGGAGGCTATGTAGATGTAGATGTAGATGAAGCAGAGTCATTCTAAGCTATTTTTGGAGCGTCCTCGGGGTTCAGTGGAGCCGGCCACTGTGAGTAATGCACAGACAGCATGCATTCATGTTTATCAAAAACCATACCATTCTGTATCCACTCAGAGCAGAGCTTAATTTGATTCTTGTGTTTCGATTTAATGTCTATTATTACTTTTCAAATATTTGTTTTGTTTTAGGGAGAGGTTAGAATGATTTTACTAAATATTTGCTACAAATGGGTGAACATAGCATAATAAACAGATTAATTTGTCCCCAGCTGCAGACTGCCAGACTCGATAAACGCTGGAGAGAATTCTACAGACAGCATGACAGGTACTGTAAGGCCTTTAATTTTTTCCCCCTTTGTTCATTTTCTTGCTCAGGTGTGTGAATCTCATGTGGATTAATTAATGCTGCTCTTAAATTTTATGTTCCCTCCCTCCCACCGCTTTGTCTCCAAAGCTGTGATGAGGAACTTAGTGCCTGATGAAAATAAACTAAGCCCATTTTTTTTGTTAGACTCTGTAATTTGCAACAGTCTACTTTAGGTCTAAAGACTGTTAAGCGCAAGTAAATAAAGAGCTTATTACTGAAATAAGCCAGCATCATATGTAGTATAAATAAATACGCAGGCAGGCACTAATGACAGGCGATGTAAATCAGTAGCTTTATCACAATGTGACATTATATTGATTTGTTTAGATGATCATGCAATGTTTCATATCACAAAGTCTGTTATGATAAAATTTTCATTCACAAGTTTGTGATCACTGTGATATAAATACCCATCTAACACAATGATTGTGTATGATGGGCATTTGACATAGATTTGTGCATATGATCACAATATGGATCAATGTTTTAGTTTTGCCTCGATGTAACTCAATTATTATCATTTAATTGATGCATCGATGTGGATCGATGTATTGTTACACCCCTTCTAGTGACTGTGGTATATTTATTGCAAGGTTTAAATTTACCTAAAGACTGCACGTTTTTCAACATAGTTTTTTTTATACAAAAGGCACAAAATAGTTTGTCTGTCTTGACTACAAGCAATCTGTATAATATAATATTGTGAGCAGTTTATAAAATGTATTTTCTTGAGTACTTCTGTTGTATAAAATTAAATCTGATAGCTCAGATTACAAATTTCGAAATACATGGAAAAAATTTGAACAAATACATGGTAATTCAGACCATTCTTAATAGTGTCAGACTATTTTATGGAAACTAGAGTAAACTCTTGGTATTTTTTTGTGTTGCTGCAGATATAAGAAACATCCAGGAATTTTGGAAGAAGTAACTATAGATAATGAACATAATCTCTAAAGATTTGGACTTATGTTTACACTGAATGCTTTTATATATACTTAAGAAAATATAGATATATGTAACAGCTACTGAATGTATAAACAAAAGCGACTGAGAGAGCTGTGTAATGGGATGCTTCCTGTCAACCAGTACCAAACTGTTTGAGTCAAGACTGGTGTGTTGTGAAATGAGTTGTTGATCATGCTGTTACATGATCAGTTTTGAACTGCGTCACTTGGTCTAAACAGGGCAGCTCTCCAGAAGCTGTTTCACCCTGAGCATCTCTGCAATAAAAAAATAACTACTTTCCCTTCTCTCTCTAAAATTATCAGGATGAGGGTAAATGTAAAAGATAGCATAAGCTATCATAAGCATATGAACAAGATGGATTCTGTGCTACAAATACTCTACTGAAGCTGTGACTTAGAAAGCTGTACATATATCGTTGTTTTACAGCTCCATTCCTCCCTGATACGATGTCACCCATCAAAGCTCTCACCATGAAGGACTATGAGAATGTGAGTGTTGTGCTGTATGTTTTATTGTAATTATGGGTTAACTAATTATTATTTTTGAAGTTGATTATTATTTTTTGCTGAGCTTTTTTGGTGTGAGGTTTGGAATCAGCACTTTACCCCACAAAAAAAGTACAGGGTATAAAGCTGATCCGCTCTTTGCTTAAAACCAAGACATGCCATTTGTGGACATGTAGTGATGAAGTTTGTGTGTAGGAGGAAGAGAAGGAGGATCGAGGTGAGCTAAAGTCTATATTTCAGCATTTGATTGGAATGCACACTCAGATTTTTAGCCTGTGCTGTCTGGCTGGCCACACGAAAGCTTTACAGAGGGGTTCAGACTTCTAACACCCCCTTTTTACCAGTAAACCCAACCCCCATTGCCAGATGCATGTAGCTCTGACCCTCCAGCACAATGATGCACAGTCTACTACACCAGTGTTTCCCCTACCATTATACAGGCGGGGCGTGATATGTAAGCAGAAAGCTAATGGATGCTGGATGTTGATTTTTTTATCTTTATTTCAAAGAAGAGGATGAGGAGGAGAACGAGGAAGTTCTCCTCAAGCAGCTCCTAAAACTGTCAACCTGCTGACTGAGAACATTTGTATATATTACACTTTGTATACAGAACAATATAGCCTACTTATTAAA
>NW_013952438.1:1592767-1594133 GCF_001266775.1 Austrofundulus limnaeus
GTGCAGAGAACTTCCTCTGCTATAATTTATTTTAAATAAATATATCAAAGCCCCTCAGTTGAAAACACTAAAATTATTAGAAAAGATGTTTAAAAACTTCTTTCCTCAGAAAGTCTTCAGTCCTAAGAACACTAAACTGTAACTTTTAATAAGGTCATGTAGTGTACTCCTATTTAAATAAAAATGTTTGACCTGTAAGCAGAAAGCTTATGGATGCTGGGTGTTGTTTTTTATCTCTATTTCAAAGAAGAGGATGAGGAGGAGAACGAGGAAGTTCTCCTCAAGCAGCTCCTAAAACTGTCAACCTGCTGACTGAGAACATTTGTATATATTACACTTTGTATACAGAACAATATAGCCTACTTATTAAATTATATTTGTGTTGAGATATTTTTTGGACAACCAAAATGTTTTGAGGACAACCAGATTTTGTCAAACCCCCACATGAGAGGTCACCACCACAGTTAAAAAAATCCTTGGGGAAACTCTGCAAAGTTAAAGTTCTCCTAGTTCTAATAATTCTTAGAAAGGACATGATTTGAGGTTTTTTACTGATAATATTTTATTTAAAAAATGTTACAGAAGTCATAAGAAGCAGGTTTATTTTGAACAAACATTACAAACTTGTTCATTCCTACAAAACTGTCAAATATATTTACAAACAACACTAAACTGACTCAGATTAACATAAAATAAATCGTGTTTTATAATTAAATGTCTGTTTCCTGCTATAAAGAAAAATCCTCCTCCTGTCCTCCATGTTCCTAATCAGGGTCAGGGTGGGGCTGGAACCTGTCCTCGCTCCCTTTGGGTGAAGGCAGGGGACACCTGGACAGGTCTCCAGTTCACCAGAGACATCTGGACAGGTCTCCAGTTCACCAGAGACACATGGACAGGTCTCCAGTTCACCAGAGACATCTGGACAGGTCTCCAGTTCACCAGAGACACCTGGACAGTTCTCCAGTTCACCAGAGACACATGGACAGGTCTCCAGTTCACCAGAGACATCTGGACAGGTCTCCAGTTCACCAGAGACACATGGACAGGTCTCCAGTTCACCAGAGACACATGGACAGGTCTCCAGTTCACCAGAGACACATGGACAGGTCTCCAGTTCACCAGAGACACATGGACAGGTCTCCAGTTCACCAGAGACACAAGGACAGGTCTCCAGTTCACCAGAGATGCCTGAACAGGTCTCCAGTTTACCAGAGACACCTGGACAGGTCTCCAGTTCACCAGAGACACCTGGACAGGAGACACCTGGACAGGTCTCCAGTTCACCAGAGACACCTGGACAGGTCTCCAGTTCACCAGAGACACCTGGACAGGAGACACCTGGACAGGTCTCCAGTTCACCAGAGAC
>NW_013952438.1:1594143-1597731 GCF_001266775.1 Austrofundulus limnaeus
TTTTTATAAAACACCCCCCTGCCAAGACCAATTTCCTAGGGGAAACACCACACACACAGACACACACACATACAGAAGCAGCCTTTCTTTTTAAAAATAACCTCACACAAGGCCATTTTCTACCACGTGTATGGCTTTTCTCCACAAATGAAGTCCATCACTGAGTTTATTGTTCTACCTTTAATATTATCCCAATCTTGTTTTCTTAAATTAATTATGAAGTGTTTTTTTTTATTAGTTTTTTTTTTTTATTAAAATCATTTTTGTTCTATTTTTCCACAGCAAATCACAGCTCTGAAGAAAGAAAACTTTAATCTGAAGCTTCGGATTTACTTCATGGAGGAGCGTATGCAACAGAAATGTGACGACTCCACTGAAGACATTTTCAAAACGGTGTTGTATTTATTTTACTTTTTGTAATGTGCAACATATACAGTATGTTACCCTAACAGTGACATGATGTCAATCTAAAACATTGTTGGCTGGCTTGAAATTAGTTTGGAAATGAGAAAATAACTGAATTTTAAACCTCCCAGCATCTTTTAGTTTGTGGTTTATTTATAATATTTTCTTTATCTTACTGAAATGAAAGTACATTAGAATATCAAATTGGAATTTGTTCATAAGAAAATTAAAATTTTAAATGTTTAAAATTGATTAAAAAATTGTCACAAATTGTGATTTTCTTTTATTTTATGTAAACAATATAAGATGATTGAACTTATGGTTCTTTTTGAGATTTTAGTAATCTCTTTTGATAATTTTTTTTTGGTGGGATTGATTTTAAGAACACATTTAAGCATCTTTTATTATGTAGTATGGCTGGGTGATGTGACTGAAAAATGTATCTAAATAAAAGTGTTTCATAGCTGATATCGATTAATTATAGATTTTTATAGAGTTTTTTTTTTAACTTATTTGAAATAAGGACCAGGAGAAAAAAGACTGATTAATACTGCCAAACTGGTGACATGACCTTTCCTCTTTTAGCCATAATTTCCTCTCGAGCTGTTGCACTCGTTTTCTCATTTCACTCCACGTCTTTTTTTAATATTTTGAAGCAGTTATGAGGCACAGTGGTGAAATGTGAAACTGCTACAGCATGTTACTCAGCAAATTGTTGCTAGCTTACCAAAAAGTGATTGAGTTAGCTGATGCCACTAACCTTGCTTAGCTGGGCTGTGAGAGGTCGAGCAGCTAAAGCTTTTCCTCTGCCTACATCCCCCAGAATGCTGTGTGATTTTGGATCGGAGTTCAGTGAAATTGTCAACTTTTTATCAGATATATTTTCTATTAATATTAATTATGTGTAGGGTTGGGCAAAATCATATTTTGTGCAATTAATCATCAGATTTTATTATTTTTTGGCACTTGACGATTAATACAATTAATGCTGCCAGGCAGACTAATTAATGCTCCTTCTCTGCTTCAGATATAACCAACATTAAAAAAAAAGTTCTGTAATTTATTTATCATAACTCCAGTTTTACTTGGTCTATAGACACAATTTAAAGATCGATGTATAGCCTGAAGTTTGTACTTTTGACACAATTTGGAACAGATTTTTATGGAGAGCAAATCTTTCCCATTAGAATTATTTAAATTGGTGATGTGACTAGGATATGATGGTGTCCAGGGACTCCAGGGGATTAATCATCATATTAATCGTCATTGGCTAAATACCACAATTAATCGTGATAAAAAAAAATTTGCCACCTAATTATGTGTCTATCACGATATTTATCAGTATTGTTTTATCACCCAGCCCTATTATGTAGGATAATATTTTGGTGTGCAAACTTTAAACCCATTTAGAAAGTTATCAGTGAAGCTAAATCAAGCCACGAAACTACTGAACGACTTGTAAAAATCTTAAAAATATGTTTTTTATGCATTTGCTTTGTGAAATCTCCATATGCCCTTGTTTTTTCTAAAGCAATATTGTTTTATAGAACATTGAGCTGAAGGTGGAGTTGGAGTCTATGAAGCGAGAGCTTGCAGAGAAACAGGAGCTTCTTGTATCAGCATCGTATGTATTTTGTTTTATTCTGGTCAGTTGAAATCACATTTTCCTTTTTTGTGGTTCTTAACAAGCAAAAGATGTAAAATTTTAGTAGGATGCCTATGTTTGAGGACATAGGCGTACACCAACCTAATTGCTTCTATGAATGTTTATTTATTTATTTTTTTTGCAGTAAAGCATTGGAAAGTCTGGCTGGTCGAGAATCAGGAGAACCCCAGCGTGTGAGAGACCAAGCTCAGAGGGAGATGGAAGCACTTCGAGATGCATTCAATAAAAGGATAGCTGACCTGGAACAGGTAAGCCTAAGCTAATTTTGGCAGACTGAAAAAAATGAGAAATATTATCAGTTTCAAAATACTTTTTGAAAGACGTTACCCCTTATTTTAACAAATCCAGGGTATAAAAACATAACTGATCATATGGTGATTTTATTTGTTGATTTTTGGTTTTAGTGTTTGCGAACTGCAGAGGAGGAAGTTGAGAACATGGCAGCCATTGCTGAACAGGAGAAGCTTAGGAGCATAAACATGGAGAAGCAGCTCCAAGTCCTCGCTCCTTCAGGTGCCTTTACACCTGCTGCTGTTCCAAAAACAATCCAAGACCTGCAGCACACCCTGCAGGAGAAAGACAAGTAAGGGAACAAACTTACAAAACCTCTTTTTCTCAATATAAAAAGATAATCAGGAAAATTTTGATTTTTTTGTTTGTTTTTCTTATATTAGTATCATTGAGCAACTTAAGATTAACTTGAAGAACCAGGAAGCTTTGGTCCTTCAGAAAAGCAGCACAGACCAAGAGACAGATGCACCATCAGCTAAGCAGCTGTCGGATCTTATCGCAGAGAAAGATCAGGAACTCAAGGTGGGATTTTTTTAAATGTTCAAACAGATGTGGTTTCTCACTTTTTAGAGATTTTTTAAGGACATCTGAAAGAAAATTGCAATAACTGTAATGCTGCTTTATGTGTGCATACTGGGGAAAGACAGTCAATGTGAACTCTGTTTCTCCATCTTTCAGGCCCTGAAGGAGGCGCTACATAAAGAGAAGGATAAAACACAACCAGACCAGGAGGTTGGTGATGTTTGGATATTTCCCTTCTCTGAATTGTTGTTGAATTACAATTACATAATGCTGATTTAACAGTTTTGGCAAAAAGGTTCTCAATAGTAAACCAGTAGAGCTTTTGTGTTTTGGTTGCGTGTGTTTGTTCACCTTTTACAACCTTTTACAAAAGGTAACTCCTAACAAAGCTTTAGTGTATTTTACCACCCCCCACCCCCACCCCCCGTGAAAAGATAACTCCGCCCCAAGGCGAAATTTGAAAAATGCATCAAAGTGGGTAGGGGAGGGGGTGGGGAAGGGGGGGATTGGAGGGCGGAGGCGTGGCCAGGACGAGAGAACGCGACAGGCAGCTAGCATTAGCATAATTGGTGCTACATGGAGAGTGACCACAGTATCGCAGATAATTACATCTCTAAACGGTCTGAAGTGGAGGATTTTTCACCCCCCTCCTCACCAGAGGCAGAGAGAGACTTGATCAAGTCAGCTCAGTCTGGGACTGACTC
>NW_013952438.1:1598053-1605626 GCF_001266775.1 Austrofundulus limnaeus
TGTGTGTGTGTGTGTGTGTGTGTGTGTGTGTGTGTGTGTGTGTGTGTGTGTGTTTTAATGCTTTATCTGTTTTTGAATACATCACAAATGTATTTCTTTAACTGTCAGTTTATAAGTGCATGTTGATAAAAGAAACCACAGTTTATTTTACAGTAGTTATCCAAGCAGTATGCAAATTAGTAAAGTTAGCTGTAGGGGATGTTTTGGAATGGAAAGCTGTTAGTTGGCCAGTGTCCAGAGTTCTTCATTAAACTTTGGCATCTGGCCTCACGTTAAGGTATTAAGACTGGATTACCATGTCTGTAGAAAGTTCCTCTCAGTTATTCTAGGACATCTTTCTCTTTTTAAAATAAAAAATAAATGTGTTACCTGGATGGGTAAAAATGCGCTGTTCTTATTGTACTCATGTGGTCCTCAATTTTTTTTCTCCAACATTAAATTGTAATCATAAATGGGACGCCAGCGTTTGTTAGAAAGCAGCTGTCAGAGTATCAAAGTTTTCTATTTTATTATTATTTTTTTAGAATGGTTGTATGACTGACTGGATGCTTCTATCAACACCACCTGCATAAGGCAGACATTTACACTATATGTTGTTTTCCAGAAAGCTGTGAGGAGATTTTCCTGTGATGGTTTGCCATCAGCCACAACACAGATGACTGTAGCAGCCACAAGGATTTGATCGGATTGAATTTGTAGGAGAGAGTGGAATAGAGGCGGAGACAGGGATTATTGAGGCTTAGGGCTGTTAATGCCTTGCACTCAGTAGTTCTCTTCTATGCGTTGCTTGTTTGTGCACGCAGAGAAGATGATAGATGGCTTTTCTGTGTTTGGCAGGATGATGACCATGAAGTCACTGGATACTTGGTGTGTCTGTGATATATTTTTTGCTCTCAGTTGAAGTGTGTGAATGTCAAAGATCCAAGGCTTCATGAAGGACCCGTGTCGTGTTTGTGGTGTTCGTCTGGTAGGAAGTCAGTGTCGCTGGATCTTTAGCGCATCAGGGAAGAGGAAGCTGCAAGTCATCCTGTCCCATGTGCTGGGCCGGGAGGTGATTCGTGATGGCCGTGGAGAGTTCCTCTGTGGGAAATGTGTTTTCCAGTTGGAGAAGGTGGTTCAGTTTGACATTAACATCGGCAAGCTGCAGGATGAGCACAGCAGTCAGATCCAGAAACTGCAGGCAGAGAAAGAACACCTGATCCAGTGCATCCGCCATGTCTACAGCAAAAACAACTCAGGAACTAAGCCCAGGTGGAGCGCCAGCTCCAAGGCTTTGCTAAGGTCCTCTGGGGCAGGTAGTCCTGATGATGAAGCCTCGTGTCATGAAGGTCTGCAGTATATGGAACGTGAGAGTGCTGAGGGGGAGAACCGCATTAGAAGGTGTGTGAGTCTGGATAGAATTGTCAGTAAAGGGGTGTTACCTCCACGCTCAAGTCTTCGTAGCAGCAGACCAGGATCTGCAGCAGGGCTTGATGGCTTTATGAAGAATATTGGACTCGCAGGCACTCGTCACTCTTCACAGAGCATGTACCTTGACCTGGTCCAACGTAAGGGCCCACTATCCAAACATAGATTCAAAGCTCGCTCCACATCTCTGCAGTCACTGAGTCAAGACTTTCCCTTAGACACACTTCTTGACCCTCCACACAAACGAAAACTGATAGAGCCCAAGGTGTTTGCTGCTGCTGGATGTGGAACTACCAATGATCCAAGAAGAAAAGTTCAGCCAAAAATACTGCTCCACAACTCCTCAAGTCAGCCACCTATACTCTCTGATGTGATCCAAATCCTGCGTTGCATCTCCAGACAACACTTGTCTGCCCCTGCAGGCAGTCGTATTCCTGTACTGAAGAGGTTAAATGTTAGCTCTGTCATTACCAGAGCCAAATTCAGATATAGAGAGGCAGAATGGAAGTTTCTTCATGACCTTGCAGAGGAATTTAATGATGAGTATGCTCCTGTCAGAGGAAAGGTAGTTAATGTCCTTCTTCTTTGTGGGTAGATCTCTGTACTTGTGATCTAAAATGTGACAGACAAATGCTTTGTTGCTTAATGCTGTTTTGTTTTTTTCTCCTTTCATGTGTGCATTTTTGGAATTACTAAGAAGGTTAACATTATGAGATTAGAGTCCATCAACAAAATGCTTACTGAGGAGCTCAATCATATAAAAAACACCAATGAAAATCTGACAAAAACATTGGAAGATTCTGAGAATCAAAACAAGGTAAACAATATTATTCCAAAATATACATTTTCTTAGCTCAAATGAAAAGTTGTTTTGTATGAAATTTCATGCTGCTTAATATCAACAGAGCCTGTCGGTTAAGTTAGAGGAGAAGGAGAATGAACTAGACTCTGAGAAGAAAAATGCATTGAAGCGAGATAAAACAATCCAGGGCCTTACACAGGTCCTCGGAAAAAAGGAAAAAGAGGTAAGAAAAAAAATGTTTTTTTGAACAAACTTAATGTAATTTAGAATGAAAGACATAATTATTAATATTTTACAGTCAGTATGCTGTACCATCCATTGTTCTAAAAGGGATTTTGTTTGTATGTTCTACAGATTGAGGAACTTTGTCAGCAGATTGAAGACAGAGATGATGCTTTGACCAAGGCTAGAGAGGCAGCACATAAAGCCCAACTACAGAAATATCAGGCAAGTCGTGAGCACTAACGAAGCATCCACATTTAATTCAACATGTCAGCGTCATCTGAACGTTTATGGCTCACTGCTCCATGTGTGCCTGTATATTCATTAAGATAGCTTAAATTTAAGAATATTAAATATAAACAAACTTGGCTTGTTTTCCTCAGGGAGCTGAAGAGCACCAAAGCTTGTTGATGGAAAAACAAACAGAGTTGGCTCAACTTCAAGGGGAGCACCATGTCAAGATTCTTGAAGCTCAAAAACTTCAACGTGGCCTGGACAGGAAAGAACAAGAGCTGGCTGACTTACAGCAAACCAAGGACCAGCTAGAGGTGGAACTGGAAGACCTGCAACAACAGAAGAAGAAAGGAGACAAAGCCCTAAATGTAAAATAGTTTAATGTTGTCTACAGGGTTGGGCAGTATTGATTTTTCATACCACAGTAAAACCTTCAGAAAATATTGCAGTATACAGTATTATTGGGAGGGGTGGGGGGGTCGCATGATTGGTCAAGTGTTGAGTAATTAATAATTAATGGAGAAACTGAGCATTTACGAACGTATAGAACCAGAGAGAGGCATGGGAAAAAACTCTGCTGTTCTGACACTGCCTGTCACTCAATTAATCTGNCCCCATAAAAGAATGTTTTACATTCTAGTTTTCATGGTAGCCTTGTGGAAATTCACGAGATATTTGGCGCATCACTTCAAGTGACTACTACACTACTACTGTCATCATTTTTATATACCTTCACCATATTTTTTACATAATTACCGTCCAAGACTAGTTGTCTGTTTTTTGTTTTCAGAAAATATTGTGAACAGTCTCATCTGCTCTCTATAATTTTTTTCTCAAGGATCTTAACAATCATCTGAAGAAGCTAAATGGTGAGATGAAGGAAAGGGAGAGTGCTCTTGAGCAGCAGTACCAGGAGCTGCTGGACCAGACAAAAAGAAAGCTGCAGACTCATGAAGCCACCATCCAGAGACTTACAACAACCCTGGCTGATAAAGAGCAGCAGCTACAAGTAAAATGACTTCTACAGATTTTCACCAAAAGATGAAATCTCTCTTTTTATTGTTTACACATTTCTTTATCGTTTACTTGAACATAATTTTTAACAATGTCATGCCATGTTTAACAGGAGTACATAAACATGATCAGAGACTTGGAGCAAAGCAAAAGTCCTGGCAGTAATGACAGCATGCTTAACAAACTGCGGCAAAGGCTGAAAGAAAAAGAAAATGCTCTGGGTTGGAATTTTTTGGTTTTTTTTTTTTTTTTTTTTTTTTTTTTTTTGTGACGGTCTTTGGGTTGACTGATTTGATTCAATCATTTTTATGTTTGCTTTATTACAGCAAGCACTGGATGAGAAATTTGCTGCTGTCGAGGAGAAAGACAACGAGATTCACCAGCTGCAGCTGTTACTAAGAGAAAAGGAAAGGGACTTGGATAGACTGAATAATTTACTCACTCATAATGAGGAAACCATTAATGTAAGTAGTTTTAATCTTGTTTGAGAAAAAATTGAAGCTAAAATCAAGTAAAAAATATACTGTTTTGAGTTTTTCTTTATTATTATTATTTTTTTTTTTCTTAAACAGAATTTCGACAGCGTAATCAAGGAGAAGGATGTGGAGCTGCAGCATCTTGCAAACACTTTAAAGAACCTCCAGAGAGCCAAGCAAGATGTAGAAGATAACTTAAACAGATCTCTGAGAGAGAAAGACTCTATCATCAACCAGCTGCAGCTCTCGTTGGAGGGAAAGTCAAAAGATATGGAAGTTAGTTTGCAAATTTCTGTTTCACATCCCTTCAGCTGTATGTTCAGTCACTGTGCTTGTGTTCAACGTGTTATCACCTCAGCTGTGTCCTGAGGTGCTTCTGCGTTTTTCTCTAAATCTGCCACTGTTTGTAGGAAATGTCTGAATCAATGCTGAACCAGTCACAGACACGTGAACGGGACCTCGCTGAGCAAATGGGCCAGAGGTTAAAGGTCACAGAGGCCATGTTGGCTGAGGCTGTGAAAGCCAGAGAAAGACTAGTAGCTGACAATGAGAGTGCCGTGGAAGGACTGTTGGCTACAATTAGCAGCAAGGATCAACTTCTTAAGGTCAGTATTTACCCACAGAATGCTTACAGATCTCTATAGAAATTTTATGTTTGAAAGAAACTTGATAAATAAGAAAATCATAAAATAATGTGTGCAAATTAAGCATAAAGACAGCTCAAATATATATTTTTATACTGACATTGATACAAATAAACATAAATATGTGCAGCAGAGGAAGACCTCTTAACTTGTTTCTTTGATCTGCTGTTCTGTTCCCAAGGAGTCTGCTGAGCATTTTAACCGCATGCTGTCTGAACGTGCGCAAGAGATTCAGGAACTGAAGAAGCAGCTGACTGAGAAGCAACAGGAGCTTGCTAATGCCGAGAAGCAAAGCTCCTCAACAGCCCAGAAGAGTTATTTAGAGACGTCAGAACTCAAAGCTCTTCTTGCAGAAAAAGACAGCCTCATTGACGTAAGATCCTCAGGGATTTATCTCGTTCTGCTTTTCAGCTGTGCTTCACTTAGAATATTGCCATGGAGGTGTTAATTTATCCAAAGAGGATAGAACAGTTTTACCTCCATTATCTGTCCAGAGTTTTTCTAACATGTTAGATTTTCTTGCATTTTAATATTAAAACCTGCAGAAGCTTCTGCAGCGTGGTCAGGAGAGGGACCAGTTCCTGGCAGAGATGAGTCAGAAGGTGGAGCACGATCATGTTTTAGAGCTCAGACAAACCATCCAGATCATGCAAGAACAGCTGGATGAAAGGGAAGGTGAGTCTATAAAACTTTAAACACTGGATATTTAAAGATCATGTTGCTCTAACATTTTTTTTTCTTATAAACTGAAGCTGAGCTGTCCAGGAGAAACAGTGAGGATAATCAGGAAAACTATCTGCCTTCCAAGAAAACAGTTGTTGTCCTGAAGGAGGAGTTGGCACAGAAAACTGAAGCACTCAACAAAGCTCTGAAAAGAGAAAATGAACTGAAGGTTAGTGAGTGCAATTAGGTTCTTATGCCCATGATTAAAATTGAGTTATTCAGAGTGTTTTAAATTGTATTTCCATTCTTTTATTTTCAGATTTCTCTTGCTGACCTCCAGTCATTACTGTCTGAGCTTGAGGGTCGCAGTGAAGGTCAGGCTGCTAACATTGAGTCATTGACTGCCACTTTGAAAACCAAGGAGGAAATTATCAATGTAAGCTGCTTCTATTCAGGGGCAAACTGGGGTCTTTCATTGCTTTGCTCTAGGTGAAATTTAAACGTAGTAGACTTGTTTTCAACTGAGCAAAAAGTTTTTAATGATCAATTTGTTACTTTAAACAGGTTCTCCACCAGCGTCTCGGTCAGGGAGGTCACTGTCGAGCTGACAACATCCAGGACTGTGTGATTGGCTCTGGTGTAGAGAGGTCCTTACCGGAACTCCCTCAGAGAGAGAGAACGATGATAGGAGGAGATAGCCAGCAAGAAGTAAAGATTTGTTTACTTTCCAATATAAAATATAACAATGCTTTAGATTTAGTGCTCTGCTTTTAATACAAACTTTTTCCCCATAGACTGTACCCAGCTTTGTGGTCTTGCAGCAAGAGCATGAAGCTCTGAACAGAGCCGTTAGAGCAGAACAGCAGCTCTACTCCAGCTTGGTTAGGACTGTGAAGGAGCAGGACAGGTAGGGGGTGCAACATGGTGGGGTCAGCAGAAAGTTAAATGAATCATTTGTTGACATGTGTGACCTAATTTAGGTTGTGAGAATAAACTTCAACTCTGTTGATGCTTCCATGATTTGCAGTGCTCAGCGTCTTCACGCTCTGCAGCTGGAACTGACAGCTGTGCAGCTTCTCAGGCAGCAGCTAGAAGACAGCATCAAAACTAATGAGGAGCTGAGGGATGACTTGGAGCGGGAGATACATAAGGCCAAACTCAGAGAAGGTGCAGTGCAAACACACTGGGTTGTTGATGAGCATGGCAACTAAAAATATATTAAGAAAAAAAAAAAAAACAAGTATGTAAAAATATCAGAATCTATGTCTGGAGCTACACAGGATCATGCATCTCTTGGTTTTTAATTTTTATTCTCAGTGCTTGTATTCAAATGTTGCATCTGGTTGACTAGCTCATGTCCCTCATCTTCTCACTCTTTGGACACACTTGCTCTCTCACTTGTTTCTGTGGTCGTTTGTCCACTTCTCTTGACTTCATTACTTTCTCATCTGCATGTTTTTTTGTTTGTACCAAAATTGCAAATCATTTCTTTGTTGCTAAGTAAATGTATGTTTTGCCATCTTCACCATCTCCACTGTCTGTTCTTTAATCAAATAATAAATAAAGGCTACTGTTAGCCTGTCCTCTCTGTTTCTCACTGTCAGCATGCTGTCTGCTTGTTTTTGACTGTCCATTTAAAGTATTTGTCAAGGCATGACCTCTCTAACAGCTGTCTGCTTACCTAACTCTTCCACCCATCTGTTGCACGATTTCAGTTTTAGCCACATAACTACGTTATTACATAAGACAAGAAAAAAAAAGGTTTTGAAATAGTCTTCTGATAAAACCACATAATGGAAATTCACCTAAAGATGAATATTACCAAAGTCAGTCCTAATTCAGAAAATACTGTGACTTCTGTACTCAAACTTCAGACAGATTGTTTCTGGCACCGAGGTCGCCTTAACAGAACTCCTGTGTCTGTTCCCATTAACGTGTGTGTGCGTGTGTGTGGTCACGCCAGCGTGCATGTTGGGTTTAAGCTCCTCCCACATTACTTTTCACAGAGCGCCAGGTGTATAAGTAGGTCAACTGTAAGTAATGTGCTCCAATTATAGTCTCGCTGCCTGTAACTCAGGCAGAGGGGTTTAATTGGCTTGGATGAATATATA
>NW_013952438.1:1605742-1617769 GCF_001266775.1 Austrofundulus limnaeus
ATATATATAAAATGTGTGTGTGTTATTTAAATAGTCATGTATGGTTGCTGAATGAGGCTGAATCTGATGGTGTTTTTTATTCATTTATTTATTTTTTCCGTTTCGAATTTTAGATTTTCCACCAGATGCTATTCAAAGGTGGTAAAATGTATTTTATATTAGATTCATTATCATCTTGTTCCCTAAAATGTTTATAATTTCCTATAAAATTAGCCTTGTATGGTTCCTCCTTTGTGTAAAATTTCGTTGTCTTGGATCTGACTAGTTTCTATTTTTAACTTTAAAGGGGACATATTATGCAAAATCCACTTTTTTAGCTGTTAAATACATTTTGTTGTGTAGTGGAGTCTCTAGGAGTGCAGAAACGTTTAATTTAGTCTTTCCTGTTGCTGCAAAGCTATCTTTATATCCTGTGTGGGTCATATTTTTCAACCCGTTCAGTTTTCTGAGTTATTACGTCAAATTATCTGTGACAGACTTGCCAAATAAAGTCTGGACTTACCAACTACAATTTCCTCATCTTAATTCTCCTCTGCCTCTGGGTCAGGCTCCAACATGTAAGGCTGGATGGACAAGTCTTCCTTTGTTGACGTCTTTTAATTAAGTTGTAAATAAAACATTTCTGCACCGCTAGAAAATGCTAACCCCCTCTCACAAGCCAGAGTGGACCTGTCTGGAAGCCTGGGGGTGGGGGGGACTTGAAGTGCCTTACAGGCACAGTATCAAAACCAGCTGCTATTAGGCGTACATCAGAAAACAGGTGAAAGAAGGGCTGGCAAAGTTAAAAATAATGAGGAATTCAGACCAAAGCATTGCAATTCCACTTTATAAAGACCCCAACTGAATGATTTAAATGTGAAAAGAAAGGATTTAAACACATGAAATGTCCACTTTAATATCAGTAATGTGCATCACTGTGATATAATAAAAGCATTTCTACAAGGTCTGTTGCCTGTACGGTGGGTGTCAGAAAGGCACCTCCAAATAAAATCTATAATTTTTAAGTTTTGTTAGTTCGTATAGAAACGTGTGAATAACCTGTGTTTGTAACACTGTCTACATGTGAAGGTATGGACCTGATTGATCCTAAAGAGCTGGAGAGCATGAAACATCAGCTTGAGGATGCTCAGCGCTGGAACGCATCCCTGCAGGCTCGCTTAGGAGCAATACAGAACCGAGGAGGAGGTGTTGGTGGAGCTAATGATAGTAGTAAGACTAATAAACTAGCCATTCAGATTTCTGCTCACAGTTGATTTACAAATGTTGGCAGAGTTTTGTTTAAGGTGTACATCTCTTTACTTTGTGTTTTGTTTTTTCAGGTGAGACTTTGAGTTTCATTGGAGATCAGACCTCCTACATGAGTATCTGTGTGGGTGAAGGTGCAGATGATAGCTTGGCTCAACTTTCTGCTCAGGAGCTCAAACAGAAGGTGAATTTCTACTAAAATAAGTACTCTCTTGTAAAACAGTTTCTTGTACTTTTTTTTTCTTTTCTTCTGAATTTGCTAATTAGCATGCACAATGTGACATTAAAATTAGGGATGCACCGATATGAAAATTTCAGCTGATATCAATATCCAATAGAATTATTGCTGTTGTGGCCAATAACCGATGTTTACCGATATTACACAAATTATATTATACATATACACACAAACGCACTTGAGTCTTTTTTGATACTGTAAATAAACAACCAGACATCTGACATGGCCCTACTTCAGTTATTCCTGGTTGTCAATATCACTATCATGATCAAACAGATGCTGCTCAACCAACCATCTCCCATCCCAAAACAGAAACACAAAGC
The DNA here is from genome assembly GCF_001266775.1 of Austrofundulus limnaeus. NCBI lineage: Eukaryota > Metazoa > Chordata > Actinopteri > Cyprinodontiformes > Rivulidae > Austrofundulus > Austrofundulus limnaeus. The sequence continues at coordinate 1,607,549 of NW_013952438.1, forward strand.
TAAAATGTAGGAAATCAATATCGGATGTTAATATCAGCCCACTTTTACATATCGGACTGATATTCCAAAAAAAATGACCAATATCGGCCCGATACCGATATTAATGCCGATATATCGTGCATCCCTAATTAAAGTATAAACAAGTTTTGATTGAGATGCAAATGGTTGACAGCAATTTGTTTTGCACTATAGGTGTTGGAGCTGCAGAGTTTAAACAGTGAGCTGCAGAGCAGGCTGTCACAAATGGAGAAATCAGAGCGGGATGCTTGTGAAAAGGAAGGCAAAGATCTAACAAGCAGAAGCCGGTACAAACAGGTTAGAGGCCTTGAAAGACGGCTGCAAATGGACAAAGTTTAATATGAAGTTGTGGTGTAAACGTGTTTTTAATAAGTTGTAGAAAATTAGACAAATTACAGTTAAAAATACTGGAATCATGAGTCATTGTCTAACACCCATCTTTATTTACTCCTTTTTAACTTCTTAACCTACAGCTTAAAGGGGGGATCTGATTTCTCTCTGGGATCAAAGTATTTTGAATTGAATTGAGTTGAATTATGCCAGTTATTACTCATTCATTCACATTTGAGAAATCCTTGAATCTTCTGTTGTTGCCACGTGGAGCTACCTAAATGCTTGCTATTTATCCAAAGCACCACCCATTTGTACTCAGCACCTCCTTGGTGCTCAGTCCCCAGTCGAGTTTCGTCCCACAGAGCACCCCTCCCCCGAAGCATTGTTGTGTGCTGAAGTGGGAGTGTCAGAAATGGTGGGAGGCTGACACAAATTAAAATTTATTTTTGATAAGTACAGCTTATTCAAAACAACCGAAGCTGACATAGTTACTTGATTGTAATGCAGAATTGAACTATGTGCCTGGAAAATACATAATACCCCCCTTTAACCTCTTCTCTTTCTAGCTTGTTACTACTGTCTCTTTAGTAGAGCTAATTTCTTGTCTAAGTTTATAGAAACAACCCTCTTTCACTAACCTTCTTTTTCCTAATCAGTCCCTGTTTTTTATCTCTGTGTCCCATAAAACGGTCTCTCTTTGCCATGCCACATTAGACACATCATGCCATTCTGCTGTTGCTGTGCAGTGTTTTATGGATTCTGTTCCCTTTTTAAGTTTTCTTTTACCGAGCCATGTGTGTCATACTCGCCTCCCATCCCATTAATCTAGCAGCTTGATGAGATGCAACCACTGACTCACAGTGACAGGGCACATATTCCTGATCAGGATAAGGAGAGCCAAACAGACATGGACACAGGAGAGGTATGAAGTATTCGATTTCTATGTTAGTACCTAAAGTATGATTTGAAAAGGTTGTTCAGAAATTTAATCTACCGTTAAGTAAAATTGTAATTTCCTTTTTTTCCCTCACATTTTTAGATGACATCTGGACACCTGATGGGCGATAACAACATGAACAGTTGGCTCACAAACCTCACGGACACCAAAGAAAACACAGACTTACTGCCACTTCACTCTTTGCTTACAGATTGTGGCTCCACCTCAGTAGTAGAGCTAAGGTGGGTATTTTTACTCAGCATGATTCAGAACTGACTTAATATTTTCACTCTTAACAGCAGGTTTCTTAAACATTTGTCAAATATTGCTTATTACAGAGAGGAGCTGCTGCGGCTTAGATCAGAAACTGCACAGCTGCAGGGTCTCCTTAAAGAACAGAAATCGGCCGAGTGCAAAGAGAAAGAAAGCACAGATATTTCAGGGAACAGCAGCGATGAACAGGCCGAATTGAGGAAGAGTTTGGAAACACTGCAAGCTAAACCTAATCACAGTTTTAAGGACACCAAACTATTAAAGGAAAGGACAGAAAAGAAGTCAAATGATGTGTCAGATGGAGAGACTCCTTTAACTTCTGTCAGCGCTGCAGATGAGATGGAGAGTCCCAAACATCAGTGTCAGTCACAAGGCAAGAGGGCAAAGCAGCTTGTTACAAGACACAGGGTAAGTTTTATACTAATAAAAATATCACATTTTTTCTTTTTTATATTGCTGTTTTTAATTGTTCTTTATTTTTTCATGTGTTTTCATTTGTATCAATTACAGGCTGGCGTCAAATCTCGCCTCCCTGTGCCTGTCAGGCCTAGAATAGAAGGGAGCATCAGCAGGCAGTCACTGAGCTATGACCAGATGCAAACTGAGACACAGCAGCATCTTCATCTTGATAATGACTTTGGTTCTGATCAGGCGTTGCAAACAGACTCTGATTCAGCACTAGAACTTCACACATCCCCTTCCACCGCTCTGAGATGTACTCAAACTAGCTGCAGTCCAGCAGGCTCTGACGGCGGCTCTGAAGCCAGAATGTTAGAGGATCGAACCCAAGGAGAGTCAGCTCTTCTCACTCAGCTTGAACTTCTCCACCAGGAGTGCCAGGAAAAGGAGGTCCTGATCACCAAGATGAGCGAGCAGCTTGCTGATTTAGAAGAGCTCCATGCTCAGCTTCAGGAAAAGGAGAGGCTGAACTGCCAGTACACAAAGGCTTTACAGGCTGCGCAGTCCACCATCGCTTACCTGACCGCCTGCAGTCTGGACAACCAGGGTGGGTTTGGTTCACACGCAGGCTCAGGTGGCTCTGTTGCAGAGCTCCACAGTAGATGCATGGAGCTGCAGAGCGCTCTACAGGAGAAAGAGGAGCTCAACAGCCAGCTTATTGAGCTCCTGAACATGGCAGAGAAGGCCATCACCACATCTCACAGCCAAAATATGGAACCTGAAGCTAGAGATCTTTGTTTAAGAATAGAGAGTGCTTTGCACCAGGGAGGTGCGTCTTCAAACACAGATAGCCCAAGGTTAGCTGAGGAGTCACTGCATGAACTGCAGCGACACGCAGACTCTTTGCAAGAAGCTCTTTTGGAACAGAGCAGGCTCAATGCAGAGCTTCAGGAACAGCTGAGGGCTGCAAATACTGCTGCACAACATGGCCACATGAGTGACGGTGTTCCCCTAAATGGCACCACCTCGAGGCAGAGAGCAGCAACAGCAGAGTTGATTGACGAGGAGGAAACTGAGGAACACCCTGGTACAACAAGAAGTTTTGATGACACTAGTTTAAATCAACAGTTCAGTGTTTTAATGAACTGCTTCAGTGCAGCAGAGTCTGTCGTCGCCTCTTTAGCAGCTCACTGTGCTGATAATGGCTCACAGACCTCTGATAAGTCTGTGGAAATCAGCCCCGACCTGCAGACACATTTGCACAATCTACAGAGTGTCCTCCTCAAACGAAGCCAACTGGCTGATCCTGCTCACCCAAAAATTAAACCTGAAGGAAGTCTCACCGATTTAACCGAACCTGAAGGGCTGAAGCTCCATCAGGATCTCTGTCTCCTCTACAAGGCTTTCAGGCGTCACTCTCAGAGGATAGCTGATCTCCAGGCTGGCTTGCAGGAGGAGAAGGCCCACAGAAGGGAGAGTGAGGGCCGCAGGACAGCTCAGGATGCCAAGGGATTACCACCAAATGTTCAGCTCCAACTGGAGACTTTACATAAAGCTCTGAGGGAGAAAAAGAAAGCCTGTAAAACTCTAGAGGAGAAACTGGCAACTGCTCTTACCAAAACGCCCTCTCCTGAAACTGCACGAAAAGGTGAGATATTGCTGGCTTTGGTTTACAACAGATGAAATGATTAATTACCTTGTGACACAGCTAATGTGTGAATGTGAAAATGTAAACTCCGCTCATCCAAAATAAAGAAGGTATAAGATTCAGTTTGCGTCTAAATGACTTGCTTTCTAACGTAAAATGTATTGCTTCCAATGCCAGCTCCTGAGCAGGGAGACAAAAGCGTGCAGGTGGATTTGCAGGACCTGGGTTACGAGACCAGTGGAAAGAGTGAGAACGATAGGGAAGAGAGCAGTAGCACAGGTAGACAGCTTACAGGCAGACACTGCATGTGTGTCTGCTGACTGGACACTATTCTCACATGGATAAATCAATTCACTCCATGCATGATGAGGGATCTAAGGTGTTTTTAATTGAGTCTCTTAACATGCAGTCTTTTTTTCTGGTTTTAACGTAAAATCTCTTCTGCACTGTGCCCCCTAATGGAATTTGTGTTGATAAATTCTTGCATGTTTCTAAAGTTTGGGGTTGTTTTAAGCACTTATTAACCTATCACTTTTTTTCTTGTCTTTTTTTTAAATTTTACTCTGTATCAGATGATTTATTTGTTCACACGGCACTGCTATTATTTTGTGATAGATTTGTTGCTTAGTGTAATGTCTTTGTCTGCCTGTGCTGCCAGATCTAGAGGTGGGTGTCAACCCTAGCTGCAGTCCGTTCAGTCTGCCTACACTGCTGAAACACGAACATGCTGCCTTCTCCTCGACTGAAAACTTGGACTCAACCTCCAGCACTCCGTACCCGAGTTCCCCAGCTCTCAGCTCGGCTAAGGTATTAATATTGTAACTGCTTGCCAGTTCCAACCTTGTTAGCTTTTTCAGTTAATGTGTTATTTGTCAGCATGTTCATAAAATCATTATAAAAATCACACGTTCTAGTCAGAGCTGACTTCATTTTGAATACTTGTAGTTTGCACAATAACTCAATAACTCAATTTTTTTTATATTAGGGTAAAATAAATTCAACTAGTTTTCAACTTTAAGCAGCCTTTTGAGTTTGGTGGCCATATTTCTCCTAAACTAGAATCTGGAGGCGGGGAAATGAGAAATAAGTAGGAAGTGGGGGAAAAAAACGAGGAAAAGCCTGACTTCCTGGGCCATTCAGACAAAAACTCAGGTTCTCCCTCGTTTCTTACCACACCCATACTATTTGTACTCTACTGTTGAGATTTTAATTACACACTTTAGTTTTACACCCATACTGAAAGTAAATAAATAGCACTCAACTTGACAACTTTAAATAATTTTCTAGTTATTAGAGGACTATTCTACATCTGTAGCGCTGCACTTTTAACAGTGTTCGATTGAAATGAACATCAGAAAAAAATTCAGATGCAATAGTTTCTATTTAATGTCTGAACATCAGTTAAATTATTGTTTATAATTTGTTTTATTAACCACCTTCTTGTGTGTTTAGGCCAGTCTGAAAGGCCTGCAGGTGTATGATGAGTTTGGTGTTTCAGAGGACCCTCTTCAGCTTCAGGCACAAGTCAGAGAGCTGAAAGGCCAGCTTGAAAACCAGACCAAGCTCGTTCTTCAGATGCAAAGTTTCCTGCGGAGGAGCTCCCTCTGCAGCGATGCAGCGGCCAACACCTCTGATCTGCTCAGCATCAGGGAACATGAAATCACACAGAAAGTGAACCACAGCCCAGAGAAGAGCGGACAGCTCAGAAAGAGAAATGAAGCAGAAAACCAGCCAATGAAAGACAGAGCTACTCGTCTAGATTTGGATCTGGATGAGGAGAAGACGCAGAACCAAAACACGAGCGAACAACTACAGCAGACACGCAGCCGTTCCACATCACCTGCCAGGTCAGCATTCGTCTCTGATTTATGAAGATTGAATTGTTTTTTCCTCTGAGTTCAAGCAGCACATCTTTTTGATTAGTTAAAGTCTTGCACTTGTCAGTGTAATGATACTAGTCTTCTCCACAGACTGGACTCTCTGGTGCAGTCACAAGCCAGGGAGCTGTCTCAGCTGAGGCAGCAGATCAAGGAGAGCCGACGGCTAGGTGTTCTGCAGCGTCGGCAGCTGGAGGAGCTGAACAAGGCCCTCAAAGACCTGCTGCACGCCAACGAAGTTGACCATTACATGGGGGAGGTTATCAAAGGACAGCTGGACAAGAGTCTGAGCCTTCTGGACAGGCTGGAGGGACGACTGGACAAAGGTAGCTGCTACTGCAAAACTATTAGTTTTATTGCATAGCTCTTTTTTTGTTTAGTTTTTTAACTTTGTTCTATGAAAAGACAACTCTATATGCATGCCCATAAAAAATTATATGTATCTTTATACTTTGAGTCAATATTTATACTTTTTTTGGTCCTTTTATTTTCAAAAAGAAACTGGCTGAATTAATAATTGTCTACTTATTTTTGCTGAATAACTTGATGTGATGTGAAAGATATTACACTATTACCCAGCAAAAAAGATGAGCATAAGACTGGTCATTTATAAACAATGTGTGCGAACAGACTGATGACAGATCTTTTTTTCTTTTCCTTTCGAAGAGTCACACGTGGAAAATGAGGACTCGGCAGCTCTTGAACTGTCTCACAGGTACATCAATAACTTCCCACACTATCCTATTATTAATTGCTCTGTGTTTATTTCATTGCATATGAACTGCATATATTATTTAGGAAATGTTTAAAGTGATGTAAATTAAAATGCCTTTATACTTTTATTATTTGGTGGAAATAATAGTTCTAATATATAGCCAATAAGCTAATTAACTATAGGATGGAATTTAGGTGAAGAATAATACATTAGCATTAATGTGCCAAATAAGGTCTAAATTAGCTGCTATAGAAGATATTGTCAGACCAAATAATATCAACAGTGCATATTGTTTCAATGGTTTTTATATCTTTTGTAACTTATTTAATTAACAAAAGGTTTTCAAGTCTGCTGGGTGACATTTAATGGAACTTTTAAATATCCCTAAAAGCTATAAAACAAAAAAAAAATAGGTTTGCAGAATGAATAATGTGCTACGTTGTGAAATAAAAATAGGTTTTTCTTCCATCATTCATAACTGCTAATTGTTGCTTAATAACAATATTGTTAAAGTTGATAGACAAGTGTACACATATTGATACACATATGGTCAAATGGTATTCTGCCTGTTGTCAAACCTGGCAGATTTGATGCAACTCTGAACACATCCTAATATAATGCCTGCCTGTGGTGCTAGTGAACAGATTCCCCTTGATCCAGTCACTAGTAAATTGAAAGCAAAATGTCAAACTATCAATTCGAGACTTAAATATTTAGCAATTAGTTTTGTTATACTTCCAAAAAAATGTAAACAAATTGCTTTCTGCCAATATCTGCATTTTTACAGTTAATGTAAATTATTACACTAACTGTGTTCATACTGACTATTTCAGGCTCTTTGTGGTTGCTAGTTGAGTTGTGTTGATATGTTTCATGACCCTAAAAAAACCTGCCCTCCTCCTCTCTTCTTGCTGTATGACCCTCAGCTGTCTGTGTGTATTGTTGGTTTTGAAAGACATCCTGCTGTTGACCTGGTTTATCAGTCAGCCAATTGGTCACACTGCCTCAGGTCACTGTTGTGTCGCACAGAAAAGCGTAAACACGCTACATTCATTTACATTCAAACCATCAAACCAAAAATTTCAGATGTTTTGAATGGTTTTGTATGACAGTATTGAGCACTTAAGTCTTATCTGGAAATAACTGGTTGATGCACTCTGTCTGGAGAACCGTGTAGGATATGTAATGAAGAAACAAAATCATTTTACACATAAACACAAACTCTAGCAACAGAAGGAATCACAGAGTGGAAGAGAAACTGACCGATGCACAGAGTAAAGATGAGAGGAGGATGTTTTTTACATTTAACATTACTCAGAGTTCAATTTGAAACAAACAAAAACCAGAATATCATTTCAAAGTTGATCGGTGTGATAAACATTAACTCATGATTGTTGGTGACAGTCTTGGGGGGCTTCAGCAGACATCACACTGGGTTCCCTCTATGGAGGAGGACACGAACGATCCTCCTGACAGCCTGTCTAGAATCCAGCAGGAGATAGATTTCCTGCGTCTGGAGTTGGAGGGGGAGAGAGAGCTGCTACATCAGCACATCAGCCTCCTCGTCCAGCAGAACCTCCACCTGGCTGAGAGCACCAGGGAGCAGATGAACCTGTGAGTGGGTTCCATCTGGACAGACAAGCGTGACGTTTGCTGTGCTCTGATCTTCCAGCTGTGTGCTTCCAACAAAACTCATCTAAAAACCTTTTTTAGAACTAGTTTTTATTGACTTCTCGTGCCCTTTTTTTTGTGGGGGGATGGTGCATTTCTGGCATATTGTGGTTGAGAATCCTAACACAAGTATTCACATCTCATTTTATCTCCTCCTAGACTGGCTAAAGAGCTGCAGGAGAAGAACCGACTCATCCAGAGCCTTCAGAGTCAGATCAGAGGCCGGAGTCCCAGCAGCCACCACAGTTCTCACTCTGATCTGTTCCACTCAGACCTAATGTCTTCATCCTGTCGCAGCAGCCCCTCCACACTAGGTGGCAGTCATGCACACAGTAAGCTACATCAAACATAGTCTTAATCTTCAAATTATTTGTGAATGTGTCTCAGAGCAAAGTTGAATTAATCATTTTCAGATAGACAGGGATAGCACGAGAATCACATTTAACTAGGTTTGCTCTGTTATAAAGAGTCCAGCCGCAGCCAGTCGAGTTATTACCACTTATTTTCCACTCGAAGCCATTGAGTTGCACTGGAGCGTGCTGCAGGACATAGATGGTGTCCAGTTTCAATGCACATCCACTTAAAGTTGCATTATTCAGTGGTGCTGATCCTGTTCAGCCCTCAATTAGTATTTCCCTATGGGAAGGTGCAGCAGAGCGTGCTGCAGAGTTGTCTCTAATGCCTGCAGAAAGAATCTGTGGCCTCAAAACTTAGCTGTCGCTTTTGAAAGTTTAGAAACATTTTTAGGTACAATTTGTTTTAGTGTGGCCGGTTATGTTAGTGAACTTTAATTTATTTTAACAGTTTGAGCATTATCTGTTTTTAATATCAGAACGATGTGATAACTGACGACAAAAGGGCGGAGAGTTTAAAAAACAAAAACTGTTTAGACTTTATAAAAATAGAATCCGTTTGAATTAAATAAAATTTGCCATTGCCTTCTTTTTTTGCCCGCTCAGGCCACCAGAACCCTGCTGATAGGATGGGAGCAGCTGAACCTCCTGTAGGAGGAGCTCAGGAGAAAGGTGCGCCCGGTCACAGAGACACTGCCAGCAGACTGCAAGGCCTTCAGAGAGAGAACGGACGCCTGCAGGAGCAGCTCAGAGGCAGCGAGGAGCTCAACGCCACCCTGCGCAGCGAGCTGGACCTGCATCGCTCAATTATGGCCCAGGCCAGTTCTCACCACCAGGAGCAGGAACAAGGCCGTGACCAGGAGGTCTCAGGGTCTCAACCAGCAGCACAGAAACAAGACGCAGACATTAGCTCCCCACAGAAAGCAGGAGAACAGCCTCACATGATGGATTCAGGTAATTCTGTCAGTAGTACATTGATTTGTATACCAGTACTGTAGCTGTGTATTTCATCTGGCTCTGTGCGTGTGTTAGGCCTGCTGGCAGAACATCTGCAGGAGATCAGAGCTTTACGACAGCGCCTTGAAGAAAGCATTCGCACCAACGACCGACTGAGGGAACAGCTGGAGAGGAGACTGGCTGAGGTGGAGAAAGACCCAGGTCTGCAGAAAACATGTTTTATTCCATTTTTTCAGCCTGTTCTTAGGAATTAAATTTTCTCTCAACCACTGTCCTTAAATGATGACCGGTGTGTGTGTGTGTGTGCTGTTTTTCAGCAGCTACAAACATTTTTATTCACGGCAACGAGGAGCAGGGTCAGCTGGTTAACGAGGTGCGATATCTCTGGGAGCAAAACCAAACCCTGAAGGAGCAGCTCAACACCGGATCTCGAGGTAAAACACAAGTTTAACAATAGGTCCAATATTATTTTAATATTTTATCCTAAACATGAAAAAAAGCACATTCATTTAGTGCGTACACATTTACTTACAATTTAATTTCCTTCAGACAAGCAGAAGGAGAACGAGAAGCTCCGGGAGACTCTGGCCAGGCGGACGGCCAAACTGGAGCAGAGCAGGAAGGAGTGTGAAGCTCTGAAACAGGAAAACACTCGACTGCAGGAGAGACTGGAGCGGTGCAGCCAGGAAAACTCCCTGCTGCAGACTTCTTTATGTTCCAGCAGAGAAGAGCTACAAAGGTGCACAAACATCCACTGTGAATCAGTATCATTACAGCAAACTGTGTATGGACCATGCATTTCTTATTTCCTTATAATGTAAAATAATGTACAAGACCACACACACACACACACGTGGATTAACGGGAGTGTGTGACCCTTTGCCCTCTGGTCTTAATGACACAGTTGAGTGAAGCTGTAACTCAAAACCAGGAGTCTGGTTTACTGTCAGACAGCTCCCCCTCTCCCTTTCATCTTCCGTGTGTGTGTGTGTGTGTGTGTGTGTGTGTGTGTGTGTGTGTGTGTGTGTGTGTGTGTGTGT
>NW_013952438.1:1617921-1646705 GCF_001266775.1 Austrofundulus limnaeus
AGAGAGAGAGAGAGAGAGAGAGAGGAAAAAGGGTTAAGTGTGGGGTCTTTTCACTTTTATGTAGTTCAGACTTAGAAGTCCAGGTTGCAGAAAAACGAAAGTTTTTTTATATATATTTTTATCTAAAATTAGATTTATTATTTTTTTCTGCTTTGGGATGTTTTCAGGTTGCAGGGTGAGGTGAAGCTCCAGAGGCAGCAGCTTTCTGACTCCCACCATCTGCTCCAGTCACTGCGAGTGGAGCTGCAGGTTTATGAAAAGATGAAGAATGAGTCAAACGTTAATAATAGTAAGGCTTGGTTATTTAAGTTTTTTTTTTTTTTTTTTTTGAAATCCTAAAATATTTAACAAGCAGAGTTCTTATTGGTTAGAAAAAAATCCAGTAACCTAAACTTAAAAACACTTGTGGTCTTTTAAAATGTACCCAGTGACCAACAGCCTGCCTTCTTTAGAGGATCTGCTTTATATACATGAAGGTTCTCAGTGTGTCGATCTGCTGTGATCAGTTTTCACTGAAGCAGCAGCCACAGCTCGTTCACAGGTCTGCTGTTGTCCCTCATAAATATTCTGTTGGAAAAAAAAACACTATAATTTGGATTTTTTTTTTTGTCTACTTTACTTTGAAAATCTCCAATCATATACGGTCATCACTACCAGGTCTTTACTGCACGTACTAATTTGTAAAATGTACATACTTTATCCAGTAGAGTGAGACTATTGGTGCATTGAGAAGTGCATTGAAAACTGTGAAGTGTACACTTGAATGGCCACAAGTTTCCATCGTTTGTGTCATAAATGGTACAAACATTGTATATTATTTGCTTGTTTGTTTACCACAAGATGTCTGTCATCTTAAAGTGGGATTAAAAAAAAGACCAACTGAAAATATGTTCATAACATTTTGCGGCCTTCGGTTTATATATCCTCATCTGTAATTTGTCTCTATAATGTTTCTTCTTGTTCTGGTTTTCTGAAACCCTTCTGAAAAGATTTTGACTTTGTTTCTCTGTTTAGGCTCTACTGAAACGAGCCAGCAGCCTGTCCCCTCGCCTTCCTCCGGCTCCGTGGACCTCAGCGAGCTGCTGTCAGAGATCAGACACCTGAGGCTGCAGCTGGAGAGGAGCATCCAGACCAACACAGCTCTGCGGCAAAAACTGGAGGAGCAGCTGCTCCGAGGACCCAACCGCTCGGAGACGATCAACATCAACTACCTGCTGTCCTCTCCAGGTAAACACGAGGCAAAGCCAAGACCTTTAATGCACAAGTATCCCTGCTGATTGTTTACATTTATCCCAGATGAAGGAGGCAGGTCACCGGGTCGTGAAGGCGGCGATCCTCTACGCCACTCGTTCCAGAGTCACCACGTGCATGCAAGCGTCCTCCACGGTGAGACAACCTGCTCAGCTTTGATACGGCGCCTCATTATATCCTTGTACGATTGTCTGAAAGCATCTTGCTGTGCTTTGTCCTCAGGTGTGGAGCGCTGCACACATTCGGAGGTGGACGGTGACTCGGTGCGCAGCAGCTCTTGTGACAGCGCCTCAGCTGCTCCCTCTCGGCTCGTCCCTGGCCACCGGATGTGGGCCAATCGCAACGGGCGCCACGTTCTGGGCCTGATCGAGGACTACAACGCCCTCCGCAAGCAGATCTCAGAGGGTGGTAAACTGTCCCGCAGCATGGACTCTCAGCTGCAGGAGTGTTTGCTCACCCTCCGACAACAGAGCTCTGAGCATGAGGTGCTGAAACCCCTCCTCATTTAAAGCTGCACGATGGTGTTAATGAGGTGCAACCATTACTGTCGTTGTGTGTACATATTTACAGGTGATAGACAGGCAACATCTGACAAGTTTATCCAGCAGCACAAACACCATGCAGCAAGTGTTAGAGGAGGCTGGCCGCCTGCTCAAACTGCTGTGGAGAGTCTCTCTGCCAGCCGCTCACAACGAGTGCAGCGGCAGCAACCAGCAGGTAGGCACAAAAACCCAACCACACAAACTGCCTCATTTAATACCTAAAAGCTTAAAGCTTTTCTGTTCGACTCCAAATTAGGACGAGCTGCTGAAAAACGAGATAACCAGACTGAAGAACCGGCTGTCCCAGCAGGAGAGGATGCTGAGCGGAGCCGTTAAACGTCTGCGAACCACCAACCTGCTCAAAGAGGGAATGGAGAAAGTCATCATAGACCAGCGTATGATTCAATTAGTTTGTCTATGTTAACTGACTTAAAGTGTAACAATGTGAATAATAAATGGATTATTTTCCCTCCTCTGCAGTGTCTTTGACCCACGGAGTGTTGAAGAAAGCCAGGGGGAATTTAGAGGTAAGTCCACCCAGATGTGTAATCCACCAGTCATGTTCTTGTCCACAGTGCTGAATTCTTGTTCTTTTTCTTATGTCCCTTGCTTTATTAAAAAAAACAAAAAAACAAGACAAATTACTGTAGCCTTGGTCTGAAAGGCCTGTCTGGAGGACCAGGAGAAGGTCAGTGTGATTGGGTTGCAGGCTGGCAGTGGGTGGATGCATGAGTTTCCTGAGCTCCTGCATGAAGCGTGTAAAGAACCCTGCTTTATGAGATTAATACCAGCTTAATCTCACAAAAGCATGTTCCACAAGATCTTGCAGAAATGAAATCAGAGTTAATGAAACCTCCCCTCTGGTCATGAATGTGAAAAGAACTTGTCAGATTTCTCAAAATAAAGTAATTTATTTTAGATATATGNATATAGGACTTTGTCCTATTCACTTAAAGAAAATAAAAACACTTTAAAATGATTTTCTTCTTATAAGTGAAAAAAAAAATAAAATCAAAGACAAAGAAAATAAACAATAGAAAAGTTTTTTTTCACCAGGGTTACCTCTACAAGCGCAAATGTAAAAATACTGTTTTACATTTTTTCTGGACAAAATCCAGGACAAGTTTGAACTGGATTTATTAAATCTCAGCTCATTGTTTCTGATTTGTGATGCATGAGGAAACTTTCACTTCAAGAGACGATTTGACATTTTGTCAACTGTGCTTGTTTTGTAACTTCTCTATAGTAATTAGAAAATGTTACAGGAAGCAAAAAAGTATTCTATGGCTAGCCCTTTTCCCTCAAAGGTGTTAAATACAAGTTATTTTTCATTACGTAAAATTAATGTTTTTACTTATTCTGTTTGTACCCTGGCATCATTATACTCTGGCTTCATTGATATCAGATACCTGACAGTTGTAGGGTCAGAACTTTTTATTTTAATCTTTCACAGTAAAAAGCTAATATTTATATTTAGTCAGATTTAAAATGACAGGTTGATTTAGTGCTTCAGACTAATGTTTATTCTCATCATGGTTCTTGAGCATATGGATCAAAATGTCAAAGCTTTTATTGAATATGCCACATGCATGCATCTGGATTCTGAGTCTGAAACTGGTTGGTGTATCCTGTAATTATTTTTCTTATGCCCACATGTTGGCATGCTGGTGTTACAATCCCACTGTCTATGTTTTCAGGAGGTTCCAGTCAACGGTCAGTAGCAGACACTACCTGCACACAGCCTGAGTAGAAGCTTCTACAAACAGGAGGAAGTTGTGCATCTTTGCAAGTAAACCTTCAGGTTTAACACTCAGTCCTGCCTTAGATAATGTTGCTCCTTTAAATGTTATCCTGCTCTGCTGTAGAATTGTCACTTTGTCCATGAAAGAGAAAAAAAAAAAGCCTTTCTTGTATCCTAATTGCACATCCAGGGTTTTTAGTTTTGGTACTAAACTTGTAAGTTTGTTTTAAAGAAAATGCTTTTGTAAATAGAAATCCATGCAATTTAAATACTTTCATTTATTATTTTATGTGATGCATATAAGACTATGAAAATGTATTTTATAATACAAGTTTTTAATTTTGTTTTCACCTTTTGTATAAGATGGAGCTGTGATAAATTATGTTCTGATGCAGTAAAGTCTTTTATGAAGATGAATCCAGCAGTCTGCAGCATTTTTATAAAAAAGAAAAACAACCTTTACTGTGGTACAAAAGTCCCTTTATTGACATAAAATTGATCCTAAAGTACAAATCTCAACCATCACTTCAGAATGTGAACTCAATAAAATAAAAGAACTCAGGTTAAGATATAGAGAAAACAACGAAATAGAAAATGGTAACAGCTTTACAGGATCCACTGTTTAGAGTTGACATATTTAAGGAGCACTTGAAATGTTTCTGGTCATCGAGCTGTTGTGTAACCTATAAAACTAGGTCTTGAACAATGGACCACTGTCAGTGACTGAGTCAAATCTCAGCTCTTCATCGAGAGTAAACACCTCAGGCAGCTTCTCATCAACACTTTGGTTCTGTTTCAGGTGACTTTTAGCTAAACTGTGTTCAGATTTTGGCACCCATTAATATTTTACAATATGCTATTATTACAACAAACTCAAAAAACAGTTTAACTTGAACTACTGGTATGAAGGTATGAAATTAGGGTTTTTTACAGGAGAAATAGTTTTAAAAAATGTATTTTAGTGAAATCGGCGGTGCAGTTTTTAACTAGTTATCTTTGCACAAGTCTGACAAAAGCCTGGACGAGCTGGATGATGGGCTCCTGGCCTTCGTGGCTCGCCTTTGAGCCCGGTGTGGAGGGTTTGGACTGAAGAGGGGGGAGGAGCCCGCTGGCTGGAGATAAGGGAGAGCCTCTGCGTAAGTGGCGGGACAGGCTGGAGAGAAGAGTGCTCTACACAAGAAAACATGGAGACAATTTGAAATTTATCCGCACTAAATTTTGAAACGGTTGCATAAAAAATAAAAACTGTAGCACTTATTAACTTACAATTAAAAATGTAACATTTCCTTAGACTAGAGGTAACTTCTCTAATATATTTGTCAAAGTAGGCGTGAGATCTCACCAGCTCAGAGCTGAGCTCCTGCTTCAGCCTCTGCTTGTCTCGAGGGAGGATGGAGGAATCTTTGAGACATCGAACAGCCTGAGAGATCAGAACATAGAAGCAGTTCTCCATGGTGAACATCAGCAACGACCTGAAGAAGAGGTTCAGAGTTAGCACCTTCTTAAAACACAATGACTCCAAACATGGTGTTAAGACTCACTTCAGAGCCTGGATCTCCTCTGATGAAGCCAGGGAAACTATGCTTAGAGACGCTGGCTCCTTCTTCTTCTCCATCTAACAACATAAATCCACTGTTTATTACATCTGCTATCATGAAATTCTATGATTTGGTTCATTACAAAATAATGCAAATAATATTTAGAGCAAAATTAGGTATGTTGCCTGTTGGGGTGCAAAGATTTTTTTATATTATATGAATCTCAGTATGACCTGTGACGTATTATTAAATTTATAAAACGACAAGCTAAAAAGAAACAAAGTATTTTTCTGTTGTAGGAATTAAAATATGGAATGATGTAAGCATGGACTTTCGAGAATGTAGTTCATTATGGGTTTCCATATATATATATATATATATATATATATATATATATATATATATATATATATATATATATATGAGGATTACAAGTGAAAGCAACTTCAAATTGTTACTGTATTTGTTTTGTTAAGGATTGTTTTCTTTATGTGTGTTTTTATAGCAATGATTATGAGGGGTAGTTTAGTTTAACTGGATGTGTAGGACAGGCATAAATAAGCCTGTACCTTTTCAGTCAAACTGTTGACATTTGTAGCTGAACAATTTGACTGACTGAATAAATAATCTGTAAATAAACATTAAATAATCTCATACTGTAGCTTTACTGAATGAGAAACATATTATTAAAGGTTTACCTCACTCAGCATGCTCAGAGCCACATTAATGGTGGCCAGCAGGGTCCCAAACGACGGGGCTACATCAGGGTCAAACGCAGGAGTTGTGAAGCTGAGTGCAAACAGGGTCCTGTACTCAGCCAGGTCCATACACTGACACATGCAGAGAGACACACAGTATTTACCCTGGTTTGTTCCTGTAAATAATTTGACACAAATCACAGACATGAGGAGGAGAGGAGAGGTGAGCAGTCTGACCTGGTCCAGGAGGATCTGGCAGAAGTCTGGAGTGAAGTGCTGCAGAGTTGCCAGAGTTTTACTGAGGATCTTTAGAAGGCTGCACTGCACCGTCAGCAGGGCCTTCTGCTCAGCCTCCTCTCTGTCCCCCCCTCCTGCTGCATCTTTAGTCAGGGACTGGGGGGGCCGCTGTGCCCTGGGGAGGGGACCAGGAGGCAACGCCTCACCATTCTTGGCCTAAAAACACATTTATAATAATGATACTACAGTATTTGTTCACATCAACACCTTTACTTTAATCTAGTTTTCTGACCTGTAGGTAATGATGGAGCATCTTCTTACTGTGCAGCAGGTAGGTGCAGGTCTGGCACAGGTAACACAGGTTTACCTGCTCAGCAGAGAAGGAGAAACATAATAAATTTAAAAAAAAACCTGCCGTTTTACTCATTTGGCTTTTTGACATTTTGCTGTCAGACTTACCTGCACGTCTCTGAGCAGATTAGGCAGGTGGAACTGCCACTCTTTACAGAAGCTGGAGAGCTGCAGGAGGAATCCAACGGTGTGATCTGCCTCGTCCAAACAGGCGAGGCTCTGAACGGTGCGAACAGCGTTCAGACACTGAGTACAGAAGAAACGAAGAATTCTGTTAAATAAAGCTGTCGACTTCTACTCAGAGTTAAACTGTGGGTAAATTAAAGGATAGGAGCAAAAATATATATCAAACTGCTCGTGTAGATCCTCAGATATCCAACTGGTTTATTTATAAAATCCAAACACGCTAAAAGATCATAAATCTCTCAAATGTAATTAAATTCTCTCTGTCTCCATAGCAGCCGAACTTCATTCAACTTTCAGGTCTTTTTATTTATTTATTATTATTCTTACTGTAGAGTTTTTTTATTGCTTGGCTAATAATTTTGGGACTCATTCAGAAAGGAGGTCGGGTTTTGACTGACTGCAGTGTTTTTCCATGAGATGGTGTTCCCTGTCCCCTGCACTGCAACGCTTATCAAATTGGTAATTTTCAGAAAAAAAATGTGGCATTTACTATTCAATATAACTCCAGTTTTACATGGCCTATCAACACAATTTAAGAACTGTTGTGTAAAGTTTGAAGTCTCTATTTTTGACTCAAATTGAAACAGTCTGAGAGAAGGCGTATCTTTACAGTTAAAAGTGATTTAAATCAGGCGTGACTAGAACATGTTGGCACATCCAGGGACTCCAGGGGGTTCAAATGACTGACAAACCTAATCTTTTCATCATGCAGTGACTTGTAATCAGACATTATTGTTTTAAGGAATAAAGGTAAGAAAAACACTGTTTGATTTAATGAGCCAATCAGGAGTTTTACAAAAACCCAACTTTGAGAGTTTTAGTATTTTCTGTCACGACAACCTTTTCACTTTTACAGTAATACCTGTAATATGCGTTCCTGATGTACTCCAACAAAGTCCAGGGCTTCATTGATGAAGTTGTAGCGCAGAGTTTTGAGAAGACTCTCCATTAAAGACATGCAGAGGCGATACACACCCGACCAGCAGGTGGAGTCCTGGGACTTCCTGGAGAAACTCTGCTTCAAAACATGAAAGCACTGTTACTAAATCATATTAATGTGTTTGTACAGCATAATAAATGACAGCTGTTCTGTCAAACACAGAAAATATAAAGTGAAAACATATCATGTACTTTACCTGTGATCCACCGTTTGCTGGGACCTCGTATACGCTCAACAGAGGGAGGCAGATGGTTTGGATGACTCCAGCTCCGGCCACAGCTGCTGCTCCCTGAAAGAAGAACGAACACGTTTGATATTTGATTTGTAATGAAAACATGAGAAAGTCAAACTGAAACAGGGATCAGAGTGTTTGTGTTGACCTGAGGAGTTCGAGCCAGAGTGAGCAGCAGATGAAGAGCGGCCTCTGTAAAATAAAGGTTCTGTTTGGCGCGCAGGCTGAGCTCCACGGCGCTCAGCACCGAGGGAAGGACCGGGACCTTCCTCATCACAGACACCCAGTGCTCACCATCCTCATCGGTGCGACACAGCTCCTTGGCTAAGTGGAGCGCTAAAACACACATCTGAGAGCAAAGAAACATGAAGTTAGATCTAGGATATGAAGCTGGATACACACTCCTCCAGTTATGTCACAAGTATTCATAGTTTTTTTTACCTTTTTTGGGTAGAAAAGTTCAAAACTGATAGAAATGTGAAACAATCTGATATTTCCAGATGAACTTGAAGAAAACTTTTTAAACTCAACCTTCGGATCATCCCTGCCTCACTTACCCCGTCTCTCTGGTCCTTCTGTGGACCCCGAGGAGAATCTGTCTCCATGCTGTCCTCGTTCTCCACCATGTCCTCCATCTGTCTCGTGTGGCAGGTGCTGTCGATGAGAGCCAGCGCCTCGTCTTTAACCGTCTCACACACAGACAGCAGCAGCTGGGGCAGCTGGGAAATATCTCCACCTAGTTTACGAACCAAAGCACCAAATGACTCACTGAAACACTTCTTTCAAAGACAAACATGAAGTCGTGATTTATACCGTTGAGTCCCTGAATTTGCAGCACAGAAATGAGTGCAGCGAAGATTTTGGCTTTGGTCTTCTCCATCATCTGTTGGTCAGTTTGTAAAACACTTTCCAGGATGAGGGAGAGAGGAGACATGATGTCTGGAGCTGCAGCTACAACACTACAAACAGGAAGGTTCAGAAGAGGATTAGCACTAGATTGGTCATGTGAAACGTCCCTGTCAAAAGCAGGATGCAGACCTTTTCCACTGTTTGAGCAGGATGAGCAGCAGAGTCGCCATCATAGATCCAAGTCGAAGACAAGGCACAGACGTGGGTGTGGTCAGCTGAAAAGGACAGAATTACACGATAAAACTATCAAGTAAAAACTTAAAAAGGTTAGAAATTATGTTTCGTTTCATGACTTACAACAGCTTTAGCCCCATCCAGGACATCCATAAACAGTTTCATCCTGGCGTCCTCAGTTAGATGCATCACATCAGCCTGAGATCAAGACATCAAGCATCAGATTAATGCCAGCTTCATATCTGCTTTTATTACTACATTTGTACAACAAACCTCTAACAAAATATATTAAATTAAAAAATGAAAGTCTTACTAAGACTAGAAAAAGTACAAGCAGCTCAAAAACCTCCATAAACCACTTTACATTTTTCTAGAAATAATTTTAAAAAGTTTCAGAAGTGATGAGAGGTTGGTTTGTTTTATAATCAGAGCAGATCCAACTGCTGGATGGACTGTGACGTACGTGGCTGGTGGACAGGATCAGCAGCATCCGCCAAGCAGAGATCAACATCTGTGTCTCTGAGAAGTAGCAGATGCCCTCCTCCTCTGACTCGGCCACGTGGCACACCAGGGACCTGACATATTGGGACCAGTACTCGTAGCGTCGCGCGTTTGAAAACTTTTGAAGTCCGTCCTTCAGAGACTGCTCCAGGGAACCGCTGCGACGAGCCACACAGAGGGAATGTCAGAATATGTATTTCAAGTCAAAATGACACAAACGGGTTCATTTTGGCGCAAATGTACCTGTGAACGTAGTAAATCTCCAGGCCAATAATCTTCATGACAAAAGCGCAGGCCTCCAGGACACAGGGCTGAGGACAAACAACAACTCTGAGTAAGTAAAGAGGAAACTGCAGCTGGAAGTTAAAACCAGTGAGTAAATACCTCTGTGGTGTCTGAAGGAGGGATAAGGGTTCCAAACAGAGGTGTTGACAAATTCTCCCAAAACTTTTCTCTGCAGAAAAAGTAAACAAACGGAACAGAGGATGTCATGAAGTTTCTCTGCATGTGTTTTCAGGTCAGAAAGAGATCCTCACTTGGAGCGCAGAACTGAGATGGCGCTGTCTCTGCGATCCTGCCAAAGAGCCAGGAGGAAGGCCAGGGCTGCACGGTGAAGAAGCGGGGGGCACCAGTACTTCCCCTGCTGTTTGGAGTCGATCAGCTCCAACACCACATGAAGGCAGCTCCACTCGCCCAGCAGGAACTCCTGTCAGTTAAACACACGTTATCCACACAGCGAAGCTAAAACACGAAAATATGGATGTTTTCAAAACACGCTTCCTTCAGCTTCATACTTTCGATCCTTCGCTTCCATCTTTTGCTTCCAGGTTGAGGAAGAGCTCGATGAGGCCTGGCTGGGTTTCCACCGCCACAGTGAGGAACTCCAAGATCATCACTTTGATCCTCATATCTTCTGTCTTACTCTGCAGCCGAGTGAGGAATGCATCCCTGATGGCTGTTGCATCGCTGCCAAGGCAGGCGTAAACCGACATAGGAGCCACCTGCAGAGTAGCATTCAGTAACACATTCAACCCATCAGAGACTAGAGCAACGCACCGCAGGGAGGGGCTTACAGTGGCGAGTCGCTTGAGGAGCTGGATGGCCAGACGAGGGAGCGCCGGGTCGTGCTTGTGGTAAATATATTTGGCCAGGACAACGACGAGGTTATTGCCGTGACCGCCGTGCTGCGTCAGCGCCTGCTCCAGGGGGGAAACCGCATCCGACGGGGGCTTCAGACGAATAACGTTGTTCGTGACAGAAAAGGCCAGCTTGACTGTCTGGATCAGGACTTGACCAGGACCCTCAGAGCCACAGCTGGACAGCATCATGAAAACCAAACGGACAAATATGACAACAGTTTACATCATCCTGATAAACTAGAGAATTAGCATTTTCTGTAAAAATGCAGCGTGAATGCTCAAAGATTTTTGCAGAAAAATATTTTTTGCAATTTGCTGTAAAACAGTAGCTAAAAAAGCTGAATCTAGCACAAAGCAAAAAGTCCAAGTTTGCAGAATTAAGCAGCTGAAAGGAGTAGCTAAAACCCTCACAAAAAGCTGAGTTTAGCTGAAAAAATAGCTAAAAAGTAGTTTACATTGCAAAAAACAGCTGAAAGAAGCACAAAAATGGCTGAAAAGGCAGGAAAAAGCTAATGTTAGCCAAAAAAGAAGCTGAAGGAAGCTAAAATGAGCACAAAGTTTAAAAAGCAGAACCTGAACAAAAGGTGCAGGAACTATTTTGAAGAATTTTTAGGACAGCTCCATTAATTTTCCAAGACAACAAATATGACCAAAAAATATAAACTGCTTAAAAAGCAAAAGTCATAGCCAGAATGTGCTGAAGGAGATATTTGAATTGTTGAAAGAGAACAAAAACTGTGGAACAAGATGTGCCGAAAAACATACAGAAGAAAAATGTATCTGAATAGTGGGAATGCATGAAGGCATTCGCACATTAACATGAACACATGAGATTGTTCACCTGCTGGGCTGTGCAGCCAGGACCAGGTCTATGGTGTCCACTCCCACTGCCATGATGTTAACGACAGCTTGTCCAGCTTCGGCGTTTGCCAGGCTGTAGATGCAAATAGACTGCAGGGTGGGAGTGCTGCAACAGGAAGCAGAACAGGAAATCCACATGTGAATATCTGCTGCTCTGAATCATGTTTTATGAAGGGTTTTCATCACAGTTTTGTCAAAATATGATACAATAGTAAGAAATGTTGACAGGATTGTTTATCTTCTCTTGTTGTATCTCTGAGAGGTAATCTTGTGAAGGTTTTTATTAAAAAATATATATATTAACACCATTTTTTTTCCACAACTGATCAAACTTGTGCTACATGGTGAGTAATTGAATAACTGTTCTTTCAGAAGTTGCAGATTTTGAATAAATCAGCTTTTTGAAGTTTCCAGAAAATAAAGTGGCCCAAACTTGTTACAGTATAACACAGCACCTGCTCTGCTCCTCTCCCTCAGGATTCAGATTGAGGATGGCATGAATCAGCTCCAAAATCAGACAACCTGCAGCGAAAACAAAACCAGCCGTATGTTTTTTGATCTTCCTCTTTTGAAGTAAAAAAAAAAAGAAGAATCAAAGAAAAACAAACTTTACCTATTCTCTCTCTGACTCCGTAGGTGTTGTAGCGCCACTTGTGGTAAGTGGGCAGCATCTCCTTTAACACCAGCAGCACGCAGGGGATCAGACCTTTGTTCTGGGTGCTGCCAAGCTGACCCTGAAATGAAGATAAACATACACGCTACACATTATACAACATTACACAACAACAGGACGCCATATTAAAAGCTTGTGCCGTTTGAAACTGTTGTTACCTTAACCAGGGTTGTAATTAGACGAAGGAAGGCGATCGTCACAGCATACTCCCCTCTAGGCTGCTCAATCTGGACCAGTAGGTTCCCATAGTTTCCCGCCTTCATCCCTTCAGCACTAAAAGAACAAAAAATGTTATTTCCTCTGAAAACACAGTTTGATATTTACCAGGAAAACTCAAAATCAAGCAGCATCCAGATAGTTTACCTGATGCACTGAGACATGCTGGTCAAAGGGCTAGAGGCAAAAGGGAGGAAACCCGTGTGTTGCAGACTGGACCACACCTGAGAGTAAAAAGAGGATAAAAAGAAAAGTTATGTGGATAAGATCTGAATCTCTCATTACTCCTCTTCACATTACCCATCACACCCACCTTCACTGGCATCCTCGCAGCCAGTACAGACAGACAGTTCACACAGGAGGCAATCACATCCACTGGTGGGTTGATGACTGAAGTTAACCTGACAGACAAGAAAGGTCCATGTTAAAATATACACGCAACACAACAAGGCCGTTTGAGTCTCTAAAGCTAGTTTACCTCTGCAGCAACATGTAAATGCGAGACGTGAGAGGCAACAAACAATCCGACACGGTCCAGTCCACACTGATGACCTTATGGACCAGATCCAGGATGGGTTTCACGCGTGCGCAGTGAGCTAGAACATCTAGAACACACACACACACAAAAAGAGAAAAACAATCATGTTTATTATTCAAGGAACAGATCAAACTAACTGCTAAAACATGCTTGATGCCTACATCAGACTAAACCGTTAGTTGTTTCCACTGAGCAGATATCAGAGCCCAAACCCCATCATGAAATTCAAACATTAGGCTTGACTTTAGGGGTGTCCCGAATCGATACAACTTTTTTACTTCTGATACGATACCGATATTGACCCGATACCATATCAGCACAAATCACACTCTTTTACCTATTTTGTAGGTACTAGTCACACACTTGTACCTATTTTGATCAGAACAAACAGTGAAAAGGAGTAGGTATGAGAAAAATTCACCCATTTATTTTCAACCAATGGATCATATACATTTTAAACTGAAGAACATTCTACAATTTAATAAAATAAATTAGAAGACCCTGAAAAATAAAACATAATAAAAACACAATGTACATTTAAAGTGTCTCTTGGAGAAGAGACAAAACGTTTCAACGAAGAACCCGTTCAGGGGACCTACTCAACTTTTTAAAAGAAATGTTTCTACCAGGATTGTTGACATGCATCAGGACATTCTTATCAACTTACACCCACAGAAACAACTATGATGATTGCATGATCGATGTTTAAACGTCTGCCTTGTGTTAGATATCTGCTCTTTTTAAACCAGATCAATACACTGAACTTTCTTCATCAACATAAAGAGTCTGACGTAACATCACACTGACAATTGTTGCTGGAATAAAGACTTTGTGGCACACACAATGGAAAACTCACAATGTGGGGGAGTAATGTTTGTTAAACTTGAGTATTCGTCTGTTGGACGTACCTGCAGTGGAAACAACATGAAGCAGCATCTCCACCTCGCAGGTGAACAGAGTCCAGGAGCTGTAGGAGTAGTCCCAGCGCACCATGTAGCCCTGTTCACCCGCAATCACCACCTGGCCCAGCACGCCCTGTGGCATCCACAGGTTAGTCTGCCCTGTGCCTAATGGTTGGAATGGATGAACAGAAAGATGTAAAACAAGACCAGGCATTTATGAAATCAACACTGTGTCTGTATTTAATTGTCACAACTCTTAAAAAAACGAACCCAGAGGGTAGAGGAGTTTTGGAGTTTGTCTCCTCCACAGCGTCTCATCATCCTTTGAAACGATATCATTGGGTTTGTGTTTGTAAACTTGTGTGTAAAAGGACATCTTATCCAAGAAGTTGTACACCTGCAAACAGACATGACATAAGATTGTTCAGGTATGCACAAAATGAAGGGCTCAGAGTTTTTAAAAAATTCAGAACTCTAAAATGTACCTTTTTTACAGTCGATTTGTTTGACACAAGTGCAGTTAGAAGCTGCAGCAGAGGTCCTATCTTATGAGGGAACATTCCAACTGCACTGTCCAGGATCATTCCCAGTCCCATGTTTGGCTTCTACGTGAACAATTGGACAAATATTTATAAATAACAACATAATAATAATTATATCTCTGAGAATCTTCTTCTATGTTCCCTCCTTACCATTTCCCAAAAGATCTCAGCCAAACTGGGAGCAGAGAGAACTTCACAGGCAGCATCAATCAGGTGAGAGGTCTGTGTTTCCACACCGTCACTCTGTAAGATGCATTACAAAAAGAAAAAAACATGACCATCACAGGTTGTAAATATAAACGCAGGTGGGTTAAAACTGTAAAATCAAGCTTTACCTGTAGGCTTTCTTCTTCAAAGGAGGTGATCACAAATGAAAGGAGGCCATAAATACACATTTTTGCTGTGCTTGCTGTGCACTGGTGAGATGGACAAAAAGATAACAGAAAATTGTTTGTAGGAAAAGAAAAACAGATGCTTGTGATTCCAAACATATTAGACAAATTTAGAAATATGTAGAGTATAAATGTAACATATGCTGAAAATATTTTAAAGGGAGGGTATTGTGTATTTTCCAGGCACAGTTCAATTCTAAACCACAAACAAGCTTTGTGGGGCGGGAGCTCGGCTGCTGACTGAGCTCCAGGGAGGAGCTTTCTGTAAATAGGTGGAGCTTTGTACCAGCAAGTGTTTAGGCAGCTCCACATGGCTACCAGAGGAGATTTGAGGATTTCTCAAACATGCATGAATGAGTCAAAGCAACACTGAGGAGATAACATTATAACATGATATAAAGCTCAAATATCCTCCCTTTAAATAGTTTTGATTAAAGGTTGTGACACGTGATTCAATTTCAATAACTGTAAATAACTGGACAGTGTATATTATTATAACAACTGAGTAAGTAATTTTATTTATTGCAACTGAAAAAGGTAATATGTTGAAAAGGTGATTATTTTTATTAACAAACAGTACTCTTTTTTATCTCAAGTCCATCTTTAGTATCTTACATTATTCCCTGAGAATCCGAGGCCCTTCAGCATGGTTGACAGGTACTTGAACACCCCGAGCTGCAGCGCCGTGTTGCCGATCCTCCTGACCACAGGATTGGACTCTTCTGGTCTGAGTGTGTGTCTCAGCAGCACCCAGGCCAACAACACAGGTCCATGATGAGGAATGTCACCTAAAGTCAGCAGCAGCTGATCCATCTCCTGAAAAATACACACACACACATCAGAAATATTAATAAAGTCTGAGAAGGAAGTATTTCTGCTAAAGTCTGATGTTAGAGAGCCGAATCCAACCTTAATGACGTTAGGAGCAGAGGAAAACTGGTGCTGTTCTGTACAATCCTCCAGAGCGCACTTATGCAGGAAGTCTATGTCCATTCCCTCGACCAGGATGAGACAACTCAAGTATCTAACAATTTAAAAAAAAAAGATAAAATCGCAAAAGTTTAATTTATATTTGCCCAAAATCTAAAGCATGTCTGAGTTAAAAATTAAAATGTCTATTTACTTGGTTCAATAAAAAATATAAATACATTCAAAAATAAAAGTTTATATCTACAAACTTCTTATCCCCTTTTAATTCTGTCATATGTGTTTTAATGATGGGCCTCATATCTGAACTGTTAGCTAGCATTTAAAGTCAGTATGATCCAAATAATTTAACATTTCAATTATTACTCTACAACAAGGCAAAAATATGAGTGAGGGGGTTGTAAGATAAAATACACAATCAGGAAAAAATGTAACAACCTAATCCTCTTTTTTACACACCAACTCTGAAGCAACTGTAACTGTGGGATGCTTTAACAAATTTAAATTAATTGTGTCCCTAAGACTTCAAATTAGCATGTTATGCTACCCAAATCAATGGGATCCATTGAGTTACAATAAAAAATTATAATGCGATCTGATATTAAGTACAATACTTGCAGAAAAAGACACAAAACACAGCAATTGTGTGATTATCTGCAAACTTTGTACAGTCTGTGTCAGATTACATCAGGAAAATAAAATCATCTGAAGAACTTCAAGTTTCTATTCATCAAATCAATGTCATAAAAGAGAAGCTTTTAACTAAATTTCACTCTATACAGCATAAATAAAAGTACACGTACCCGATTCGATCAACCAGGGCATCCATGCTTTTGTCTACCAAGTGTCTGTTTGTCTGTCGCAAACCAAAGCCCTGCTCTTTGAACATTCTGGTAAAGTTTAGAAGGTCGGATGGACTCATCTCAAAGTAAGCATAATACAGAAAAATGATTTCCAGCAGCAGAGACTGCTCTCTCAAACACTGCAAGAACCACCGGGAAACCTGCCTCTCCGTCTTAAAAAAAAAAAAGAAAAAGAAGAAAAATGTGAGTAAGCAGGCTAAATTCCAACACACAATACATTAACCAAACGTTAACCAAACGTTTACCATGAGGTTGCCGTGAGTTTCCCATGTTGGTGCCTCGGCTTTGAAGAGAGTTTCAAACTGTGACTGATAGTTGCTCACCAAGTCCTTCTCCAACTTGTTCACACAGTTACTGTACTCCGCCTTGATGGAAGACAAATGTGCGTACATGAAAAAGGCCCACAACCTTTTTATTTAAAAAATAAATTTAAAAAAAGCACAAAAGTTGGGGGAAAAAAGGTGTCTTTGTTTCTCACCCGATAAGGATGCCGTTCATCTTGAAAGTATGTCAGCAGGAGGAGAACACATCTGAGCAGACACATGCGCTCCTCGTAATAATAATCAGCTATCTGTGGAAGCAAATAAAGACAATCATAATATTAAATCTTGCCATAATGACTAAACTCAAACAGGTTAATAACTGCAGCTTTACTCACCTTAAGCAGAAGTGCCTGGCTCTGCCGCTCATCCTTTAGAACAACCTGTTGAAAAGACTCTAGTTAAACATCATCACCATCAGGATTCCTTTGATTCACTTCCTGTGGAAAACAATGTGATGACAAAAACCTTTAATGAATCACGAGTTCCTCTGTAGTCCTCCTGTAGATAGCATTGTAAAAGCTGCACACTCTGCTGCTCATCAAGATTCTGCAACATCAAAAATATTCAGTTGTCAAATCATCAAAAAAAAAAAGGATGGAGATGTTCATTCCTTTAAAAAAAATCATTCTTACCAATAATTTACTAATCCTCAAACCAAAGTCTTTCAGTGGCTGCGCAACATCTTTGTTATCTTTTACTTTCCCAGCAGAGGATGAGCTACATGGTGATGAAGACAATTAACCATTCAGGAATCAGAAACAATTATGTATCTGATTTATATTTAAAAAAATGTAAGTAAAACTGCACCTGGGTGGCTTGTAGTAACTGAGTCCTTGATGCAGTCGGTCCCAGTGTCTGTCAAGCTCTCCTTCTATCTGAGCCTGCAATCATTAAACACAAAAAACAACTTTTCTTCCTCATCCGGTCAAGTATTTAGGACTTTCTTCAGAAGTAAAAGGAAATAATTGAGTGACTGATAATGGCAAGAAAATATACCGGCTCTCTCAATGCTGATCTCCCCAGCAGAATGGTCCATAACTCTCGACAGCTCCTAAAAGAAAGTGGTTTCTTTCAGCAAAGCGATCATTTAGAACTTATGAGTACTGAACATGTGAAAGTACCCATCACTCTGTTGAAAACCATAGCATAAACCAGTCCTAATACTCTAAAAAGAATTGATTATTTCTAGATTTCTGTCTTGTTTTAATATAATAAAATGTGCATCCAGGGATAAAAACTGAGACTAACTTCAGCTCAGACTGCCCAGGCTACAACCAGAGGTGGTCTGGAACACAGAAAGCTGGGGCTGAGACCCTATGATGTGCTGTGAAACAGTGAAGCCATGAGAAATGTGGTGTGGGAGGTTGCGTGACAAAAATTAAGCATTTTTCTTCTCTCACGTCTCTGTGGAATTCATTAAGGACCTAACATGACTTCACTTCATCCAAGCAGCAGAGTTATGACCAAAATGTTTTTGCTTCAAAGGCTCGGTTTCCAGAAAACTTTTGATTAAAAAAACAGTAGTAAAATTATGCAACGCCACAAGCTAATTAGAAATGATCTAATGCAGGTCTATAAAGCTTGCAAATCCACACACACACTCCAGACATCTTAACTAATAAAGCCTCTAAATGGGAAGCAAAACATTTTCAACCTTTGATAGAAGACCAGTTGTTTTTGTTTTTAACCCTTTTTAAATTAACAGCAAGATGTGGAGAATATATTAAAGAATCTACTTAGGCATAAAAAAATCAGCTGATCACAAATTTCAAATGAAGAAATCAGTTTTGTCTAAGAAATACATTGATCAACAAATTACCATAAAGGTTCATAGGAGAGTTGTTTCTGGCTGTTGCTGGTAACAACTGCATTCACAGCAGTCTCCACATTTTTTTAATATTTACTAACAAGTCACGCGAGTTATATTTTTTTCACAATACGTCACAGTTAAACACAGTAAATTGTTTAGAAATCAGGTAATATTTCACCTGTGACCAGTGGGTTTAAGAAGTTCAAACATTGAGCTCAGCAAACTCTCTTTTTTGATGCAGCATCTATTTATGAATAAGCTTAGTGAAATGTTTGTAAATTGATATGAGATAAATGTGTTTCAGAAAAGTTAAAAGTCAAAACAATGAGAGTTCAGGTCCCTTACGTAATTTTGATTTTAAAAAATTAAAAAATGAACGAATAAAGCTATAAATGTTTGTGTTTATTTGCATTTTAAGCAAATAACTCAGGTTACATGTAGGGACAGATGGTAATTGAGGAGTAAACACTCATACTTTAAGCTGTCCACTTGGAAATGGGTCACCTGTAACTACAAAACAGTGCTTAAGTCTGCATGGTTAAATTTACACACAATAACATAATTCACTTGACAGATTCTTAAACTTTCAAAGGGCATTTATCTCTCGTACTAGCAAAGTTTAATAACTTACAATACACTTTTAATTTCAAAACGCACCTTTATACCCTTAACAGACTTCTGTCAGACAAGTCTAGAGCCCGTTAGGCTTTGGCCTACAAGACGTTCAGTCGCTCTGAACCTCAAAATTAAACACATCCAGTCTGAGCCTGCTCTTTTATTATATAACTGATACATTCTAGAGTTCCTGAATGATGGTTAATTACTGCCCTAATCATGTAATATCTTAGACCAAATTAATTTTAAAATAAAAACCGTCGCTCATACTAAATACTTGTAGCAGTCCACTAGGCTAAAGATTGAGTTAGTTTCCGTTTTGTGCAACATTTTAAATAACGTTTGCCCGGCATATGCCAACCAGCGACGTCGGCTTCTTTGTTATCACTTAATTGCTAATTATCGGGCTTAATATTTTGGCAAATGTTCTCATTTCAACATAGACGCGGAGAGTTCTGTCTCCATGTTATCTTACTGACTGACCATGTAAACTTTTTCTTGCGGTTGTTGACATGCGGCGGCGGCGCCGCGCTACAGAAAACCCCTTCAAAATTTAGCCGCTAGCACTCGCTAAGCTATGTGAGCGTGGTGCTAATCAAGCTCAGATAAAAACGGTCAAATAGTTCGGCTGCTACTACTTTGACTTAATAAACAAACATGTTGTACAGACACATTTACTCATTGATAATAGATATTAAAACTATTTATACAGTATAAGAGAGAAATTAACTTTATAGCAGTGTTTCTAACCTGACGCTCAAC
Source organism: Austrofundulus limnaeus (assembly GCF_001266775.1). NCBI lineage: Eukaryota > Metazoa > Chordata > Actinopteri > Cyprinodontiformes > Rivulidae > Austrofundulus > Austrofundulus limnaeus. The sequence goes on from NW_013952438.1 coordinate 1,637,785, forward strand.
TCCGACTCCGCCATCTTCGGTCCTGCTTTCTGATTGGTCGGTTCGCTGGCTCGTGATTGGCTGCGTCAGATTGGCTTCTTCTTCGTGAGTTTGTTTTGATTTTTATTTTTACTTTACTGCCTTCTACTGGAGTTTAATTATTACTTCACCTGCTGTATCACTTTGTGCAGCGTTTTCTCCGTTTTCTCATGATAGTAGCATAGTGAATAAAAAACTTCTATCAGAAAAGCTATTTTGATCTACAAAAATGTGAAAAAAATAGGAAATGTGTATTTCTTTATTATTATATTTTTAACCCTCCTGTTATGTTCGTTTCTGAGAAATAGCTTGTTCCTGAGTCATTTTGTCCCGGGGAATGTTTAACCATACAATAATATCAGAAACGAAAAAATATCACCCAAAACATAGTTTTGTCTGATTATTGACTCCATTATTGATCATTTCAATCAATATTTGGGGCGGCTGTGGTAGAGTGGTAAGGGGAGTCGTCCTGGAACTGGAAGGTCACCGGCTCGATCCCCGTCCAGTCCACTCAGTCGTTGTGTCCTTGGGCAAGACACCTTACCCACCTTGCCTACCGATGGTCAGAGGGTCCGGTGGCGCCTGTGTATGGCAGCCTTGCCTCTGTCAGTGTGCCCCAGGGCAGCTGTGGCTACAATGTTTAATTGCCATCATCAGTGTGTGAATGAGTGAATGTCTGTAGTGTAAAGTGCTTTGAGTGTCCTGGATGGATAGAAAGGCGCTATATAAGTACAGTCCATATTTGTGTGTTGATGTTTTTTAATATTTCTCAATAAGTACAATTCACTAATTTGAATTCTGGGAGGCCGTGGAGAAGGACTTCTGATTGGCCTCGAGGAGGTTCTGGCAAACCGTTCAGTGACTCAGTAAAGGAAAGCATTCCCTGTCCCAGGCTGAACTTGGTTTGGGTGGGGAACTGCTGACCTGGACGGAGGATATCGTTGGGCGAGGAGCTCCATCATCCGGGGGGAGCTTAGAGTAGAGCCGCTGCTCCTCTACATCGAAAGGAGTCAGTTGAGGTGGTTCGGGCATCTGATCAGGATGCCGCCTGGATGTCTCCCTTTAGAGGTGTTCCGAGCATGTCCCACTGGTAGGAGGCCCCGGGGAAGACCCAGGACTCGCTGGAGGGATTATGTATCCTCTCTGGCCTAGGAATGCCTAGGATGGGTTAAAGAAAGAAAGAAAGAAAGAAAGAAAGAAAGAAAGAAAGAAAGAAAGAAAGAAAGAAAGAAAGAAAGAAAGNGAAAGAAAGAAAGAAAGAAAGAAAGAAAGAAAGAAAGAAAGAAAGAAAGAAAGAAAGAAAGAAAGAAAGAAAGAAAGAAAGAACAGACAACGAAAAGTAAAAACATAAAAAATAAGCCAATTGGCACGTTTACACACTTTGTTTGAAAATTATCAAGTAGAAAAAAAATCTTGTGATTTCCTGCCCCTCTCATACACATCAACATACAGTCATTTAAGTCTCCCCACACCAGATAAACCCTTGAAGTATCAAATGACAACTATAAATGAGCATTTTTAACTTGCATGCCCTTGGAAATAGCGGGTCCACACCATTTATACGCCAGCGGTCCTGAAGGCTCACCGAGCAGGTGGAGCTTCCGCTTTCTTTTTCCCTCATTTGCAATACTATGCTGTCAACTGTTAATGACTAAGTAAACTCAAATCGCTCGTACCGCTCGTGTATGTTTTACGGCGACAACTCCCCCTCTTAAACGCTAGCCCCTGCAGTTTACAGATAAACTCCTCCCACGCCGCTCCACTTCACTTCTAGCCGGATTCTGCACCCTTTTATCGTTAAAGAGCGGACCCAGTTTTTTGGCAAGTACCACGTGACCTAGCTGTCAAAAATGGCCCCTTTCCTACCGGGAGTGAGAACAGTGACAACTGACGGAGGACATAAAGCGACAAATACGTGACGGTACTGGTTCATATGAATTTATCTTCGGCCAGATAACACCGCACTGGTGTGGTACGTCTTCTTGTCTTTTGTCAGTGCGTGTTTTCGTGTCCACGCCGCCGGCTGTTTCAGAGAACTCGCTGCAGTCAGCTGTTATGTTAGCTGTTAGCTCGATGCCATCTGTGGCTGCAGCATCCTCAGCTCACACAGACAGAGAGGCGGTCCTCACTTATCTTGCTGCCATTCTGCGGTGTTAGCAGGGTTATATAAATTTACTGGACTCTTTTAGCTCTGTTTCAGCCGGGCCATGTGTTTGTCACTCTGCCAGTCCCCACTGGAACAAAGGTTGCAGCTGATGTGGAAAGAGCACCCCTCTCTTCTGGCTCTCACACTGATTGTATGAATGTTTAGTGTGATCAAAGTTCATGGCAGAAAGCAGATAACCAAGAGGAAAGGTTTAAGGCAAGTTAAAGTGACGCACTGACTTAAAAACTGCATTTCTGATTTTACCCCCCATGTTTTCTCCTCTAGACATCCATGGCAAGTGGATTATCTGCCAAAAGATGAAGACTGGCATAGAAAGGAAGTGACAAGACCACACCTTTACAGTTGTAGACCATCTGTTCAGCTCAATCCCCCCCCCCCCCCCCAGACGCGCCCCCCCCCCTTTCCTCTCCCCTCCCTGTGAGCTCCCACATTACAACCATGCAGATGAACCCAGTGCTCATGGAGTCCGCTGTGGTCCTGGCGGTGGTGCTGTGTGTCCACATGGTGGTCTGGAACCAGCACTCCTGGTGCAGCGTGGCCCTCGTCATTCAGGCTTTCTACGTTCAGCACAAATGGGACCGTCTGCTCAAGTCCGGGGCCGCCGTGTTCCAGTTCCGCCCTGCGGCGAACAGCGGCATCGTCCCGGCCTCCATGGTCATGCCTCTGCTGGGTCTGGTGCTGAGAGAGAAGTGCTCCGCTTCGGGGAACGTCTACTTCGAGCGCTTCTCCATGGTGGTCACCGTCGCGGGCATGATGCTGGCGCTGTTCCTCTCCCTGATCGCGCTGGGCATCACCAGACCCGTGCCCACCAACACCTGTATCGTGGCGGGGTTGGCTGGCAGCGCCATCCTCTACACCACAAAGCAGACCCTGACGGTGTCCGAGGTCATCGAGGTCTTGGAGGTCCTGCTGATCTTCGTTTACCTCAGCCTGATCGTGCTCTACTTGCTGCCGCGCTGCTTCACCCCCGGGGAGGCGCTCCTCATCGTCGGCGGGATCAGCTTCATCATGAACCAGCTCATCAAGCGCTCCCTGAACCTGTCGGAGGTCAAAGGAGATCCGGTGAACTACTTCCTGCCGGTTGTAGTGGTGGGCTCGCTGCTGCTGGGGGTGTTCTTCGCTCTGCTCTTCTGCTTCATGGAGTCTGAAACGTGGGTTTCCTCCCTCTTCTTCCACATGATGACGGCCGTTCTGGTTCTGGGCATCTTGATGCCGTGGCTGTCCCTGTTCATCGGCCGGCACCCCATCATGTGGCTGCTGGACTTCGTCACGCTGAACGACAGGAGACTCTGTTTGCTGGGTTACTGGGTGTTCCTGGCCGTCGCGGCCACTTGTGTCGTGTTGCACCAGAACCACCAGCGCCAGTCAGGGTCCAAGAAGCACCAGGCCTCGACGGTGGTCAGGAAGTACTTCCACCTGATTGTAGTGGCCACATATGTTCCGGGCCTGGTCTACGACCGGCAGCTGCTACACGTGGCGTCTGTGGGCTGCTTGGCCGTCTTCTTGCTCTTGGAGTACGTGCGTTACTTCCGCATCAGGCCCCTCGGTCAGCTGCTCCGGCAGCTGCTCACCTTGTTCCTGGACGAACGGGACTCCGGGCCCCTCATCCTCACCCACGTCTACCTGCTGCTGGGCATGTCTCTGCCCATTTGGCTGTTCCCCGGACCCTGCGCCCCTAAGGGGGTTCTTCCCGGGGCAGGTGGGCTGGTGCCCTACGCGGGCGTGCTGGCCGTGGGAGTCGGAGACACCGTGGCGTCGGTGTTCGGCAGCACCATGGGGGAGATCCGTTGGCCCGGCACGAAGAAAACCTTGGAAGGGACGGCGACGTCCGTGTTCGCCCAGATCATCGCCGTGGCCATGTTCCTCATCTTCGACGGAAGCATCAACCTGAACTCCACCTACTCGTGGATCGTTGGCTCCATCACTCTGGTGGCCCTGCTGGAGGCCTACACCTCCCAAATAGACAACCTCCTGCTCCCGCTCTACCTCTTCATCCTGCTGCTACTTTGAACCAACAAATCTCACAGTTGTGAGAAAGCTCAAATGGTAGAGTGGGGATAGAACGTTCCCTTCAGGACTCGTGGAACATTGTAGAAACACAGTTAAAGCCTTCAGCTCAATAATTTGATCTGCTTGTATTCAGCAGTAGGTGGTGATTTCTCATTAAAGTCTGGTCATTTAAAAAAAAAAGTCTTCTTTGCAAAAACGACTTGCAGTGAGGCGTCTTTTCACAGGGTTTTTAAGAAATGTGAGAAACTCGGTTGCTAAATATTCTCTGCGCTCAGTGTTGGTGGCGGTGTAGCTTTCCAACCTGACCCCAAAGTGCTCGACCGCTGACACCTGCATCTCTTAAATTATGCAACAGGAGAGTCAGTTTAGCAAAGTGGGGAAAAATGTCCTTGAAACACAACTCTTTAGTTAGGTTCACTAAGTTTTTAGTCCTGTGTTGTTGTTGTTGTTTTTGGCAAACGATCTATGCCCGTGTATTGCCTACGAAGAACAATATTTAACGTTTTGTCGCCTAATCAACTCTATGAGAGCAACACAAAGAACTGAAAAGATTTGCCTTAAAATGTATTTTCCATCACTTCTGATTATCATACAAGCTGTAGGGCCACAAGAAAAAAAAAAAAAAAAGCATGGCAGTCTCACTCAACTATTCTTTGTAAGGGCTGATTCTCTCTCTGCTCCTGCATGACACTAATGTGAATACAGTACTGTAACATGTATATGCAGGTATCCTAGAGTATATTTTGGGTTCAAATTTACTTTGTTGAGTATTTTCTTTGTGGTTTGATGGAAACTTTTTAAACAAAAAAGTACATTTCCTTCTAACATGGAGCCCACAAACCAGGTTGTATATTTTTGGACTTTGTAAGAAGGCTTTGGGCCAAACTTGTGAATGAAAGCCTTTTTACTTTTGACAACTTATTTCTGTCATTTTTAAAAATGCTTTAAAAAAATACGCCTTTCAAATGTCACAGCTCCTTTAGAAGTTTACATACACTTTTTAGGGGCATGAATGTGTTGTTTATTTTGGGCTTTTATTGATTTATTTGAACTGTTCTCTTCTGACTTTTAAGCAGAATTTCTAATAAAACTGAGGTTGAGACTTTAGGAAGGCCTTTCCAGAACAATGATGTAAGTTGGCTTCATCAAAACATCCCCACTGCATGACTCTGCCACCACCATGCTTGACATTAAATCCTTTTTTTGTGCTTAAAAAAGACAAACTACCAGCTGCAGTCAATCATGATCACCAAATAGAAGTTGATCAACCTTGTAAACTAAATCATTTATGACCTTGTGGTTAGGCGAAATTGACTTTTTTGAGCTTTGTATCATCTTATAAAGTTATCCCCTCATCAAAAACACACTCAGTGTTGTTTTGACTCATCCATGCATGTTTGAGTAATCCTGAATCTCCTGTGGCCATGTGGAGCTGTCTAAATGCTTGCTGCTACAAAGCTCCGCCTATTGGTACAAAGCTCCTCCCTGGAGCTCAGTCTGCAGCCGAGCTCCCGCCCTCCCCCGAAGAATTGTTCGAAGACATGCTTAAGTGGGAGTGTCTGAAATGGTAGGAGGTTCTTAAAGAGACAGAGGCCAATTTCAAGGTGTTTAGATACAAAGTCTAAATTATTTTTGATATTTACAGTATTTTCATAACTGAAGGTAACGTTTACTGTGGTATAGAACTGGACAACACATACTGTAATACCCCTTCAGCAGATATATTTGAGCCTGTAAGAATGTTTATTTATCTGTTACCCCCTCAGAGGTAAAATGGTTCAAATATATCAGTAAAAGCCCCACACTAAGGATGACATGCCCGTGATTAGTTCCTGTAAAAGTCTGACTCCAACTATTTCAGGTTTGATCTCAAGATTTTCTTTTTAGTTTCCATATTTGTGTTAGTTTAAATATATAAAACTTTCTTCTCAATGTTGTAATTACACTTTAATAGCATGAAAGCTTTTTTTTTTCCCATCCTTACATTTTTTTTAAAATAATGTATTATTGCATGTTAAGCATTTCATAGATAAAATTGATGCCTGCTGTGAAGACGAACCTGCGTGACTGATGGACTTTACTTTGAAAACACGAAGCCTTTTTGTTTCCTGTTTTATTTTTTTAATACTTGATGAATGAGTTTAAATTTGGTGATTTAAAGTCATCCAGACATGAAGTTTACTTGGTTGAGTTGTATTTAAAATTGAACATACTTGAAAACAAATGCTGACTATTTCCTGTAAAAAAAAAAAAAAAAAAAGAAAAAAGAAAAATGTAATTTGATGTCAGGACACAAAATAAAAGGAAAAAAAAGAAGTAAAGTTTGGCTGGTGACAGTTTTTTATGATGTTTAAAAAAAGATGGATAAAAACATTGGTCACATTAAAAACCTACAGTTCTGACAAGTCCACTGATTGTGGAGAGAAGAAAACCTATTCAGATTGTTAATTTCAGTTGTTTTTAATCTGAAAAATTGCATTTATGTGATCTGTCAGTGTGAAAATGTCCACTGAATACAAAGAAATGATCACCTCCTCAGGAGAAGCTAAAAGTTGTTTTGAATGCATCAACTCTAAAAAATATGTCTCCTTAAGAACCTGTTTCAACTTAAGATTTGGAACAAAAGCAGGTTTGATTAATGGTCTGGTGTTGAGTTGAAAGGTCACCAAGTAAAATCACTCTCAGATAACCATGCAGCCATGAAGGGGTTAAATTCTACAGAAGCATCCTGTATGAAAGGAAACAATGATTTTAATGCCAAAGGACGAGTTTAAGTACGAGCAGAATTAACTTGGTTGATCATTTTTTCTTGTTTTGAAAAGTTATGTTTTTCATTTTATATTCTTAATTTGGCATTGGTAAAATAAAATTAAAAAAAATTAAATTAAATTCTTACAGATAACAGATGGATACTTACAGGAAGGTTGTGGTATTTTCAAACAAGATCAAGAAAAAAAACAGCCTTTTTTAAAACTTCATGTGAACTCAGATGTTTCACACTGTCACCTGAAACTGCAACATCAGCTGGAAAACACTAAACTATTGACTCTTCCAACAGCACTTCCTGTTAGTTTGACTCATGCACAGACAAAACAGTTGATTGTCTGCAGATTTGTGTTTAGACATGCTTGAAATCTTTACCAAAAAAATAGATTTTATTTGTACTGTTGATCTATAAGACAGTGAGGCCTCAACAAGAGATCAAAATTCTACTTGGTCCTTTTATTTCTTGTTGTCCAGCAAAAATGTTCAGATTTCATAACCGAACGTCATTCTTTGTATTTAAGTATCACCTAAATATAGTAAAAAGTAGGTTCAGATAAACATTTGAACTTCAGCTGATGCTCCATTTTTTATTTTTTGTCCAGTCTAGTTTTTTCTCCATTACCTGACAGCTCTGAGGCAAACACCAACCTGAGCGGCTGTGACCCAAACAGGTGGGGAACCACTCTAATGGTTTACATTTAGGCCAGAAAACTGAATTATATTTATATATATATTTAAAAGTTTCTTAGAGAAGCTGTAAAATATATTTTGTATAAAACTTTGCCTTTCTTCATTTAGTGTAAAGAGGTGGGAATGGGAGCTCCTCCGTGGGCTGCAACCTTTAAAGGACAAAGAGGAAACACAAATATGAGGAATGGGGTCAAACTGGTCAGAAATAGACAAGATCTTTGCAGCACAAATTAAATGGGTTTCCTGTTAAACTTCACTTTAGATGCGGTTGTGAAAAACAAACTGAAAAACCCAATGAGCCTAATTGTTTCAAATGTTAAAGACGCTGAGATACTTGACTGAAGGACTTTGCACAAAATCGTTTACGTCGCGCTCCTCAAATCCTACGACAATCAGGCAGACTTGCGATCACTGAGGCGTACAAATTAAAGTCCACGTGCTCTCACCAGTTGTCCGGGCTCCAGCGGGTGTTCAGGGCCTCCATGAGGTGGAAGGCGTAGACGTGACGAGAGTCCTCCGAGGTGTTCTCAGCGCTTCGATGCACCACCTCCCCGTGGATCAGGACCGCACCACCTGAGCAGGGATGGGCCACGACTTTATTAAAGCAACACCATCTGTACCAAAGCTGTTTATGTGATTTTTAAATTAATTTATCAATTTTTTTAATAACCAAGTTGATGGCAAACACAGTGGCAGGCAACCGTGCATTTGTCTGTTATTATCTCATGAATCTCTGGACAGATTTAGACCAAAATGTCAGTTGTTGGATTGACGTCTCCAGCTGATTAACCTTTGGAGTCAGTCTATTTTAATCACTATAATTAATCAAATTTAGCCAACATGAAACTACTTATAACTCAATCATTTTTACAGATTTGGAGCTCAGATTTGGCGTGATAGTAGCTGAGAGTTTCAACACATACCCCAAGGATTAACGTTTTTAACTGGCTTTCAAACTTGGATATGCCAGGCAGCGAGCCATGAATTATTTCATGAGGACGGCTACTTTTACCCTAAACTCTGTGACTTTCTCCCAAATATAAAAACATATTTGAATGTTTTACATGTTGCGTGTTTGTACTGAAGTAGGAGCAGAGCAAGCAGCCAGTCAGCTCACATTTCTAATTCATTCATTTTAAATGTAAAAAAAAAAAAAAACAGACACTTCACCTTTTTTAACTGGCGCAGCTACAAACTTCTCTTCATCATAAGCACACTCTCTTCCGATAAAGTCCGTCAGTGGATAGGTTCCCTTAGGGGTGCGCAC
>NW_013952438.1:1647535-1672039 GCF_001266775.1 Austrofundulus limnaeus
ATATATATACATGTCTAAAAATCAGGAGGTCCATGTTGGTGCTTACTGTTGTGTGACCCTGGGATGAACCACAGGCAGCCGTTGTTAACCGTGGCATCCTCCAGGGCGATCCAGAAGCCCAGAACTCGGCCCAGAGGCTCGGTGTGAAGAAAGGTGGCATCCTGGTGTGGTGTCACTATGAAACACGCAAGACTTTACTTTAAACAAGGAGTGTCAAACTCAGTTACACAAGGGGGGCTTAAATTCAAACCTTGGTACAAACCAAGCACCAATCTCTGTCATTATTCTAGAAATTATTACAGAAATACAAACTGAGTTTTTCTAAATTATAGAATATGTTGCATTTAGAACCTAGGCCTACATGAGCAAACAAATAAAGAAAAAGATTCACTTTAGAAAGACACATCATTAGCATTCATTTCTTATGCCTTACTCTCTACTAACAACTTATTTTATTTCATAGATACATTTGATCACAATCCATCAAATTAGTAGAAAATTTATTGAACTCTCACTAAAAATTTAATTATATGACTTTAAAATAAGAACAAAAAAATAAAATAAAATAAAAAAGATAATTAAAGTTGATTCACTTTTGCCTTTTCCACACAAAATCAAAGATAACTTCACTTTCTTGGCTTGAAAGTTGGTCATCTGCCATGAGAAGAATGCACTAAATCCAGAGACAAAAAGACTAAAAATATTTTACAATTTAAGTGTTACTTTGGGGCCAGAAAAAAGGTTAAAGAGCCAAAATATTTGGCCTGTGGGCCTTGAGTTTGTCACGTGCTTTAATAGATTTCCTGATTTACCTCAAAAGGTTTTGAGAAACTGGATTCAGCACTGACTCATAGAACATAACTATAATTAGTTTCCAAACATAATATCCTAATTAGGTGAAATTAAGTCTACTTCTGTGTTTTTATACCAACTTCGTAAAAATTTGAAATATGAAAACTGCAAACAAATAGATTCAGCTGAAATTGATTGGTTTTACCTTCTCCTCCCAGTCTTGGTTGCTATAAAAAAAGGGTGACATAACTTCTTATTTGAATGTTTTATAATTACACTGAGATAAATTTAGGATAAATAAAGATTTTACCTTAAAGATGTACATGCTTTGCAATATGACAGGATTAACCAGGCCTAGCTTCTTGGCTATGCCCTGGAGAATTAAAAAAAAAATTACAAGTTAATTATTCTGGGACTTACTTTATCACTTACTGAATCTGGCAGAACTCACCTGAACTTTGGTTGAATGAGTAACTTTCTTATATAACGGCTCAAGTTCATGTAACGCTAAAAGAAGAGAAAACTATGTCCTTTTGAAAGCTCTTTGTTTAGAGTGTGAAAGGAAAGAAAAAGAAAAAAACAGTCAGGATTTCTCACCGTGTCCGACTTTATTGAGAGAGCGCTGCTTCGGTACGATAAATTCTCCTGCAGGTCCAGATGTGCATCAGTCAGCAGGAAATGATTGACAGGCCACAGAAAATTACACAAGAGCTCACCTTTGTCATCAAAAACATCCTTCTCGAAGAAAAAGCGGATCTTATCTCCACTCGTGATGAAATAATCAGCATTCCCCTGCAGGACAGAACGTTAACACGGATCAGCTGATGCTCCAAACAAACACTGCGCTGTTGACACAAGAGTTCAAAACCAATCGGACAGAGGGGACACGTGGGGTCAAAGGAAATTGTGGTTTAGACTACCTTTCGGCAATCGTACCTGCATCTTTCAGCCGCAATACGGAAACATAAAACAAAACATTACGATAGTCTCATCAGTGACAAACTCGTCCCGTGCCGTTCCACTCGTCGGGGTCACCTGTTCTTTGAGCTGCTCATCGTGGTAGGTGGAGAAAGTGGTGCGGCAGTGCTCGGGGACGTCCATCCTGTCCACGACCTCGGTCATCCTCTGCCTCAGCTCATCACACTCCTGGGGGGTCAGCAGCCCGTCCAGAACCACGTACCCGTCTTCCCTGTACTAAAATAATAATAATAACAATAACAATAAATAATGCAGAGCTGGTGAAAAGTGAAACACTGTCACAGTTCTTTTGGACGGGTGGAAACCAGAGAGACCGGGGACAGTTGCAACACTTTTTTTTGCATTTGACTCCGTTACTCAGAGATGGTTTGAATTAGACAAACCCATTTACAGATGATTAAAGCAGGTACATTCTTCACAAGTTGCATTTGAAAATGAAAAGTCAGATGTTGCAACTGACCCCGAGGCCAAAGACAGTTGCGACATTGTTTGAGGGTGGTTGAAACATATTATTAAAACAATATATTTCACTGTAAGTAAAAGTTTTATTATTTTTATATTTATGTTATTGCTAAATTTAAAAAAACGAAGTTATAATGATATTACAGTGTTATTAATTTATTCTTATTGATCAAATGACAAATATAGATTTGACTTGATGAATAGACCTTATATACAGATGACAAAGACTCTAATTGACATAAAATACAGTTGGCTTTTAGAGACAAGGATAACAGAACAATTTGTGAGGCAACTAACTTTTGTTTTGCCTATTGTCACTGTATGTCTACATTATGCAAAATTTACATTGAAAGAAACAGGGATTTTAAAACCATTGTTGAAAAAAATAACTGCAGAAAATACATCTTAAACACTTTTATGTTTTAAACTATAAAATTGTCATGAATACCCAATACCTTTTAAAGTGTAAACTTAATTTCAACATCTTAATATCATCTGTTTGTGCTCTGTTTTTATATGGATTTTTCGTATTCCTGTCAGCCATGATAAAACCTCATGTGTTAGCTAAATAAGCTGATCTGGATACATGTTAACTCTATTAGTAAAAAGTCAACATATCACTTGTTTAAACCATATAAGTTTGAGCTGGATCACAAAAACAGTGACAACAGTATAACAAAAATAAAGCTGGGCAAAATAAATACTTTGGTACCTCAAAAACAGTTTTTTAAATAAATCCTGGAGCAGTTTTTGAATCTGCTTACTTTTTCTCTGCAAGGTGGGGCATCTAACTGAGCATGTACAGTGTGAGTGTCATCACTCTAGCTTGTTTCTGTTTGGAGAAAAATGACGTGTTGCAACCGTCCCTTGTTGCTACTGTCCCCGGTCTCCCCTACAGCTCAGGGACCTGAACCCTTCAGCTGTCCCTGTGTCCAAATGACCCATGTGGCCTCAGTTTGCCTCCATCTATTTTTGGGAAGTGGTGGAGAAGAGGTTAGAAAAGGTTGCAGGTTCAGATCTGCCTCCACCCTCATTTACCCCACTATGGGCCCTTGAGCAAGGCCTCTCTGCTCACATGTGCAATGGGGAAAAACGCAGGGAACTAATAGAGTACATTAAATTAAAACTGTGGCAGCTGTGAAAGAGCTGGCTCAGAATCTGTTTAGGTGATCCAAATGATCAGGACCCCCAGAAAAACAGCCATCGTTTCCATCATTTTGTGGAAAATCTCACATTGACAAAACATTTGTAGGTAAACCAGGAACACTTCAAATACTTTAAAAAAAATAAATTTTCACACCCAACAATGCCAGCTACTTTGTTTATAAATTCGTTTTGATTTTGATCATTAGTTTGCTATCAAATGATTGATTTATGTAAAATGTAATTACTGTCAGATCATCGAAAATTACTCTTAAAAAGTTCAATTAGAAAGGTATTTTTAGTGGTTAATGCAATCAGTTAAAGTGAAAAGAACCAACTTGAACAGAACAAAGTTGCCTTGAATACAGTGAAAACCGTTATGTAACCATTTGAGGTTATTTATGTCTTTTCAAGCATTCAGCTGACTTTATTACATAGGAGCTCTTTTATTTATAATAGTGAAAAAATGCCCCTAAAGTCAAATATTTTGAAAATTAAAGAAAACTTTGGTTTCTGAGGCCACTTGTGGCTGCAGAATCCTTATGTAATAAGGTAGACATGTGCGATGCAACTTTTCACACAAACCCATCAATATAGAACCAATAAATCATTTTCATTACATAATCTTTTATTTTAAGGCACCGGTATCTTCCTTACCTTCTGCACATCCCGATCTGTCATAAGATCCATGCTGGTCTTACTTGAAGCAGATCTTGATGCGACATGAGATGTTTCTCATCCGGGTAACCTTTAGAACATAATGTAATAGGATTTGGAGCTTTTAACTCTTTCATGTAACATGTGAGCGTTAAACCGCTGTAGTGACACAGAATGACCGCTGGGCGTCGCTGTTACACGTGAGGAAAAAAGAGCTTCATCAGCAGCGCCATCGTGTGGCCAGTTTGATCACTTACACACAGAAAAATACATTCGTGTTTTTCTTCTATTTTTTATTGTAAATCGTTAGTCTTTAAATGTTGTATACAAATGTAATAATCTAATAATATTAAATACAGCTAATATTTAAATTTCTAAACACTACAATAATTTAGCGTTTGCAAAGTTTATCAACTGCATGTAAAGGTAAAAATAGTAGCTAAAATAGCAAAAAGACAGATATAAGTAGCAAAATGATAGCTAAAAAATGAAAGTAGCAAGAGGCTAACAAAAAGTCAAAAGTAGAAAATGTAGAATGGTAGCTAAAAACTGAAAATACCAAAATAAGACAAATAAAGATGATTTCTAAGAAAACAATGTTTTTATGTTTATATTTAAAACCGGATTTAGCAATCAACCTTTAACGTAAACTTCCAGATTATTAAAAAAAACAGCAGTTAATTTGTATCTCTCAGATTTAAAAATTGCACTGCATGCACAAATGATTATATATCGGCTGAACTTCCCATAAGTACTTTTATTGCAACAAAACAACTGGAAATGCAGCTTAAAGATCACATTCGTTAAAATAAAAATCCAGATTTTGCTTCAATTAGTTTCTGTGAATTAGAAACAAGCTTGAGTTGAGCATTTTCTGATTTGCACTATAAATAACAAGGGTTTGGAAATCCAAGAATTTTATACAATTTTGTACACACAGTCATCCTGTCAGGACAGATAGTTTGTTACAATGTCCAACATGGTAAGATAAGAATTGACTGTTCCTAAAGATGAGGCACCACCACGTCTCTGTGAAATGTAGATAATACAGAGGGGAAAAAAAACATCATTTGTTGGAACAGATAATTTCAATGAAATAAGTTCTGTTCCTGCTCCACTTGGGTGTAAACTGTGATGTGTTAAATGCAGTGACACAGTGATGATAATACACTTTTACAATAGAACAATTAACAGCAAATGAGCCACTTCAGGGATGAGTTCACCGACTGCGTGGCACAAATAATGGACACCAGGCATGAATAATGAAAACTCTCGAGTCAGTAGTAGCAGAAGTCTCTCAGCCTCTCCCAGTGGATATGAATCATTTCTCAGCGGTTTCTCTTTGAAAGAGGAACTAGGCCAGATGAAAAATTAACACACTCTGTGGCAAGATTTAGTGTTAAGTGGTAATTTTATTATCATGTGTCAGAATGGTACAAAAAAGTAGGATCTGAACATTTGGAAACCAGCATTCCAACATTACAGAGCCGATGTTTATTTAATTGGCAAAATAAAAAACAAAGTGTTAATAAAGGCCTTGTCCATTTGGGGATAAGTTCCAGTATGGCTGTTCTGGACACCGGCTCAACAAACCCGAGCTTTAAGACATTTTTTAAAAAAGAATCGTTGTTTCCAGAACTCCTGATCTACAGGCATCAGAATACATAAAGTTACCATACACAAGAAATACAATCATTTATTAAAAAATAAAAATAAATAAAAACATTAATATTTTACAAGAAAATAAATGTAATCATGACAGTTTAGCAATAAGTTATGCTCAGAAATGATTTATGAATACTGACAGTTTGGATAATTAAAACAAAATGACTGTCATAAAAGTAAAATCACACACATTGTCAGACATTAATGAATGTATACGGTTACACACGATGCCTGCAATGAAGGGTGAGCTCACTTCCAGTTACAGTAAGATTGTCGAGTCATTCCGTTCGAGCACAGGAGCCGATCTGCTCTGAAGGATTCAAACTTCAAAGTTCTGTCCAAGAAAAACGACTTAAAGCATACAAACAGGATCCAATCATTTGATCTTTTTGTAATTAAATATAAGGCAGATGCTATAATTTGTTATTTTAGCACATTTGCACTACAATAAAGCTTTCAGTGTGTTTATATAAGAAAAAATGGCAGCTGCTGATGTGACATAAATGAAGTGCTCACGTTTCAGAAAGTCACGGAAACTTCCTCATTTTGGTTTTTGAAGAGTTTAAATCAGTTCTTTGACCTGATTCATCACAGCTGACAGGAAAGGGAGGGGGCCAGGCTGAAAGTGAAGTGACTCAGTGGAAAATGAGAAAGAGGGGACAACTGTTTTTAGCTGACTTGTAGCTTTGTACGTCATCCTCTGCCAGATGCTCAAAGTATTCTGAGACCAGATTACAAATAAGTTACACGAAAGACAGCAAATATTAATCTTAATATTAACTTTGACCCCAAATGCTCAAAGACCAAAAATTTACTCAGACGTCAGTCAAATTTTCTTTAAAAAAAAAAAAGACAAAAGAAAATCTAAACATTTTGAGACATTTCAAACCTTAAAGACATCATGTAAAGATAGAAAAAAAGACTAAATAACCAGTTCTGACACTTTGCGGTACAGGAGAAAGGTTTGAAGGCATCTGCACTGCACCACCACAGTGATCAATGTCAGAATATCAAGTTACTTCAGAGTGACAGAGAACATCTCCTGTGGGCCGACTCTGAGCCAGCTGCACCACAATGGACACATTTCTAAAGCTTGTATTAGTACAGAAAGTACGTATCTGTACGGCAGCCAACAGAACACTTTTTGTTGTATATTTTGTAAAACATGTTTACTTTGCATAAAATAAATCTAATATAAACAAAATTATTCAAATGGGTTTGTCATACACCTGCAGGAAAGTACTGTCATTTGTTTTGGCTCTGACCTTTGACCCAGACTCTAAAATGGTATTCTAGTTTAATAAAATAAATAAAATAAAATAAAACCACTGAAGCTCTCGTTTCTGAGCTGTGACCTCTGAAACAAAACACCCAGCTGAATCTTAGTGAAACTGCCTTGAAATCTTTTAAAGAAAGTGTGTAAAATTACTGACATGAACGTTTCCAGCTTACTTCATTTCACAATTACTTATATTTCTAAATTCTTAAAATGAAGCAGTGATAGTTACATGTACATCTTCCTGCACTGATTTATTTTTTTCATTAATGCCACAATATGCACATATAAAAGTATTCAACAACAAAAAGGACTGTGGAGGACTTAGGACTGCTTATTATTGACATCTTGGTTGTTTATTTTAAAAATCATTTTGAAATATTGATAAAAGTTGCAGTTTTTTAGGAGTTATTGTTGAAGTTTACTTATTACTGCTTTACAAATTAAAGGTTTAAAGTAACTGAATTACAATACAGTTTACCCTCTGTAAAAACACATTTCCTGTGCCATGCTATTTCCCATTTATGTCTATGTTTAAGCTAAACAAGTCAAAAATATTTCAGTATTACCTTGCTGAAATAATGGAAACTTGTAGACCACAGCGTGGATAAAATCCAGCAGAGTCTGGATTGAGTTACAAACGAACCTCCAGATGTCGCTAATTGTTACACGTTGTAGCTTTTAAAAGAGACTGAACTGCAGGAAATCAGCCGGTAAGAATAAAAGCACATGACTCGCATTAAACATTTCAGCTCTACACTTTACAGCTCGAGAGAAAAATACCACTGTTTGTGATCATTAAACGGGTATCGCTTGTAAAAGCTGAGGCCATGTCAGTAGAGAGAAATTTCTGGCAGGAGTAAATGCAGCAGATTTACTCCAAATGATGCTAATAAACCCCAGGTCTTTACAAGAAGCGTTTAAAGCAGACATAACATGTTGCATTCATTTGGAGCACGCACGGTGGATGTAACGTGCTCCACAAAGAAATGCTTCTCCAGTGGAGGCTGGTCAGAACCAGTTCCCTTCCACTCTGTAATTTCCTGTTTGTCCTCATGTGCCTCGTAAATGAATACATCCATTGGCGACAAATGTCCGCTCTTTCACCAAGTAAAGGCAGTCTGATGAACAAACCAGAGAAACAGCACTAGTACTAAAAGGTCCATATCAAAGAAATCCTTTTGCAAAAACTAATAGAAGTAACTTAATTCAGTTTTTTTCTTTTATACTGTCTGAATGATTTACTTTAGTCAAGCTTGATTAAATTATCTCTCATTGTTTGGGAACTCTATCCGACCTAAAACAACAAAGGTTTAGTCTGATTTAATGTCAGAAAATGAGGAAAAAAATATTTAAAAGCCTTCTGTATCTGGGTTTACCTGTTTGTATTAATTAGGAAAAGAAAACTTTGAACTGTGACTTTCTTCAATGTTCTGTGGATTTATAAAAAGGACAGCTATTTTTATCTGAGCAGTGTGTAGTTAAACCTTACACTGAAACAAAATACATACAGTAAGCTCTGAAGAAAAAAAAAGGCCACTTACGATACCAAGCTACAGATATTTGCTCTGGAGTCAAAATAAATGTTCGATAAGTGGTTTGTTACATGCTGAAAATATATGTCAAGTCCAAACATGCTACAAATGTCTGTTAATATATAAAAAAAATAAATCAAAAATAAATTCTTACACAGCCTATTAAGACACACTTGTAATGACACCTTAAGCCCTGTAAAATAAGATCATGCTTAAGTAAACATGTTGTCTGGTGATGCAAAAACAAAGAGCCAATAAGAGATGGTGGTCTAAATCACAGCTCCCAGTGCAGGTAACAGTTTACCACACAGGCCGATGGTAAATTTAACTGCAGGGTAGTTTTGCGTTACACAGCAAAGTTTGTTATTACCCTTAGATTCCTACAGCCTACAGTGTTAAGGCTAAAGATAAACAATAAAATAAAATAAAAAATGCCTTTAAGTAGGTCGAGCATAAAGAAGCGCCCGAAGACAAGAACACTGCCAAATCTTCATGCCTGAATAGACTGGCTTTGAATTACATCATAATTTGTTAATATGTGTCAATAGAGTGAGCCACACTGCACAGCAACTGTAAATGTCAAACTTCTCTAAAAGTCCCAAGGCCAGAGGAGGGGCAGGCAAACGCTGCGTAGAGCATGTTGAGAATGTGCTGTGCTCAGTAAAACGATAATCGGTAGCACTTTTAGCTCACTGAGGCCGAGTCGTGCAAAGTTGTCTCAGTCGAAAGGTAAAAGTTTGCTTTAGGGTCCTAGTGCGGCATGCATAGTCAACATCAACTGCCAGCATCCCTGCAACTTTATAGTTGGGATGAAACAAAACTAACAAAAAACATTGTTGAATCAACTCTGATCATCCAGCTTGATTATAAAATTTGTTTTCGAGTAGCAAATGTCACATCCAACATGGTATATCAGAAGGCCGTTGACATCCTTACTTTTATTGGTTCTGCCAGGCTGTCAAACAGTCGACATGTCGTCACTTTTCTCTGCCTGTGTGGTCAACACTGCTGCATTTCTCTCAAGCTCCATCTGGTTTTCATAAAACCTCTTTTTATTCATCTGCAGTGGTTTGGCTCAAGCCTGCTCCTTGTCAGCCCTCCAGAGCTGCTCCTTGACTTCTGTTGGCAGCGTGTTGAACAGGTCTTCCTCCACCACCAGGCCGCTCCGCTTCAACAGCCTGCAGTCGCCGAGCTCCACCGGGAGGCACTCCAGACGGTTCCCTCTCAGCTCCAGCTGGGTCAGCCCGGTGAGTTCTCCAAAGCGCGATGGCAGTGTCTGCAAGCAGTTGTTCCCCAGATTCAGAGTGCGGAGTTTCTTGCACTGGAACAGCTCCGGGGGTAAAGTCTCAATCTGAAGCAAAGAGCATAAAAGACAGGAAAAATAAGAGTGCACCAGTCAATAGAAAGGCTGACGAGACATCAAAACTAAATTAGATAGTTCAAAATACAGCCAACCTCCGTTGTGTTTGGATTCTGTTCGCTATAAGAACTGGATTTTATAAAAAACAAAAACCAAGTCTCTCATACATCCACAGAAATCATACATGAAGAAATTCCAAAATGAACGAAGTATTGACAATAACTGATAACGTGCCTTAAAAGAACACATACACAAAAACACCAAACATCAGAACAGTCGAGTTATTTGTGGCAGCTCACAAACCTGCTGGAGGCTATTTTCAGCAAACAGCCACATAGTAAAACAGAAGTAATAGTAGCCTTTACTAAAAGCACATGGTGATGTTTAGATGCTTGTGAGCTCAAGGAAGTGTTTCAAAAAAGTTCAGTTTTTATTCAAGTAATCCTTTGGAACAAAGATAAATACCTTAAAGGCAATTTTTATCGTTAGACTTCAAAGTTTTGGGATTTGGGGTGTTTTTAAGCAAAATACGATTGTAAAACACACACAAAAAAGTATAAAATACTTTAACTCTTATCAAATGAGAAAGTCATTTGAATTAATTAACTAGAACTGATAAAGCAAAAAATTTACTTAAACATAAATTAAGTTCCACTTACCCTGTTTGCCGTCACAGCGAAGTACTGCAGGTTTTGGAGGAAGCCCACATCAGGGTGGATGCTTGTCAGATTGTTGTGACTCAGGTCTAAGAAGCGTAACTTGCGGCAGAAGAAAAGCTGGCTGGGGATCTTCTCGATCTTATTTCTGTTCAGGTACAGCCTCTCCAGGTTGGTCAGCGTCCCAATCTGAATGGGGATATAGGCGATCTGGTTGTACCAGAGCTTCAGGCACACGAGGCGGTGTAGGTGCTGAAAGCTGATGATCTCCTCTATCGTCTTCAGGTTGTTGTCTTTCAGGTCAATCTCCTGCAGGTTGTGCAAACTGAAGATGGAGTGTGGAATGCGTTCGAGGTCGCAGCGAACAAGCTCGAGCTCCGTCAGGTTGACCATCTTCTTAAGGCTGTTCAAGACCATCAGCTTGGTGCCCTCGTTGTTGATGGAAAGCTTCTGAAGGTGCACGCCCACGTCAGTCACCACCTGCGGCAGCTTGGTCAGGTTGCTTTTTAGACGCAACACTTTGAGACTTTTGAGCTCCCTGAGCCCGTCAATGACAATGAAACGATTGTTCTCAGCGCTCAGGTTCCCGGTTAGGTGAAGTTCACTGAGGTTCTTCAGGCTGTAGATCCACAGAGGGATCTCCTTGATATCAGTGAACTTGATGTGGAGCGACTTCAGGTTTTCTCTCAGGAAAGCCAGAGCTGGAGCCTCAATTTTAGCTGGTGTGTGGTAGAGCCACATCTCTTTCAGATTGGAAAGCTGAGCGATGATGGGGGGGATAGTGACGTCTGGAATAAGCTCCAGCTTGAGCACCTCTAGCTCAACGAGATCGAATACTGTATCCGGGATTCCACTGAGCATGAAAAGGTGAAGCTCCAGTTTCTCCTGGGAGTTCTTGGTGATCCGCTGCCTCAGCTTTTCCAGTGTCCACTCGTTGTTTAGGTTCAGCTGCCTCAGCTTGTTTTCGCTGACCTCAGACAGAAACACAGCAAAGCGCTTCGAGTAGAGAGGGTCATACTGGTCTATCATGTGTAGCATGAAGGCAAAATCATTCTTCACGTCGGGAATGTCGCTGTAACTGCTTTCCTCGCGGATCGACTCAAAGGAGTATCGTTTGAGTGAGCGTCTGAGCATCCAGCAAAGGGTGTACATGCAGATCAGACCATAAACTACAACCAGACTGATGTAAAAACAGGCTAAAATCTTGAACAGAGTTGCTAATGGGTGAGCACAAAGAAACATGCTGTATCCTGTTAGCGTCTCAATATTCACTGGGCACACTACGCGGAATGTGATACAACCTACATAATAGCCTGTGTAGCTAATAATCAGTATAAACTTGATAACTTTAATAATGGTCTGTCGTACGTAAAGACGGTAAACTATATCACCTTCTTCAACATGGATTCTAAACTTCTTCACCTTCTCAAAAAGTGCTTTGGCCTGCTCCCCTTCCTTCTTATCTAAAACCCCAGTTTCAGAGCGGTCCACAATTCCCTGTTCGATCCTGGACTTTGTTCGCTGAAGCATGGGAACGCTAGCCTCAACATCCTCGCTCACACTTGAGGTCTTCTTGTCCATGGAACCATTCATTTTCCCCACTGGTTTAGGGTCACTCTCCTCCACTACAGTCTCAGACAAAGCTCTTGTTGTCCACGGTGAGTCGAAGCACTTGAGTAGGATAGAGACAAAGTGCTCCAGTTTGGAGCTTGTATGTGGGAATTTGAACCAGAAGTTGCTGCAGGCCAAGAAGATGAGGGTGTGGAGTAGCACCAGATAGGGGAAATATTTAGCAAACCAGTGCAGTTTGTTCTCATAGCAGACAGCATCTACGTAGTTATACTGGTGTCGGTCGAGGTCATACTGAATGCCTTTGGGTTCGCGTGGATAAGTGGGGGTTATGTTTGAGACAGGCATAGACTGGCATTCGTTTTTGGCAACCCACTTGCAAGGCAGGCAGATCATCTTGTCCTGTGTGACCTGCAGCGTTCCACCGAACACTGCAATCATCAGCATGATGATCGAGAGGTAATCTGTGAATACGTCCCACCATGGCTTCAGGATTCGGTATGCTGGCTGGGTGTCAGCAAAGTACCGGAGCTCTGTGATGGGAATCATGATGGTTTATCTAGAAAAAAAGGCAGAAACAAAAGAGTACCACCATAAGACTTGAAAAGACAAAACTTTATGTTGGTTAGCACGTGTAGCATGAGTGAGTGTCTTACATTGGGAATGCCCTCAACTGTCACTTCATCAAAAGCTCCTATGGGTTATATCAGCCAAGACTAGCTGGAAACAAGTCTCATTGTCAAGGAGGACCAGGTCCCTCCACCTATGTAGGGTTGTTGATACATGGACAGTTTATTCTAGATTTGGGTGTAATACTGGTTCATAACAAAAACCGGTTTTAATTGTTAAATACCGGCATACCAGTTTATTAGCCTGAAAACGTTCAAAATGTTTTGTCACACCTGCCATTAAACTGTTCCCCCGGAAAACTTGGGGGGTAGCAGTGTGGTTTAATGAAGTGGTAGCAGAATGCTACATTGCTAATGCTAGATCCTATCCACTTATTCCATTGTCACAATCTCCATTGGCACTAGCTTTAAAAAAGCAAATGCTTAGCCTGGAGGTGGGGCAGGTAAGGTCTGGCAGCACACCAGGGCTGAAAACTGCCCATGAAGAACCTAAACCTGCAGGCTCAGCAGTGGTTTCCAATCCTGGTCCTCAAGTACCCCCACCCAGCATGTTTTACTTGTTTCCCTGCTATTCAGCAGAAGATTGTTCTTCAGAAGATTGTTAATCACTCATTCGTCCAAACTAGGTGTGTCAAATCAGGGAAACATCTAAACATGCAGGAAAGGAGTTCTTGAGGACCAGGGTTGAGAATCACTGCTTTAATTCATGTTATCTGATTTATTAAATGGCAAAAAATCATTGGCTTCCAGAGGCAATACTAAAAAAACATTAAAACTGAGTCAATATTATATTTTGAAAATGTCTCATCAAGCTCAGAGAAGCTCTTGAAGTGTTGGTCAACATTTAAAGCAGTGATTTTTAGATGTTTCCCTGATTTGGACACACCTGGTTTGAATGACTGAGTGATCAACAACCTTCTGAAGACCTACTAAATAGCAGGGAAACAAGTATAACATGCTGGATAGGGGTACTTGAAGACCAGGATTGGCAACCACTGCACTAGAGGCTGCAGTCTTTTTGAACTATATGCTAAGGCAATCGGACCAGTGATCCAGTAGGAAAACCACTGTTTTGACACCAGCCTCCCAGAATGTATCTTACCTCAGGAAATTTTAACCTTACTGGACACTGTGAAAGCCACACTTTTTACAACGTACAAAGAAACTCTGCTGTAAGCAAATCCAAAATATAAAAAAGCTAAGAAGAAGAAGATAGTCTCAAATGGCAAATGGTAAATGGACTGAACTTAGAGAGCGTTTGATCAAGTCCCTCCGTACCCCAAAGCGCTTTACACTTACAGACATTCACCCATTCACACTCACATTCACACACTGATGATGGTAAGCTACATTGTAGCCACAGCTGCCCTGGGGCACACTGACAGAGGCGGGGCTGCTATGCGCCGGCGCTAACGGACCACCATCAGTAGGCAAGGCGGGTGAACTGTCTTGCTCAAGGACACAACAACTGAAATGGCTGGACAGGGGATCGAACCAGCGAAAGAATGGCAGTTCCAGAATGACTCCCATAACCACTCCGCCACAGTCGCCCTATCAACGTTACTTGAAACACTCGGACTGTATTTAAGGTGAAAGCAGACTAAGTCTGGCAGTTCAACTGCTGTTCAAAATACTGCAGTAACCCCAATGTGGAAAAAAAACAAAGAACATGTTATTTTCTGTATCCATGTACAAAGAATACTCGGAATGAACGAAATCTTCTCTGAAACGATGTTTAGCTCCCAAACTCCTGGTCCAACACTTCAACACCAGATTAGTTTTGTCAAAAGAATCATTTTCACTGATAAATCAATGAACCAAGTTAACAAGATTGCTGAAGTGAAATGGGGTCAATTAAACTATGACTTCAAATCTTTCTTAGAAACATAGAAGTGAAACTTGTAAAATTGCTGACAGGCTTTAAAACGATATTTTTCAGCCATTAGTTTATGCTTCAGCACATCAGTAAAGTCACAACTAGGCCTCACAAAGTAAATTTTAAAAGTTAGTTATATGAAAAAAATGTTTAAAACTATAAAATCTGGAGCTTGTTTAGTATAATGTATAGCTTTTAACTTTTATATTTTAGTCCAAAAAGAAGAAACCCAATAACACTTGTTACAAAAAAAAAATTAATAAATAAATAAAATAAAATAATAATAAAAAAAACCTGCTGGCACTAGATTTAAGACAAATTAGTAAATCTTAAACTGTTTTCCCCTGTTTATTTCAATTTAAACTCCACTTAAAAGGCTGGAAAAAAACAGATGAGCAGTAATTACCGGTACATAAAGTATTTTTCCTTAACCAGTTTAAACCGGAACAGAAGCGCACAACGGACCTCCTCTGTTGGATCTCACTTCAAGATACAGAGACCCAAGCAGCTGCTAAAATAACCTTTAGAATTAAACAAATACAGGCAATCTTTGCCATATACAGTCAGTACAATAGACATGTGTAGGTTACAGTCATACTAAAGCAAAGCTTTGGTCATAACCCACATTTATCCACTTTTCTTTTGCCAAGCAAAAATTGTCAGACTCAGACTTGAATAAACATGCTCTGTAATTCAAGCCCATCACAGGAATGCACTGATAACTTCAAGTCAACTAAAGAGGTCTTGTACCCAAAATAATAATACAGTAAATTTATGACATTATAGTCACTGGTACTTAGTGAGGTAAAAAGGATTTATACTGTATTATACATTTTATGCTTTATTCAAATCTGTCCAGTGGTTCACAAAATATTTAACAGACCAACAAAGATGACTAATAGTTGATGACAAAATTCTATACAAAAATCTGATAGCACTCAATGTGTGTTGGAAAACAGTCTCAGCTACTACCACAGCCAGTTTTAGCATTAAACCTGTAAAGTTGACCAAGATATAGACATTTGTGTTTTCTTAGGTATATTGAATGTGGCTGCCATCTTACATGTAGCTGTCTCCAAAGGCTTTAACAGTGTTAGATGTACTAATAGATACTTCCTGTGAGTTTTAGTAAAATGTGTACGTATGTTCATTTCACAAATTGGCAACAGAGAGGCACATGAAAACAGACACGGGCAAACATTATCATCCTCTTTGCCTTTTAGCAGCAGGCTACATTCAAGACAAAAACTAGTCTGAGAACCTTTTTCATTTTCCTTGTTCATTGTCCTTAGTTCAACAATTAAAGCAGATTCAAAAGAGAAGGTCAAAATTACCGTATTATGCAATAACTGCTACTGAATTCCAGTTTGTAGCTATAGTCCAGTATTTCTCCTAAATATGTTTTTAAAACAAAGCAGGCTTTGTGCAGGTGATCTTTGTCGATGAGGCTTGGCAACACAGGAAGTGTTCATGGGACTCAGAATATTAGAGTCAACTATCAATTTCACTCAAGTAGACTGGCGTCTCTCAGGAAAAATATCTTAAAGTTTTCTTGAAGTTAAGCTTTATTATTGAAATTTGATCGTCACTTCCTGACATACTGAATAAGTAATGACAGAAGAGGGGAGGGAAAAAAAACCCTTTTCAGGCAAACTTTAGGACTCTTGGGGAATGTTGAAAAGTCTTTTAATGTCATAACCCGATTTTGTTTTTGTGCTTTTCCACCTGTGTCGGTGTTGAACTGAAATCTACCCCACTACAATGACCATGCAGGAACAGTTTTAAAACTACATGGACAAGATTAAGTGGTTTGAAAACAGATTAATAGGTTTAAAGATGGATGAATGCCAGTCCAGACAATTACAGCAGGCCTAAAATAATGTAAAGTACAGCTGTTATAGATTTCCCTGCAACAACTTCATAAATTTTATTTTAAGTGCTTGGAGACACCCAAAGGACCTGAAAGCATCACGTGTTTACTGACTCTTTCTTGATCCACATCTACAGAGTGGAAAAGAAAATACAGCTCAGGGTGATGGTAGAAGGAAGTTTATTTTTTTATGTTGTTGTTGTTGTTGTTGTTGTTCTTTAGTATTCAAAGCATTCAAACTACGGTCAGACATGTTTTACCTGTGGTTAAACTGGATATTCAAAACTGGATTTGAAAGGAAATTAAAAAGGCTTCTTTAAATTGAGGCAGCTTTTTAAGCCTGAAAAAGACTGCAGGTTGCCTTGAACAACCCAAGAATAAGAGATTTTCTTTTGACATAACAAAAAAATTGGACACAAAAAACTTTATTATCAAAACACAAGTTTTTGATTACTAAACCATTATCACAAATTTAAAACACAGCCTATTATCATCTCCTGCCACCAAAATGTGCAGAATGTAATGCACATCCACAACTGATTAGCTTTTTTTGAGTCAGCTAATGAACATAAGCAAACAAAAAAGCCTATAACTCAATTCATTTTACAGATACGG
Source organism: Austrofundulus limnaeus (assembly GCF_001266775.1). Taxonomy (NCBI): domain Eukaryota; kingdom Metazoa; phylum Chordata; class Actinopteri; order Cyprinodontiformes; family Rivulidae; genus Austrofundulus; species Austrofundulus limnaeus. The sequence continues at coordinate 1,664,619 of NW_013952438.1, forward strand.
TCACACTACATCTGAGCGTGATATCTTCACATGTTGCATGTTTTTTTTCAAGGTTTGACCAAAACAACTTCAACTCTGTCAATTCTCAGCATTTTAGTAATCTTATTGAACTCAGACATATGAGTGACGTCCACGGCCTACCCCAGTTACCACTACTGTGCATGTGTGTCAAGGACAGAAAGGCAGATGTGGCAGTGGAAGGTGTCAAAGCAGTTTGGAGAGAAAAGAACAAAACAACAACAAAAAAAAGAAAACGATTAATCGATTATTAAATTAGTCATCGATTGTTTTAATAACCGATTAGCTGTCGATTAATCGTAGCAGCCCTAATATGAACTCCGTCAAGGATGCTGGGACTTTATTTATGTTTTTACACAGTAGCTACCAACTACTACAACCAACAGACTCACCACTGTGAAGGTTTCAGAATCAGATTCCGGTTCAGCACCCCCAAAACTAACTCTGTCCCACCTTGCCAAGCAGAGGTGACACACTTCAGTCACTATCGGCTTATAAATATTATAATTTGGTTATTTGTTACCTGTTCAGCTCTACAAGTTGGTAGCAGCAGAAGCCGTGTTTATACTTCACCTATTGTCCTCAAAACTTTAGTAAACAATGATGAAAACTGCATGTTTGGCTTTGTCTCTGATGTTGATTAAAGAATAAAACCTGCATTATAAAATCCTTAAATGATTTGGATCACTACATAAAGAAATTCAAAAAGGTGATCATTCATATACTAAAATATAAACAGCAATTTAAAAAAAGGGGATAAAATCCTCACATATTTAATCATTTATAGCTCATTTGTTCAATCTTGACAATGATTTGAGGGATCAAAAAAGGTGGAGGAGACCAACCAGTTATTAAACCAGGTCTAACTGGTTCAGACCCACAAAACAAACAAACAAAAAAAAAAAACACTTTCTCTTTAATGGGAACACTGGTTGAATTCAAGCACGGGAAAACATGCTGACAATCTTGGACAAGTCTAAACGACTTCTATGAGCATTTCTTGACATTAAGTTGTGTATTACAGAACTAGTGTTAATGACAGAGTAATAGACTAGATTTTTAAATCTACATCTAATGAGAAATATTAACTGTGATGCTGTGAATTACACTGAACGCAATGTTAATTCACACCACATCTCCTATGTGACAGTATTTTCTGTTTTTCGGGTAAAAGGAAGTAAAATAAGCGACTAAACAGTATCAAAAGTTTTCACTTTAATTGTTGTTCATAATCTCGGACCATAATTATAGTAATTAACTTTACGTGTCTTCTTGTTGTCCTCTAACTAGACGAGACTATTTATTTCATTGTCCGATTAAATACCTTATTCTAATGTAGTAAAATTAGATGGTACTGAACCAAAAAATGCGACCTTTATCAAGGCGACTTCCTTTAGAAACAACAACCAGTCTAGTGGGAGGAGGACGGGAAATAACGTTTGTCACATCCCGACTCCAACTAGCGCGCTGCGGCAGTAAAAACCCGTCTCAACCGGCTGGTTACAAACACGGTTAAACATTAAAAAATACTTACTTGTTTTGTTCAAGCTGGTGTCTCTCGCCTCCTCCACACACGTGTGACACATTTCTCAGGCGGTTCTCAGCGACTGGGGCCGGTCACACCAGAGCCAGAGCCTCGAAACAGCAGCGATGGTAGGAAAAACTGAAGAAAGCAAAAAGGATTGGCTTCAGGGTGACTTCTTCTGTGAGCTTTAACGGCGGTTGGCGAACAAACTTAATGGTGCAGTACCGCCACCTGCTGGTGTGGAAGAGTAAAGTGAAAAAAATATGTAGTCTGTGTGCAAAATCGGTGAAAGTCGGTCGAAAAATGTTTTTGCGCGTGGAAAAAATAAATAAGAATGTCAAGTGGTTGTTTAATTTATGTTTATACAAAAAAAAAGTACATATCTAAAATGGTCATGATAAAAGAGGGGGCTGTGCAGGTGCAGTGAATGTGGCAGGGGGCCGGGCATCTGGGACCAAAATGAGGGCCAAAAAATCCACAGGCTCGATTACCAGCAGTGCACACAGTGGTGTCCTTTAGTGCAGTGGTTCCCAAACTTTTTGTCTTCTGACCCACAAAATATCCATGGCAAAAACTTGTGACCCCAAATATTACTGGTCTGAGTACATGAACTTCGTTAATAACCCTAAAAACACAGGCTTTAGGAAGCACTGCTTTAGTGGTTCCCAAAGTTGGGGTCGGGACCCACAATGGGGTCTTGAAACATCAAGGTGGGGTCCTGAAAATATTTTTATTTAATTAATTACACTAAAAACTGACAACCACCAACATTTTTTGCCTTTGTTATTACACAATAATAAGATTAGTATACTTAAAATGGACAAAAATAGCCTAATAAGTATTGTTACTATGCTCTTGTTTATTTGACGTGAAAACATTGTTTATCATCTGGTAACAGCTGGGCATGGGTCTCTGCTGCTGGTATTTTGTGAGTCAAAAGCTGAAATGTTTGGGAACCACTGCACTGTCATCAATTTAGAAACTAGATTTGATGTGTTAATATCTTCCTGTTGGAACACGCAACTCTGTTTCAAATATATCCGTAAACCTATGGATTTCAGGTTAAAAATTTGATAAAACACAATGAAACTTATTGCACTCGTTCCACAGCATGATGCTGCCCCCACCATGCTTTATAGTTGGTAACATGTTAAGTTTAAAGGCCTCATCGTGGCTCCTCCAATTTTACTTCCTGTTGTGGCCAAACAACTTAGTTGTCATCTTATAAATATGATAAAAGATAAAGGAGTCTGGTTCTGTTCAGGGGATGACTGTGGATAGAGATGATGGTGCAAAGAAAGGTTTACAGAAAATCAAGAACATTGTGGACAACCCTGACCATCCTCATCATCAGACTGTCAAATAAAAACAGAGTGTCTTCAGTCTAGGCTTCTTCTATTTCATTGTAATACAGACCGCTACAGACGTTCTTTCCTGCCCACAGCCATCAGCATCTACAATAACTCTTTAATTACAACAATGCCTAATTACCCTCTGGGATCAATAAAATATTTTTGAATTAAATTTGAATTGAATTGAATTATATGACCTTGGGACTTGCGAACTGTCCAGGATGTACCCCGCCCCTCGCACTGTGACTGCTGGGTATGGGCACCAGTGACCCACGCAACCCTGAAAAGGAAGAAGCATGTACAGAAGATGGATGGATGGATATATGACCTTGAAACTTTTTAAGCTGCATCCATATGTGGGCAGCTGAAATTTCAGTTGAGCTTGAATGTGCGGCTTTAGGAACTGCTTCTTTCATGATCAGCTAGTCCAACACTTGCCAGTGTGGGCAGTAACTCTGACGTTGCAGCAGTTTCATGGCAGGCTTGAGCCTTGGTGGTTCCTGGAATGTTCCTAAACATCCTGCAACTGTGTTACAGTTGAGACATGGTGGATTTAATGTGTTGTCAAACAAATCCTGTTTATGTTGAATAAGAAAAAGTACTTGTTGCAGTTAATCATAATCACTAATGAAAACATACTTTTTAAATTCAGACTAGGTTTCTGATCTTATGACATTGCCATATTTCAATAGTTTTTCATGTAAATGCTTTATTGTTTATATTACATATTTGTCTTTTAAACCGGCAAATATTTTTGGACACAACTCTGTCTTGCTGTCAGCAAAATATCTTCTACACCACTGGATGGATTTTGTTGAAACATCCAAAAATGTATCATTAGATGGACAACTATACAACTCATTACCTATTGCCAAATTATTTTAACAACATGGCTGCCACAGCTAATTGAGCTCAATTACAGTGCTAGAAACTTTTAGATAGATACTGAACTAAAATTTGTTGTAGAAGCCAAGAGACACCCTCACCTCCCCTCTAAGCATTAACATATTTAGCAAATGTGCATTAGATTGTAAAAAAAAAAAAACAGCATTTACAATGTTTGACCAAAAGTCAATAACTTCATCATTTCTCAGTAAAGATTATTTTGGTTTCAAACTTTGGCATGAAGGAGCTCGCTTTAATTGAACATGCAAAAACAAAGTTGAATCAGGTCTTTTGGGTGAGTTCTTATTTGTTGAAACATTTTGTCTCTTCTCTAAGAGACTTCTTCAGTCTGAGGAGTTACAGGTAAATAAGCAGTACTTCCACATAGTGGTTAAATAAGATTATGACAATCAAAACAAATTGCATGCAGAAGAGGACCATCAGCCAATCGTTGGAGACCTGATGGCTGCTTATTGTTCACAGAGGGCTGAATATACTTGAAATAACATCATTGTAAGAGGGGGACAATTGGACACGGAGGTCTCCACTAGTTTAACAATGAACTTCTTTTACTCCTCCCTCAAACCAACGTTTCTCTCTATCAAGGATGAGAACATCTTCATCCCGAAAAGGTGGCCTGTAGATGATTGTAAACTGAAAAGTCCTGACCTGAAGATGTTGCTCTTCTTTGCTGGATCATCTTTATGGCCTGTGGCTGCTTTGTTTCGCCGATGTATAACTGGTCATAGTCCTCCTGGCACGAATCAGCGTACACAGTGTGAAGTACCACAAAGTGATACTTGAGTAAAAGTACAAGGAGCTTACCAAAAAACTACTTTGGTAAAAGTTAAAGTCTCCTTTAGGAATATTACTAGAGTAAAAGTACAAGTATTTTACCAAAAATACTTTGGTAAAAGTTAAAGTCTCCTTTAGGAATATTACTTGAATAAAAGTTTTAAAGTATCTGATATTTTTGTACTTAAGTATTAAAAGTAAAAGTATTGATTTAAAGGTAAGTAGATTTTCTGCAATGACATTTATTAGGAGGTGACCTCCCTAAAAATGTAGAACTGACTGTTGTATTAAAATAATTAATTCATGTTAAATTAAGTGTCCTGATGCATCTCAGTAATCCAGGTAAAAAAAATCAAAAAGAAAAAAATTGTATAGGTCTAAAAAAAACCCACATAAAACACATTACGGCAAAGGCTGGTTCACCCCAAAGATCCGGTGCCCCAGCACAAACAGAGCAATGTTGTATATGCTGTTAAGTGCCAGGAGGACTGCGACCAGTTATACACCGGGGAAACAAAGCAGCCACTGTTCAAAAGAATGTCCCAACACAGTCGAGCTACATCTAATGGCCAGAACTCTGCAGTTTTCACTCATTTACAGGCCAGCGGTCACTCTTTCAGAGATGAGGATGTTCTCATTCTTGATAGAGAGGAACGTTGGTTTGAGAGAGGAGTAAAAGAAGCCATTTTTGTGAAGAAAGACCGTCCATCGTTAAACAGAGGTGGAGGCCACCGTTTTCAGTTGTCCCCCTCCTACAGTGCGGCTATTGCCAGTATCACTCCACCCCGTTAACAATAGGTGTTAATTAGGTGTCAACGATAGCCATGTGATGTGAGTATCAGTCACATGGAGGCWGKGCTTAAAAGCCTGAATTTWGCCTGAAACTCTCAGACTGAAGAAGTCTCTTGGAGGAGAGACGAAACGTTTCATTAGAGAAGAACCCGTCCAGAAGACCTATACAATTGATTTCTTTATGTTAAATTAAGGATGCACTAGTCTAGCTGTTTCAGTTTATATACAGATTTCCAGACTGCCCAACCATTTTCCCCAAAATGAAAATGTGTCTGAGGGCTGCGGCCAAATGAAATAATTTAATTCACGAAATACAAATCCTCTTATTTTAATAATTATGTCCTGCTGGAGTGTGACATGAGTTGTTTGTGTACAAACTAATACAGTAGCAGAATTTTATATATTTATACTTCTCATTCAACCACAATTAAATTCACTCTATCTAGGAGGCACAGTTTATATGGATATATATATATATTTTTTACAATAACAAGCTGTAATGAAAACAAGCAAAAAAGAAACAAAAGTAACGACTTTCTACTTCTTGCCTTTGTTAAAAATGTAAGAAGTAGAAGTAAAAAGTAGGCTGAAAAACAATTACTCAAGTAAAGTACAGATATCCAAAAATTCTACTTAAGTGCAGTAACAAAGTATTTGTATTTAGTTATTTTACAACTCTGAGCGTACACGTTACTCTGTGCCAGAGGGTCGGGTCAGTGGGGTGAAGCAGTCTTTGCCATTTTGTGTTTTAGGGTTTTAAAGCTACTGAGACATCATGTTTAGAAAATAAACATCTCCACTAACATAGGGAATGACCACTGGTCTGAGGTCCTGTTTTACACCCAATGGCTGGCTTGTCTCCTAACATTTCAACAAAGAAGAACCTGTCAAGGGGACCTGAATCAATTTTTATGTTTTAGATTTCTCTACCTGGATTATTGAGATGCATCAGGACATATCTTTTAGACCTTCTCATTTAGCATTCTAGGAGTGGGATGTGTCCAGGTATCAGGTGTAATAAGTGGAAAAGGAACCCGTTGTTTCCTCTGTGGGTCAGTAATAAAGGTTTGCCATCTACACTCAAAAACATTAAGTCCTCGCCTTCAATCAAAAAAATTACCACAGAGGAGACTCAAAGCTAGGAGCACAGAGATGATCCTTGATGCTCCAGCTAATGTACCCCCAAGTTCCCACTGTGTACGTTCTGCTTGGTGCACTGATAAAACCAAAAGTGACTAAAAAAAGAAAATGTATTTATTATAAATTTAAACATATGTACCTCACAAAGAGAATGTACAATAACAAACAGCATTATATTATTTCCCAGAGTCATTCTTTTGCTTTGTCTGGATTACTGGCTAATTTTTCCAAGTGGTCCCTTTGCTGTGTCTCATCTCTGCTGCATTCATCCGCCATTATCTCCAAAGCATCGCTTCCTTCAACCTTCTTCACCTTCTCTCCTTTGGCAGCAAGGATTTCCTCAATGTTTCTGAAACACAAAGCACCACAAAACATGAAGAGTAAACAGAGGATTCGTATGCGTTGCTAATCCTAAAGTTCAGCTCTTTCTACTCGTATTGAACAGTGAATTGAAAGTAGTTCAGTCAGACTGACATTATAATTCAGTTATATAAGAAAGCCACACCAACCTTTTCCCCTCTAGGTCTGAAAACCAGTTGAGGTTGTCAGCGATGACATGATGATTCTTGCATCCCGTGCATGTCACTATCACTACACCCTTGTGGTAAGCCAGTTTAGAAATTTTCTGCGTGGACCTGGTGGAGCAAACCTGCAAACATGATACGAGTGGTTAGATAAGAACACTGAAACTGACAGTTCCAGCTTCAGACACAGCAGCTCAGTAAAGGCATATTCTTCTAAACTGTCTGGATTTTGTCTGATCAGCTACAGAAAAAAAACAACAACCTTACTTCAACTTTTCAAACCTGGATTGAATCGCACTGCTTTAAAAGCAGAATTACTTTAATGCTGTGTGATTTATGCCATTATTCTACACTCACCGGCCACTTTATTAGGTACACCTGTCCAACTGC
>NW_013952438.1:1673113-1683603 GCF_001266775.1 Austrofundulus limnaeus
ATTTATGATCTAGCATTGTCCATAACATCGACAAACAGCATATCCCTATGCCATCATGTCAATATGGACCAAAATCTCTGAGGAATGCTTCCAGCACCTTGTTGAATCTATGTCACGAAGAATTGAGGCAGTTCTGAAGGCAAAAGGGGGTCCAACCCGTTACTAGCCTGGTGTACCTAATAAAGTGGCCGGTGAGTGTAATTGTGAGAGAAATATGATAGATTTCACAAGATGCAAACTAAAGCTGGAATTTAAAGCTAACTTCAGTGTAGTAGTTTGATCATATGGATCTTCTAAACATCTTGGTACAATATCGTGAGTCTCGTACCTTGCACGTGTAGATGAGATGATAGTGTGTTGACTGGATTTTCCCAACATTCTCTCTGACAGGCGGTGACGATGAGAGTCCTCTATGGCAGCTGAATCGAGTTTCACATCCGTGAGCAGGTAGGAAACACTGACGGATGAGTGAAGATACTGTCCTCCTGCTGCGACACTGAAACACAGACACGCCGGGTAACCGACCGTAATAACACCGCAATACCAGGCTAAGTGGGAGCTCCATTTTTAGAAATGACGTAAAACTAATACACCGTTTTAAGACTAGCATGATAACAATATATATAAAGGCCTTTATATATATGTATATCTATGATGATAACTAGCTTGTGTAAAGGAAACACAAGTCAAATTTTCATCAGCCGAATGAAGGGGTATTGTCGCGCAGTGATGACATCACAATGATCGCCTCGCGAGAATCCGACTGAATTGCTAGCTGCTACAACACTACCAAAACAGTGCTTCTGCAAATCGCATTATCCGTGTGAACGCAATGAATACCGTCGAAGTCCTTGAGGAGGGAGAAAAGCTAAGACATCGCCCGTTTTTGATTGGGGTTAGCGGAGGAACGGCCAGTGGAAAGGTGTTTAGTTATACATTTGTAATTACATACACTGGCTATATGTTAGCATAGTTGGTTAGCATTCATCCAACTGTCAAACTAGCCGTCACGCCCACTTGTTTAGAGTTATATTTAATCATCGACCCGTTCTGCTGCTAGAATCTTTTCGTTTCACATGAAAATTTTGTGCCAAAGGTAGTTATCAACACAAAACGAGGTCACTGGTGCGACGGCTTGAGCTCAGGGACCTCCTACCTGCAACATTTCGTTAGGCTTAGGTTTTTAACATTTTTCTTTACAGTCCACAGTTTGTGCGAAGATCATGGAGCTCCTTGGCCAAAACAAGGTGGACCACCGCCAGAGGAAAGTAGCCATCATCAGCCAGGACAGCTTCTACAAAGTCCTGACCCCAGATCAGAAGGCAAAAGCTCTTAAAGGCCAGTACAACTTTGATCACCCAGGTAAAACTAGACTAAAGTCATTTAATCACTACTGTACACATTTTTCTGCATATTTTTAGATGCTCACAAGATTGATATGTTTTTGTTAAAATCTTTGGGAATGATAAAAGTAGTATTATGCCTTTCCGTGGGAGTTCCGCAGGGTAGCATACTGGGCCCATTGCTTTTCCTATTATACATAAATGACCTTCCAAAAATATTGAAGTATTCAAATATTTTAATGTATGCTGATGATACTGTTCTTTTTTGTCTGATTTCAATATTGAATCTATTAATAGTCAGTTACAAGCAGATCTTCAGACATTTCATGGTTGGCTTCAATATAATCTTTTGTCAATTAATGTTAAAAAAAACTGTGTGCATGTATTTTTCCTCACCCAGGAGACATTTCAATATAACAAATCAACTCACTTTTTTAAACAAACCCCTTGATATTGTCACTACCTACAAATATCTTGGAATTACTTTGGATTCTCTTTTGACTTATCGTGATCATGTACAAGTCTTAACCACTAAGTTGAAACAGAAATTATAAGTTTATTCAAAAATTAGATCCAATCTGACATCTTCTGTTTCAAATATCTATCTTCATGCCATTATACTCTCAACCATGTCGTACTGTTTACCTGTTTGGTCTCTTACAACAAATGAAATCTTAGAACCCATAGTTAGGCTCTACAACAGGGCCTACAAAATTCATTAAAAACCTCCTGGTTGGACTGATCACTGTACAGTTCTTTCATTGTCTGATGCCTTGACTTTTCAGAATTATGTTTTGTATAGTGGTATTAATTTATATTTTCAGATCTTCCAAGGTGCCAATTATGGAACTCTCTGTACATTGTTGCCCAAATCAAATTCTGGAAGTGGTCATTCAACTAGATCTGTTACAAAAGGACAACTGATATTACCAACTTTTAAAAACTGTTACGGCCAGAGGTCTTTCTTCTATGTTTATACTAAAGCATGGAATGACATTCCTCAAACATAAAGTCTATTTAAAAACTACAGCCCTTTAAGAAGAATCTTGTCTGCCATCTGCTGGACACTTTTTGTTGTGCACATATTTAGACATCTTATTTTGCAAATGCTGCCTTTTTGAAATTTGGTATGCTTGTTTGTCTTTGTGTCTATGGTGTATAATGATGTGATTGTGATGCTGTATTTCTGAGTGTTTTATGTGCTGCAGAACAGGAACCTGCTGTAAAACAGCAATTATGCTGAGTCAGGCTTGATTTTTAATAATCTTTTCCTGTTAAATAAATAAATCAAATCAATTTTGCTAGTCTATTACAAATTTCATACAATTACACTCAGCTTTATTCTGTATAGATTAAATTCATGGCACAAAATCAGCAGCAACATACCATACACATAAAGTTGTTGGCTTAAAGATCCTCTTACCTAGTCTAAAATGGCAAGTTTAATTTACAGCTGGTTAGTATCTGGATGTTATTCCACGTTCTGAAGAGTTACTGTTGATTATCTGAGCTATTTAATGAAGGCTATTGCCAAATGATTGGCTTTTATAAAAGCAATGACGCCTGATAATGGCCTGTATTCCTGCTGTTGATTGTAACGATTTAACTGATAACAGCGGACTGGCCAGTGTAATTTTAAAATCCACACATCCTTTTAAATGTCTTGCAGAGGCATTCGACAATGAATTAATGTACAAAACTTTAAAGGATATTGTGGAAGGAAACGTGGTTGAAGTTCCAACATATGACTTTGTCACCCACTCCAGGTAGGAGGGAAACCTTCTCCCATGACTAAAGCTCGATGAAAAACATCTGTCTTTTTCACTTTTTTCCACTGTCATCGGCCTGAAAGCTTTTTTTGCGCGTTCATAGGTTGGAAGACAGGATCACCTTTTACCCAGCAGATGTGGTCCTCTTTGAGGGGATTCTGGTTTTCTACCCACAGAAAGTGCGTGAAATGTTTCACATGAAGCTCTTTGTGGACACTGATTCAGATGTCCGACTGTCTCGCAGAGGTACGCACGTCTCAGTCATGCTTGGATCCTACTCTTTTTGACAGTCTTTGAAAATTCTGACCTAATTTCATGCAGTCCTGCGAGACATGAGCAGAGGGAGAGACCTGGATCAGATTCTCAATCAGTACACGACTTTTGTAAAGCCTGCTTTTGAGGAGTTTTGTTTGCCTGTGAGTAAGATGGTCATTACTAATCATGCATATATTTTCTTTCACGTCTCTGTTTTAAAGCATTTTTGCTTTTTCTTTAGACCAAGAAATACGCAGACGTCATCATTCCAAGGGGAGTTGATAATATGGGTGGGTAACCTCAAAAGAAAATAAATATATATACGCCTCTGGGATCTGTTATGCTTAAAAAGAACGTCATTTTTTTGTCATCAGTGGCCATCAACCTGATTGTGCAGCACATCCAAGACATTCTGAATGGGGATATTTGCAAATGGCAGCGTGGCTCCGCTAACGGACGAGGCTTCAAACGGATGAGCTCTGAGCAGAGTGACCTGCAGAACGGATCCACTAACCCTCCAACGAAGAGAGCTCTGCTGGAGCCCAGCAGTCGGCCTCACTGAGACGCGTATGTAAATGGAAGGATTTGGACTAGAATTTGAGTCAAAATTGCTGCTGTTGTTTGCAGAAAGGGTTCGAAACTGTCGCCTTTTGTAGTTTTAAAACCGGTAATAATCCAGTGTTGCAATTATTCAAGCCTGCAACCTTATTTTATCATAATTACTGCTGTGTAACCAGTATTATCATAGCAAATAGTCTTCCATAATAGTTTTTGTACATTATTATATATACTGTATATATGTGTGTGTAATTCTTGAAATTATAAACATGACCTGTTACCGAATGGGTCTTGTAATTGAGGGTAGGATTAGTTTAATTTAAGTCATGCTTTTGCACTTTAGTGATCACATAGGACTTAATATTATTTAATATTTCAAATGTTAACTTGTTTGTGTAGTCTTTTGTATTCATCACATGTTGTGCTAGATGGGTATTTTTAAAACTTATAAATCATTTTTATTTTTTTTGTTAAGGCAGCCAAAACTCCAAGCTTTAAGGCGGTGCTCTCAAACAGTTACAGCTTGGTGAGACCAAACAACACTTAGAAGAGGGATTTGTATGAGAGTTCAGCTTCCATAAATGGAGCATCCCTTTGTAATTTCAAAAATGTTGTTTGAATAAAGCTCGTCAGACAAGTAGTAAAATTATCTTCTCAAAACAAACTTAAAAATCACATTTCATGCCCTGCATAGATTGTTGTTTTTTTCTGGTTCATGCCTTATTTCCCCATTTACTGTATGTAATATAATGAATTAAATTCTTTTCTGATGTATTTAGGTGTCGGTCTCTGGAAGAAAAAAAAAATCTACAGCAAAGAAGGCGCTTATAAAAAACAAGCCATTTGTTTTATTGTAGTTTGAGAGCACAGTGTGATGTGTTGGTTTTGACCATTATTACCCCCAAAAAAGGGATTGGATGAATACCTACAGCACATGTTGGAATGACAAACACACAAGTCTCTGAGGACTTCAGTCACACACAAACACTCCTTCACACACTGCTATGAGCGGGACATGATAGTGATTGCCTGATGTTTCTCTAAACTCGGATACGATGATTGAGTATGACATACATAGATCACAGCATCTTTAGTAATTCATCTTTTTACGTTTTGCTGTTTTTAGTGCACATACATATGGCACTTGGGAGAAGCTAAGCTCTTCTCATAAGCATAAACGTCCTTTTTAAGAACAAAAGGAGCACTGTATATAATACATGTCATAACCATACATGATTCTTACACGAAAAAACATGTCAAAACAAACTCAAATTTCCAGTCTCTAACAGCCGCCGTCTCTTCAAGCTCAAACCCCCGGCGCTCGCAGCAGATCCTCAGCCTGCAGCCTGCGTGTGGACGGCACAGTTCGCAGCAGGTTGCTCCTGAGGTTCTGCTGTTTGAGGGGAATTTGTTAGTCCAGGAGAGGGTTGCAGAGGATGACCAGCAAAATGGCACATAAAAAAGGGGACAAAAGGGGTTTGGAAAAAGAAAATGGACCGTTCAGCTCATTCTCTCACACACACATAACAGCTCCACTCTAAAACAGAGAGTCCAGGGAGCAGACTTTGGTAATTAGTGTCTCCCTGTCCGCTCTGATTCCTCGCTTCTCATTGGCACTGGGGGGTTTCTTCCTCTCTCCCAGTCAACTTATCAGAGCTGCAGTAATCCCAATTCTAATCTCCCGGAGCGGCGGAGCTCTTTGTAAACCTCAGTGACGTTTTAATTGTGTGTAGTTTGTTCTGGATTCCCCATGACGAGTCTCCCATTAGCTTCAGTGGATAGCTTCCATTCGTGTTTCAGTCTGTAGTAAAGTGGAGTTAGTGTCATGAAGCACAGTTGGAGGTCAGTGTCAAGAGGCCCACAGGCCCTAGGTCTTCTCCTCGCGGTCCGTCTTGCGCCTGGTGATGTTTCTGGGCTTGATCTTCAGTGACAGTTCCCACAGAGCCTCTTCGGCAAGGTGGTCACTGAAGTCGTTGAAGAAAGAGATGATGTCTTCGTTGCGCTTAAGCTCGTAATGCCTGAGAGATTAGAGGTTTGGCAAATTAATAATTTTGTGACTGATGCAACTCAGTGGCAAATAACAGGCATATAAAGTTAACAAGAAAGAAAACAAGGTCCCCCCCCCCCAAAAAAAAAGGTCTTACGCTTGCTGGAAGCGCCTCATGCTGTCCAGAATGTTGAACTGCTGCCAGCGTTTGGAGAAGTTGACCTTCCCATCGATGAGGTCCGGGTTCCCCAGGTGCACAAAGGTCAGGTCCTGGAGAATGAGACCCCTGCAAAATGGAGTTGGTGGAGAAAACGAGCAAAATTAAAGGAATGCATTTCTTGAAAGAATGCATGTTGGTTGCTCCCTTTCATACTAGAGTTTTATAACTAATATCTTGCAGAGGAATGACAGAGTTATAACTGTTTGGGTGAAATGTTATGCACAATTTCTTTGCACTATTGCAAGCTCGTGCAGTCTGTTAGTACTTGAAGTATGTGATGTGACAGATTCTCACCTACCATCTCACCAAATTTTATTTCACTCATTTATTTTTATATTAATCTTTATTTAACCCTGGGATCGAACCTAGGACCTTCTTGCTGTGAGGCATCAGTGCTAACCACTGAGCCGTTGTGCTACTTTTAGCTCAGTGTCAGTAAGAATGACAAAGTTAGAGCCATTTTTGTGTTTGCTAAAGTGGATTAGCTGTGGTGGCCATCTTAAAGAGGGGTATCGTGTATTTTCCAGGCATAGTTTAATTCTATACCATAATCAAGTCATTATGCTATTTTCTGTTATGAAAAGCTGTATATATCAAAAATAAATTTGACTTTGCATCATAGCTTATCTAAATGCCTTGAAATTGGCCTGTCTCTTTAAGAACCTCCTACCATTTCTGACATTCCCACTTCAGCATGTCTTAACAACAATGCTTAGTAAGAAGGGGTGATCTGTGGGGCAGGAGCTCGGCTGCAGACTGAGCTCCAGGGAGGAGCTAGTTACAAACAGGTGGTGTTTTGTACCAGTGAGCATTTAGGCAGCTCCACATGGCTACCAGAGGAAATTCAAGGATTTAATGTTGTTGATTTCAAAGGTTGATCAGTAGATGTGCATCAAATAATTTAATTCTTAGAGTTTTATTAAAATTCATCTAATGGTTTAATGTTTTTGCTACTAGACCTTTCCTTTCAGGGGAAGGTTAAGCAGCAGATCCTCACCAGTCTGAAGCGACACGTTTACTCACAGGTACGGGATGCACGGGGGCTCCACTTCGGCTAAAGCAGCTCTGTACGCTCTGAAGGATGAGGAGCTGTCGATCAGTGTGCAATACTCCTCCAAACCCTTAAAAAAAAACAATTTGAGCAAAGTGTGTTAAGAATCAAAGACAAATTATAGAAACATTTAACATGAATTTCTTTTTTGTCTTCTTCCATAAAAATGTTTTCACCTCTGACGTCTGTTTCTGCCACTCTAACCTCCTGATGGGGGCTGAATCCAGGGCGGACAGTATTGCCAAGTAGGAGTTAAAATTATTTAACTTTCTTAAGTGCTGTAACAAAAGACAATTAATGTTAAATGCAATCAAAAAACAATAAAAGTACATCTTTTAAAATGAAACTACTGTAACTTACCTTCATTATCTTAATGAACTTGAGAAGCAACTTCTCTCTATCTTGAGCTTTTTCCTGCTGAATTATCAAAGAGCGGACCCTGCAGGAGAGGGAAATCAATCACTGAGGTGTCAGTACTCGCAAAGACACGAACAAAAAAGTCCAAGATTTCCAGTAACGAGGAAGAGATTGATATGAAAATATCAGAACCAGTTCATGGCTTTTCTTTCTAGACCTTACCAATAGCTCATGTTGTTAAAGTGCTCTGTGAACTGAGTCAGGTTTGGACTCTTCTCCTCATTCTGCTCCTTCGCCCAAAGCAGAACCTCAGGAATCTAACGGAAAACAACAACAACAAAAATAAACAAACAAAATAGTTTAATTAAAAGGTCTTTTTGTTTGATGGTTGTTAAAAACAACTGATAAAAGCAGAGGGGAAGAACAGATTACCTCAATTTTATAGAAAAGTTCAGCATCAAGAAGAGTGAGCTGATCAGCAATCTCGTGACTGCGGAAGTCGTGAAGAGTTCCAGGTCTGTTTAAACACATAATATCAAGCATCACTGCTCGTGTCATTTTCAACCTGTCCACCAGATGGCTGACAACTCTCCTGTCAGAATCCAGTACCGAGCTATATTCACCTGTCAGAATCCAGTACTGAGCTATATTCACCTGTCAGAATCCAGGTACGCGCAAGTTAAAGCTGACAACCCTGCTGAGATATAACATTCCAGCCACCCGTTCTTTGACTTTCTGACATTTTTGACAGGAAGCTTTTTGGGTTTCTTGTCCTCATTCCCTGCAGCAAGTTAAACTGCTGCCTCCAATCCCAGTGCAGAGTCTGCTACCTTTTCCTTTCTGTGCAACTTACATAACTAAACAGAAAATTCCTTTATCTGCCTCCTAATGAGAACATCTGCATTACTGTAGCAACAAAAATACAAAGTACTGAGCAATCTTTTAAAACAAATTACACAAAAAATACAAAAAGAGGAAGTAAATTTGGCAAATACACAAAAATAAGAAAGATGCACTTAAATAAAAAAAAAACTATAAATAAAGAAGTATTGACCAGTGACTGAATAGTGTAAAAAGGTGTTGGTATAAATTCTGACTCAGCATTTTATAGTAGAAATATCATGACATGGAAAATTATTCAAAAAAATTAAACGGTCACTTTTTAAATTCAACAGTATGAAAACATTGTGCATAAAAATTGTGCAGGCAACAATATATAATGACTAATTTATGCTTTTTTTTTTATATCGATTTTCAAAGGATAAAAAAAAAACTAAATAAATAATTAAACATGGGACTCCACATTATTTTTCTTCTGGAGTTTAAAGGTCAAACTACTTTTTAAACCGTGTGCATGTGTCAGTCTGGGATTAAGTATACTCAAGAGTACAAATCATGTTCAAAGCCAAACTCTGATTCCTGCAGTACCTTGCAGAGACCCCCCGGGCAGCGAGGGGCTTGAGGGAGTTAGTGTAGCGCAGCAACTTCTTCTGCTCCACCTTGTCCAGGATGTTTTTGCGGAGCACACGAGCGAGGCTGAGCTCGCCGTTGCACACCAGCGTGAACACGAGGTCCATGAGCTGTTTCAAGATGTCCTCCGTCAGCTCCACCAGGCTAGGAGAGAGAAAAGAAACAAAGGTTAGAAAACACAAGAAAGCACATCTTTAGGGTGCTAACGTTCAACTAAAAACAGTCCTTATAACCCAGTGGAAGCTGCTACCAACAATACTTGTGCTGTTGAGTATGACAAAATTCAGGGATGTTTCTTTTAAATGACTACAACAATATACAGCTCTAACAATGATTTAAAAAAATCTTCAAGATATAGCTGAGAATAGGCAAATCTGAGGATACTTACTTTCAAATGTATCTGATTCCAATAAATCAGGCTTTATTTTGAAAATATCTGGGTGACCTCCCTCACATGGTGCAAACGTGTGTTAGGCATGATTAACTTTTGGGTTTTACTTACCACAGCTCATCTACGACACGAACCAGAACAAAAAAGGTGTTCTTGCTGACTCGTTTCTTGAAGGTGTCCGGACTGTGGCAGAATGTAGTATATGTGCTTTTGTGGTCAAGGATGATGAAAACATGGAACTGTTCAACTAAAGATGCAACAACTCTTTAACACAGTACACGCAGCTACTGTTTCTGGATCAATAAATTTACTTTAAACGTTTTTAAAATACTGTTGGACGGGGGAGACATTAAGAACATTGATTTTCTTAAAATACAGAACAATTCATCTCTCCATGTAAATATTTAACTTTCTCAGACCAACCTGACATCTACTGACAATATTTTACAATACAGCAGTCTGTCTTAGTACTGTCTTATTCCTTAAAGAAATAGTTCAAACATTTTGAAATGAGGTCCTAGAAAAATGCTACATAGGGATATTATTTTTTTCTGTTGCAGATAGCTCTACAAATCACCTTTAAATGGAAAAATGTCTGACAGACCGCTGAGCTAACAACTAATCTGAATGCCAACATGACGTCCAAAGAGAACTGCTGCCATGACTTAAAACTTCGTTCACAAAGTCACAAAACAGTTTATGTGAACACTTTATCATAAACCATCTACACACGTCAATTTTGCATTATGTAGAATTCTACCAATTTTTTTTGCAGCTACAGAATAGCAGCAGCAGCTAATTGTAGAAACTCTTGTGCAACCTGAGACACTTCCTGCAGGAATATCACAATACTTATTCCAGAAAAATAGAATATTGCAAAGTTTGTGTTGTCGTAAATCCTTGCAGAAACCTTTTAATACTGAAGTTGGTTTTAAGCAAAATGTGTTTGGAAAGTGTTTTTGTAAATATTTTTTCCTTGTCAACAAAATCTGTTGCAAATCATCATGTAGAGTTTTTGTCAGGTTCACATTTAGATCTGAAGTGACCACAGGTAGCACAGGAATGACATAAATAAATACAGTATATATA
>NW_013952438.1:1683613-1686631 GCF_001266775.1 Austrofundulus limnaeus
TATATATATTTACTGTACATATATGAAAGCAAAGGTGGTGAAAAAGCTGGGGGAAAAAATCCAAAACCTCTCACATGGTGGCTATGAAATTTTGAAGAATAAAGCTGTAAAAAAGTGCATTGCAGCAATCTACTTTTGTTTTGTTTGATACTAGGCCATTAGCTTGTCAATCCTATCTTACTTAGAACAGGGAGAATATTTGTAAGCTCTCAACAGAACCCCACTTTAAAATGTCTGAACTATTCCTTTAAGTCTTGTGATTAAACAAGGCAGGACTCTTTTCTCAGCAAGTAATTTGCTGATTATATTCTCTATTAGTTGATTAGCTGTTTAAACGTTGAAGTAGCGAAAAGAAAATTACAAGGACAGAAAAAACAAAATCACTTTAGAATCACAGAAGACAGCAAAACAACTGTAGATAAATTGCTGCTAAAATAATTCTGTTAAGTTACATTTACTGTTCGATGCATGATTCAATAATCTCTTTTTCATAATAATAAATATTAGACAATATGTTCTGCAAATACAGATCAAAGTTCACAGCAGAGATAGATTTTTACAACCATCAACTAGAAAAAACAAACAAAATCAACACAAGTTTAAAGATAAGAAAACATTTTCAGCTTTATTTATCAGATATTTTCATAAAAACTACTATTTAATTTATTGTCTCTCTGTACTGAACATGAACAAACAAGTCTGTAAAAAAGGATTAAAGCAGAAAAAACTTCCATCTGCCAACACAAAAAAAAAGCAATAAAGCCAGACTGACACGTTGAGTAATTTAAAAAGGATATCTGTAGTGTAGCTTCTTAATGAGGTCCTCTGGGGTTATAAAAGTTCTATATGTAGTCAAAAAAGCTTCACAGTACAAAACAAGATCTGTGGAGCAAAAATAGGGAAAAAAAGAGCAGTAGCTTTTAGATGACGTGCAGCCAGTGTGAAGAGATTAAAGCTGACAACACATCGTCCTGTATGATGACTGCAAACACAGACTGACACACTGCAAATAAACAGACTGAGGCTTTTTAAAATTCTGCTCAGAGTAAAGTAACACCACATCAAACACAGATTTGTTTTAACAAACAACTAAATCAGCTCTAAATGGTAAATTATTTTTAATGCTGTACCTTTGCGCTCCGTTTCTGTCGCATGGACTAATAAGATATCTCCTGATCCAGCACGAACATCAGGGCCGTCGTCATTCTGGGGGGGAAAAAGTCACGTTAAAATAATGAGGAGCTGAGAAATATCAAGCACAATAAAATACACCGATAAGACAACAAATCTATATTAGAGTGATGCAGTTTAGCTCAAAATCCAGCATCTCTCCACCAACCCTCTCTGTCCCGCACCGGCTCCTCTGATGGCGAAGAAAAAGTCAGACTTGTGCATCAAAAAATAAAAATCACCCCCCCCCTTCCACACTGCAATACGTCTTCTGTAACACCTTTAAATGTCATCACTCGTTACAAGTTTTTTTCTCTCCTCCTTGCATGCTTGAGGTCTTCCCATCTTTTGTAAATCACTGCTGTCACATTGCCGCTAACCTTGCAGAGAGGCGTGCAGCGTTTTCACACATCTGTATATCAGACTGCACCACACAGGAAAAAAAAGAAAAAGAGGTGGAGGAGGAGGAGGAGGAGGCTGCAGTGAAGTAGGTGCAGTTTTAAAGGTTCAACTCCAGAGGGCAGAAATGGCTATGTATGGTGCAATTCATGATCTGATTTCACATCTGAATGACTCTCAGAGACCTTTATCGAGAACTAGACTGACGGGGTTAAGAAGATTTGCTGACAAACAACCAAAAAAAAACAAAAGATACGCCTACAGCATCATCACTTGTTGACCTACCTCTTGCTTTAGTGTTATCCTGCTCATAATCTCCTTGTGGTCTATGAGGGAGAGCTCGTCCACATCTTCCTCATCGCTCCCGGCCATTTCTGTTGCCTTTTGCCTCCTAAAACACATGCAACACACTCGCATCCATCTGAGGCCAATAACTAAAGGCATGCAACAAATCCATACTGCTCGCTTCAGCTCAAACAGTTATTTGATCGACAGGAAAAATCAATCTGCTACTGCTGCAACAACAGGAATAGGAATAATAGAAGTGCGTGGAAGTGCAAAAATAGCTCAGAAGATAATAAAATTATCAAAGATTTCTAACGGTACACTTATGGCATCATTGGCAATATAAGTGTTTCTTGTGCACCCCTGCAGTCTAGAGTAGGGGGGCACAGATAAATTGGCCCTGATTTCTGAAATTTTGGGAGATAGGCAATCGGCTGATACATGAAAAGCCAATCTTATCTACCTCTGCAAAGGTTTGAAAATCAGCCACCATCCCCTTTTGCTCTAATAAATGTACAGTTACAAAACGTTTGAATTGTTTCAAGGGTAATGTTCAATAGATTGGAAAATTTAAACTGAATTGTGACCTTATAACCCTTTGACAGTGTCAGTTATTAAAAACATCTGTATTGGCCAAAATCATAATTGAAAGTTAAGCTTTTTAAAGGTCAGTGATTGGCCAGAAAAGATCAACTGGTGCACCCCTTGTTTAGAGCACATGGAGTAAATTAGCCGCATGTAATGTAAAGGTGTATTTCAATAATAGGCTGTAGCATCATTACCTTTCTTTGTCCAAAGCATCTTTACTATTGCTGGATGGCATCTGAGGAGCAGGGTCTTGAAGTACATCATCACTAGCAATGGTTTCCTAATCAGTGGAGGTGAAACAAACAATCAGCCTCTGTTCAGTTGATTACGTAGGATATCATCTGACTTGTTTCATGCAGTGAGAAGAGGCTAGCTACAGATGAGATCTGAAAATCCACCAGGATCTCATGCAACACAATGGTAAAGAGATGAAAGGATGAACGCTTTGTGTAAACATTTATTACAATTACCTATTAATGCTGAAGCAAAGTAAAGGAAGGTGGGTAAAACTGATGCTTTTATTCAGTGTAAGCCCCCCCACCATACACACACACACACACACACACACACACACAC
>NW_013952438.1:1686676-1695260 GCF_001266775.1 Austrofundulus limnaeus
CACACACACACACACACACACACACACACACACACACACACACACACACACACAAAGAGACCCAAAACAGAACAACAGCGGAGGGTAGAAATCCTTTGAACTGAAACCACTCCAGACATTAAAACTTTGAACACTTTGCTTCCTTTGCAGAGTCTTTCACACATGTGCTCAGAAAACACCCTCACCCAATCATGCCTAAAACACCAAAAACACAAGCCGAACCAAAAGGAAAACAACCACACACGTAAGCTGTTACACATGCACAGGTGCACGTCATTTGTTTTGGAGTGTGTTACTGGAAAACTGGAAACCCACTGAAAATCCCTTTTTGGAGCAAAGAGATGTCAGGCGTTAGATCAGAACAATGCTGATTACAGCTGAAGCGCAGCCAGAGAGACAGCAGTCACCAGCCAGGCAGTCAAAACAACAGATGGACATCTTTTCCACAAAACACCAGCCACAGCACGATTCCCCTCACAGGCCAACCTGTGAACCTGAAGTCATGCTCTGTCAGGTTTGGCTACACTTCCATTTCAGCGCCATTCGTTCAGGAGATGAATCAATAAGAGCTGCACAGTGCAACACGTGTGAGAGGGAAATGTGCCAGCAGCACAAGAGCCCCCACCCCCCTTTACTTCACCACATTTAAATTGATTCATAACCTGAGGTGATGGGACGCGCAAATGGAATCGACCTTTCACCCGTGGCAGTTAACTACTTACTCTGAGGGAGAGCTGCAGCTCCCCATTGGCCTGGCTGGACGAGTATAGGTTGACATACTCCCCCTCCCCGCCCTCGTCATTCACGCTTTCGCTCTACGGGAAAAGAGGAGGGACACAAACCGAGGCGTGAAGCAGCAGAGAGGGGCACAGAGTGTTTGCTACACATGTAGCAGACGTGAGGTGTGAATAAGACCGAGGCCTGCAGTTCAACAGGGAGAACCGTTCTCCAGCTCTGTCACAGATACCACCAGGTGGCACCGAAGTGCATCATATGTACAAGGAATAGTACTTACTGGCAAGAACATGCAGTGCAACATGCTCCACTGGGATTTTTTAAATTAATAATAAGACAGCAGACAGATTGTAGGCAGAGATAATAACAACAAGATGCCACCAAGCAAATGAGTCACTATGTAATTATATTACTGTATATTATTATAACAGTAGAAAAAAACCCCAAACATGGCTGTTATTTAACTTTATTCTGCCAAGGGATGAGGTCCAGGATTAGATTTTATTACTTCCTAAAGAACATCTTCATATATCCTGTTTGTGCTTCAAACATCTATCCTTGTGAGCTCACCGCTGAGGTGTGGAGAGAGTCAGTGAGAGAAGATTCAGAAGGAAGACAGACAGCCACAGAACCCAGAGAGCCAGCCAGGAAACCGTTCGGCCCGCCCCCGCTGCCATCCAGAATGGTGGCATTGGTCAAGGCAACCTGGTCCAAGCTCTGTGATTGGCGGAAAGAACCAAAGCAGAAGAAAAAAAGTGCGGAGAAAACATAAATAAAAGGACAGGACTAAGAGATTAAAGAGCAGTCAGAGTAGACAGAAACAGAACAATAGGAAGTGGGTTGGGAGTAGGATTCACCTCATTCTCTATGTGCCTGAACATGAAATGCATTACACACGCGCACGCATACACACACACAGATAAAATAGCAAAATGAGCGCCAACTGACAGATCTCTCATGAAATAAGATGGGAAAGAAGACATCGGAGTTTCACAATGCCAGTTTACCTGGCATTAAAAATGACTCAAGACCAGAGATGCATTTTTTCCCCTTTTTTTTGTACAAGTGTGTGGCCAGCTGAAGTGATGCCTGTCAGCAGAGAGGTGGTGCTAACCTGTTTTAACATGTTTCACATACCAGCGCCGTTTCAGCATATCAGCATAGAGCCATGCAGAAATAAATCAGACAGCGGTAAACACGGCAAACACTCTCTCACACACACAGAAACGAATGCAGGTGTTCATACATACACAGCTTCTTTATCTTTTTACACAACATTTAAGTCAAAATGAAAGAAATGTGTCAGCATATGTCTACATTTTTTGTGAAATCAATGTAATCCCCCCAAGAAGCTGGGGAATGCAAACTTTCCACAGAAATACTCAAATGGGAGTTGTGGAAGTGTGTGCGCTTTAAGGAGGGGTGGGGGCAGACGAGATGGAAACGAGACAGCATGGAGGAGAGAAGAGCTGGTGAAATGGGGAGAATGTGTTTTCCATCAGCTCCATATGGTGCTGCATTCCACTTGAGACATCCTGAGGGACATTTGCACACATCCACCATGTCTTAACATGCCTCTCACGCCATGAGGTCATCGAGGGTCAACTCTCCCAAAATACTGATAAGAGCAGTGGTATACATGGCCACGTTGACTTGGGGTCAAGCCCTAACTAACTGAATTAAAGCACTGACTGACCACAAGCTAATCTGTTCACAAAAAACAGTCAAAGACTTAAACATATGGGGTTGTTTCATTGTTTATGACCCTAACAAAAAAATCTGACCCCAAACAAAAAGCTCTTCAAGAGTTTTGAATATCTTTCTTTCACATGAAGAAATACCACAAAGTTGGGTAGCTAGCATTCACACATAATCACAAAAAACCTGCATCATTATGCAAAAGTTTATAGTAGTCACATATCTAGTCTTTAGATGTAACAAAACAAACACACACATGGATGGATCACACAGCAACCAAAGCACGGACCCTTGAGCTTTTTCAGAAGCCACAAAGGTGAACAGACTATCACACGATGCAACGGAAAGTCAAGCTACTACTGCACCAGTACAGCACTCACGCCCGGAGAATGGATGGGAGGAGCAGACGGTGGAGGGGGAGAAGGATGGGCGACTCACCGTGGGCGTGGTCAAAGACGCCTGGCCAATCAGACAGGAGTTAGAGACGGACATGCTGAGGCCCAGCCCAGTGCCCGCCTCCTCCATGGCCGCTACAGACGGCTGGAGGTGGCAGGAGAGAGAAGAGGAGGAGGAGGAGGAAGGGGAAGAGGAGTGGGAGGCCTGAGAAGGGAGGGGAAACAAGGACAAATAAAGAAAGAAAAAGGCAGAAACGGTTTGAAACAATCAAGAAAGCGAGAGTAATTTGGGTTAAAGGAAGGTGAAGAGGAAAAAAAAAAGCAAGGCGTTAGAGGAAATAGAAGAAAAGTGGTGGCAGTTGATTACACTGGTAAGTAAGGCTGAATTAGAGTAGATTAAAGCAAAGTTCAGCAGCAGGATATGGAAGTCAGAGTGATGAAGGCTGATGAGGACCTTTGCAGTTAAGATGAGAGGCATCACCTTAATGGCTGAAGGTATAAAAACAGTCAATAAACATATGCAAACCCTACTGCTGTTTCAGCATCAGTGAATTGAATTATTAGAGTTCATCCTGAAAAATCTTAAATTACCAAAAGTTCAAATGAAGCATACAAGTAACACTCATTAAAATCAACCAAATCAGACTAGGAAATCTTTTAAAACCCTTAGCTTTGAGGGCTTTACAGGAAACCAGGCCAACTTAAATATGGTCTAAACTGAGCCAATATGATCTGCTTTAGGTTTTTTTTTTTTTTTTTTTTTTTTTTTTTTTTACCAATTTTCTTATCCACACAGCAGCTGGAATTACTTTTTTTTTTAATTTTTGCAAAGCTGTGTAAAGTCGCCAAAGCATGTAAGCCTGTATCATGGGTTTATGCAGGGGGCAAACAGGCTTATTCCACTGGGCCACGAGCTCATCAAGTGCAAAACATGAGGCCGGATTAGGCCTTGCAGAAGCGGCACAAATGAGTGCAGTTTTGACTATACGCTCAGACAAAAGAGTGATAAAAATAAAATCTGCTTAAAATGCACAGCTGTGGTGGCAAAAGGAGGACAAAAGGGAGGGAAACCAGAAAGAAAGGTGGCCTGGGTAGACTGCCATTAGTCTACAAAGTCTATTTTCTTTTCCATGTCCTGAAACTAACTGTACACCAGAGAAATGTCATGTTTACAGTGTCCATGAATGTACTGCCTTTAACACAACCACAAAGTTTCAGCACAACCACAGATTGTGTCACCTCTGTGTCACAAGTTTGTTCATTTTTAGATCCAAGGAAGTGACAAATTAATGTTAAAAATGGATAAACTAAGAAAAACATTTAGAACTCACATTCTCTCAAATGATCTATAACAATATAAATATTGAGCTAATATTTAATTGAAAACTCAGCTGAACTGCCACAGAAGGATTGCACAACTGCAGATATGACTAACAGTGCTATTTGAAATTTTATGACCATGGCTGTTGAACTGTGATTGCTGCACAGGTTTACAGCTTGTAAGCTTTTCATGGACTTGAAAAAAGGAAATATCTTTACAGACAAGTGTGTTTGAAGCAGGAATTGCCGATTAAAGCAGGACTTAGTTGAGAAAGTTGGGTTTTCAGAGACTTAAATATTGTACATCCAACTCATCCCTCGCTTGCTTTGATCTACTCTATTTTGTCTCTTCCGCCACTGATTCACTGGCAGACGGTTGTCTCAATTAACCCAGACGACACCTCAGATTAAGATAAGCGCAGTACATCTGATGTGAGGCTGATAAAGGCTTGTCCTATCTCTCACCAGCAAGCTAGCACCTCTGTGTGCACACAAAGGTCTGCTTTGGCCATGACGGCACCGGAAAATAGAGACAGAAAGACCAGAAAGCTAACTAGGTGGAGGAGATAACAAGATAGATGGGGGCCTTAGGGAAAAACTGATAAAGGTTACCACTGGAATGTGCTTTAGGTTCAGAATGCATTCTTTCACTTTCCATCCATCCATCCATCCATCCATAAAACATAAAACACTTTTTGTCAAACGATTCTGGGCAAGATCTCCCAAATTAACTTTCATTGCTAAACATCTGACATCCTCATTGTTTCAGTCGAAACTGAAGCATTTCAAGAATTTTAATTACAGCTTTGCTCATCCAGTTTAAATGAGTGAGCCCAGCTGTTTATACATGTTAGTTTGTGATATGCTGCAATATGTAACTCCACAGACAGCCTGTGGACTTCTCAAGAATGACTACACAGAGGGGTTTCTTACCAGCTGTCTTTGTTTCGGTGGCAACGCTGGGGGCAGCAGGGGCTCATGAACTGAGTCAGTGCTGCTGAAGGAGTCATTGAAGCCGTAAACCTCCTGGAAAAGCTTGTTACGCTGTTCATAGATGCTTTCACTCTGTGGCATCTGGTAGAAAACAGAGGGCTGTGGCTCCGAATAGTCCTCCACAAACTGCATGTATTGAAGAACTGGAGGAGGGAAATAAATTGGATTTAAAAAAATTTAACCATGGACTTGTAAGAAAATACTATAAATTTCTTCAGACTGATAGAGCCTACTATATATGTTGAAAATAGAAGAAATGAGGCAGGAATGTCAGGAATACAATGCAACTCATTAGCATCTTTTATTGAAACTCATCTGAAGATTTATGTTTCAAGAATCTGAAAGTGGGTTTTCCCCCTAAAAGCTGCTGTAACAGAATAACCGAGCCAAGATTTTTATATCTTTCATTACTTTCTTAGAAGAGACAAAGATCCTCTAGTGACACAAAAGTAAGTAAACTGAGCTTCTTATTAAAATGAGTTGACATTCAACATAACTGTAGTCATACAGTGTGTGAAAGGATGACTGTATAGATGACATAATACAGTAGCCTAAAGGGAAGTGATGAAGTAGGGCGCGTCAGGAAATGACCAAATATTGCCCTCTGCAGCCCTTGAACCAGACCCATTGTGTCACATCCTAGTATTTACTTCCTGTCTTTATTCACAATGAATATTTCTTTGACACAAGCGATGCTTCAACAAGCTGATGACGAAATACGTTGCACGTCCTGTTTTCCTTACTCTAATCATCCCTCATTCTTTACTCTTCCCACCATTTATCTTCACTTAGCCTCTTATTGCCTCCGTGCCCTACATTCATCTCATTTGGAGGTCATCCTTTCTCGTCTTTCCTCCTTCATTACGTCGCCCGCTTCACTTTACCCCTCACTTACTGTGTCTGCTTTTCTTTTCTGGCAGCGGCGGCGGGCTGGCTGGAACATCTGCATTCTCACTCGCGCTGTATTGGGAAACAAAGTCTCCACTGTTCGTCTGGGGCATGGGTGAGATGGGCGTGAAAAGCGGGAACGGTGGCGTGGGGTGAAGCTCTTCCTCTGACAGGTTGTCATACTGGGAAGGGTAGCGCTCGTACAGCACCCTAGAACCGCCATCAGGGAAGGACGACGTCCGTGTGCTGCGTCGTTTCTTTAGCGGCAGGGCGGGTGGGGCGCTGACGCGAGAGGGCTGTT
Source organism: Austrofundulus limnaeus (assembly GCF_001266775.1). Classification (NCBI taxonomy): domain Eukaryota; kingdom Metazoa; phylum Chordata; class Actinopteri; order Cyprinodontiformes; family Rivulidae; genus Austrofundulus; species Austrofundulus limnaeus. The sequence goes on from NW_013952438.1 coordinate 1,693,007, forward strand.
GGGGGTTAGTCTGATTGGACTGAGGAGTCCAGTAGTCTGGCTGTTGGAGGGGAGGAGCGCTATAATGGGGGTTTGAGGGATGCTGTCCAGGAACAGGGGACGAGGACTCGCTGTGGGACTCTGGGAGAGGACTCAAACAGCCTCCTGCAGGTATTGAAGGCAGGTTATCTCCAACAGACAAGTCCTGGTGGAGGAAGTCATAATCTGGGTCATAACTCTCCGTGTTGTCTGAATAAGAAAGAAAATATGTTTATTAGATGCACAACAGTTTAACTTCACACTAGGGCTGCACAAATATAGTAAAATTTATTGTAATATCTGTGGAAAAATAATATTGCAAATAATTTTAGAAATAAAAAGCTCCAAACTTACAAACACGAGCAGAAAGAAATAGATCAGTGTTTCATTAAGTCAACAACTCATAATTTATGCTGCTTGATTCACTTTTGTAGTTATGGTTACAGGTTGTGTTCATTAATTAGACTTTAGCCAGTCTTGCTTTTCAGCCCACTTAAGGGAATTACAGAACTAAATTAGGCCACTGAGCTTTAGATTTTTGTATTCGTTTTACTTAGAAATTATGAACAACCTACGTAATTAAATTCAAAATGATTTTGACAGATATGATGTCAAAACTACGCCTAAGACGCTACCGATTTCTAGACTGGTCTTAGTATCCTTACCGAGCGTCTCGCAGCTGGTGTTTCGAGAACACTGACCGCTGTCCTGCTCCATGGAAGAAAGCTGCTCATCAGATTTGCTGAGTTTTCCCATGCTGCTGCACGGAGACAGACGAGGAGAGTCTCCGCCGTATGAATGGCTGCCCCCAGAGAACCGTCTCTGAAAAAATTCATGCTCGTAATCCTGCACACAATGACATGCGAGTTGTTTTATTTCTCCTGCGTGGTCGAAAACATAAGGAAGCCACAATGCACCATGAAACTGCTCTTTTACCTGTCTGTGGTCGTTACATGGCAAACTGGAGCCACGGCTCATTGGAGCAACTACTGCCACCGGTGTTGGTGAAGGGGCTGACTGGCGCTTCTTAGGTGGAAGAGCTGGTGGAGGGCTATAAGCAGATAAATCCCAACAAATTAAATGCTGGTTGTTTGCGGTTCAGAAGTGAACACTCATAATAGAAGAAAAATCATACTTTTAAGAATGTATGCGCGCACACACACACAAAAACCCATCTATAGATTCATGTACACACACATTGTCATCTCGCCTCTGGAACGCCGAGATGAAATTAAGGGTGTTGTGTTATGAAAGCTTCTCTCAGATACGCAGGCTGACTTCATGACACGTCCAGCCAAAAACACTCAGTGAGTTAATATATCAGGTCAAAATGGAGGGCACAAAGGTGATAACTAGCCAAAAAGACATTTCATAGGTCAGTCACACACCGTCATGCACTGGGCGGCCTTCTGATTGGATGATGAGCTCTTTGGACAATACTATGGACTAAGGATGACACAGACTTTCAGGAAAATGCAACCATGCAAATAAAAAAAATAACTTTCATCCAATTCAGAAAGTCTGGGAAGTTCGAGAGTGGGATGTTATTATGATGTCGGATGATCCTACAGACTAACATACTTCTCCTTCTGAGAGGGTCTCCTTTGGCCAGCGTCAGCGCTCAACTGTGCTCTGTTCCCAGAGTTCAAAGGGAGACCAGTGATGAAGAAATTGAGAGACACAACAGAAAAGGTAAGAAAAGAAAAAAGCACAGCACTAAACAAAGAGCCAGCTTTGAAACCTGAAGTGTGACGAGTTTGCAGAAGTAAATAAAATAAGATGAGAAAACACACCAAACACCAAAATGTCCAAACGAAAATGAAAGAGACCTGCATTACTCTTTGTTCCAAATCCATATCTGAATCACATTTTTTGTTCTTCATTTGTTATGAGACATAGAAAAGGAATTAACAATATATAAAACTTGAAGTGAAACACTAGTTGTAAAAAATGCAGAACAAGCACCCATGACTACACAAACAGCACAGCTTCAATAAAAATGGTGCTTAAAACGTAATGTTATGCATATAACTACTGTTCCCTGAAGGAAAGGAACGAGGTACAACATCATGTATGGGAACCACGCCCCTGCGTGTCCTGGCTGAAGCCACCTCTAATCACGCCTTTAGGCAGGTGACGTGATGACGACAGATGTCAGGCTCCGCCTGCACATATAAATATTGTCGCATCACCGTCACTCCTTAGTTATACTGCTCTTCACCGAGCCCAGCTGTGT
>NW_013952438.1:1700703-1715071 GCF_001266775.1 Austrofundulus limnaeus
ACACAGCTGGGCTCGGTGAAGAGCAGTATAACTAAGGAGTGACGGTGATGCGACAATATTTATATGTGCAGGCGGAGCCTGACATCTGTCGTCATCACGTCACCTGCCTAAAGGCGTGATTAGAGGTGGCTTCAGCCAGGACACGCAGGGGCGTGGTTCCCATACATGATGTTGTACCGAGTGAATTGACTGAAAGGGAACCAAATATTCATTCAGTTCAATAGCATTGCTCTCAATATTTAGGAAAACAAGGTGTACTATTCTAACTTTGGTGTGCTTTATTGTCACCTGAGCTCTGCCATTTTGGCTTCAGGAAGCGGGGGTTTGGGAGGGGCCACATCCTCATCTTGTAACTCAGGGGTAGCCTCTGCAGGAGGAGCTGCTGGAGCCATCTTCTTTGAGACCTCCTGCTCATGATCTTTCAGGGGTTTCTCTGCTGACACACTGCTGCATACATAAAACCGTCTGAGTAAATGAAATACTTTGAAGGCCTGTTTGTATTCATGCAAGCATGCTTTGTTCCCACCTCTCTGCTGCGGTAACGGGGGGTGCTGGTTTGTTTGGGGTGGTGGGCGATGGATGCTCCTGTTTCTCAATGGTCAGTTTCACTAATTCCTGTGTGCAGAAGGAAAACACTACTCTGTGAATGTACCGTGACAAGACATTTCCAGCACTGCCAACACCAGCACAAAGGACATTACCTTTACTCCATCCAGCACTGCTTTGATCACATTCTTGACGGAGGCCACGTTTTCCTGGTCGTCCAAATCGATGCCATCTAGCATCACCTGGTCGGCCCAGCGGATGAGGTTGGCGAGACTCTGATACACACGACTATGGCAAGAAGACAGCGCCGAACTATAGAAACAGTGGGAGATGGAGGTAGGGTGATGGAATACGGGACAAAACCGTGGGAAACAATGTAGAAGAAAAGTCAGGAAGAACCAAAAAACAGGATGTATGAGGATGATAATTATGGTGTACAGGGGATTAAACAACAGGTGCAGAAAAGAGAAGAATTTAGGATACAAACAGTGAGGTGTGGAGAAAATTAAAATGGACTTGTTAGTAAAGAATAATCACAAAAACACAACTGATTTTAATTTATCTCCCATCTATTCAACTGTCCATTTTGAAGGCATTTGTTGGGGAACTACAGAAACACTCAACTAAATTTGGGAATTTTACGAAAGCCAACAGGAGCATGTAAAGCCACATGGGGAAGCTAGGTGTTGTTTCTCCAAGTAGTTAATTGTATATTCAGACCTAACATTAAGGTGTGGCAAAAGCCTGTATCAACGTGCTGCAGTTGATTCACTCTGCAAAAATACCCATCTGCTGTCTCTGCAGGACTTATCCCTAAAGTGAGCAGGAGACAACAAAAGTTACCGGAATTAGAAGGAGGGTTTTGAGGAATGGAAAGATATGCACTACAGGTTACATTCCAACTGGGTGTATTGTACTTCTAATAAATAAGGCAGCATGAAGTGCCCTGTCAGTAGGACAAAAGTTTGTAGTCTGCAGAGAGAGAGAGCATTACGCCAGCTTTTTTTTTTGGCAAATGAGCACTTTATTCAATCCACACTGCAGTATTCAGGAGTTGCACTCACTGCTGGCCTTGTTATTTGAGCAATATTGACTTAAATTGCTGTAAACAATCCAACAGAGCAGACTTCCATGTCCGTTTAGCAATTGGCTTTTTATCCAAAAGAATCAGGGCAAACTATAAATAGACAGAAATGATATTTTAACTTGCATAAAACTTCAACTATGATTTATTAGGACTTCTTGCAAATGAAGTCAAATCCTCATTCATGGCAGATTCTGTGTGGCAGCAAGAATTCATCAACTGCTTCTTAAGACATGGTTAAGAAAAGTCACTTCTGACCTCCATACCTTCATCAGATCTGACTGATAGGGGAAAGCACAAAGACAAGACAGAGAAGTTCCAACATGTCCTGACAATCCACACAAAACAGCAGCTAGGGTTTCTTTCATAGGAGGAGTTTAGTGAATGAACTGACTCACACTGAGCCTGAATGGTAATCTCTTTTCCTCAAAATTAAGACTGTGAATAATGTGACATCAGCAGCATCACGTACTGTAAATGTGGTGTGTTATAGCTTAAGGCATGAAGTACGAGAAGCCTTGAAGTGACTGATGTTATCAGACATCAATTTTCACTATTAGTAAGCCAAAGCAAGTACGTATCATGCAGTCAGATATGGTTTAAATTATGTCACGAGGCAAGAATGATAGCAATGAACTATACAACATCACAAATAGATAGCATAAGATTATAGCTTGTTGTAAGAAATGCCAATTAAAAAACTCCTGTAGTTCAGGGAATGTCATCTTTAAGAAACTGACCCACATTTTTCATCTAGAGTTCTTACAAAAGCTTGTGACTCACCTATGTTGTATCCGTGCTTCCACCTGAACCAGAGGCAGGATTGCTTCAAGAACCTTGCTGGCAGAGCCTGGTAGCATTTCCAGCACTTTCCTCTCCACCATCATTTTGTCCACGATTGCCTTGAAATACTTCAGAGCACTGACCACTTCTTTCTCATGCTCCTCAAGTCTGTTAACCTTCTAATGACAAAAAATAAAAATAAATAAATAAATAAATAAATAAATAAATAAATAAATAAATAAATAAAAATTATAATAATCACAAAATAAGCTTTACAGATATTTATATTTTCCAACTTTTTATATATAAAATATGACAAGACAACATATTTAGATTTAGAACAGTCTAGGTCAGGTCTGCCATCTGCAGCTCTAGGGCAACACATGCTTCTGCAGTGGCAATGATCAAAAATAACATGCAAATAAAGATGTTTAAATTTCATAAAAAATTGTATATTTAGATGTGTTTTATTAGCCTATTGGCCACTTCACTATTCAAACTTCCAGCCACACATTCTTTTTCTGAAATCCACTAAAGCAGCATTTTTATAGCTTAAAGTCAAGTTACTTAGAAGAAAAACTTTTATAATGTAACAAATAATTTTTATATGCAGTTTTATTATGACAGTAAGTAGTTTTCTTTATTTTAGGTGTCTAGTGAAGAGATGACTACACTCACTGACCAGAAAAGGTCTCCCATCAGGCTGGGTGGCCTGCAAGACCACCAGTTGATTATCACTGTTCTAGCACATTTTACAGCTCTGAACAGATTGCTTTTGAAAAAGAAGGGGCCGACATATTTCTTTTGATTGTAAAAGTTGTAGACCCCTGCTTTAGGTTCTTCAGTTTTTAGTTCGGTTATTCCCATGATTTGCTCAATGTTTAAAATATCTCTCCACTGATCTGGCCTCAGTCTCTCTTCCTTCTATTCACATGCAGTGTTTCCCCTAGGAAATTGGTCTTGGGGGGGATGGGTGCGCTACTTGTTTTATGAAAACATAAATTTACGTGACTCACCTTCAATTATGGTAATAAATTTATACATACATGAATATTTAATTGCCTAACTACATCCTAGTTAAGGACTCCTCATGATAATTATTAATAATAATTTATCGTAGCAAATTTTTATTGATAATAAGTGATCAGAACTGTGTGCAGCAGATGATCTGAGTCCAGAGTTCTCAGTTTGAAACCTTCTGGAGCTCTTCTTTGTGACTCTAGGTGTGACAGAGTGTGGATGGTTGATTGTCTCTTTTGTGTCCCTGATGGAGACTGGAGACCTGTTCAGGTGTCTCTGGTGAACTGGAGACCTGTCCAGGTGTCTCTGGTGAACTGGAGACCTGTCCAGGTGTCTCTGGTGAACTGGAGACCTGTCCAGGTGTCTCTGGTGAACTGGAGACCTGTCCAGGTGTCCCCTGCCTTCACCCTAAGGCAGCGAGGACAGGTTCCAGCCCCACCCTGACCCTGATTAAGAACATGGAGGAGGATTTTTCTTTAAAGCAGGAAACAGACATTTAATTATAAAACATGATTTATTTTATGTTAATCTGAATCAGTTTARTGTTGTTTGTAAATATATTTGACAGTTTTGTAGGAATGAACAAGTTTGTAATGTTTGTTCAAAATAAACCTGCTTCTTATGACTTCTGTAACATGTTTTAAATAAAATATTATCAGTAAAAAAAACTCAAATCATGTCCTTTCTAAGAATTAGAACTCTCTTGTAGATATAAAGGATAACATTTAGAAAATGCAATTATGCAACTATCAAAAAAATGTCCTCTCAGTCACTGAAAATAATTTATTTACCACATTTTAAAGACTTTGATTATTATCTGGGCCCTTAAGGGTTAATGCTCCTGAATGGGACTTTCTGACCTGCGGTGTGTGACAGAGAGGAGAGGAGCTTGATGTTTGAGTCCAGCAGGACCTGTACAGCAGCTGATTCTGTCTGGATTTGAGTTTACAAACTACTCTGGTTAGTTTTTTTCAAAGTTGAGGGACATTACAGCTGCGCTGCTGATCAGCGCTATTTATAGAACATGAACGGACTCGCGGGAACCTGGTCGCACGCGGGGTCTGTTATGGTGATTCTAAATGATTGAACAGGTAACAGTGCTGTGGTTTCACCTGTCGCATTTTATTGTAAAGAAAGAAAAAGTAGCTTGCAAAGTTGTTGCATCGGTGCAACGTGATTAAAAGCAGAGTTTTCATCGCGCGCGCACACGTCTTCCTATCTTTGTGAGGACCACAGACAGCACTCAGCCTCACTCTGCACTGTCTTTTTTCCCCAAGTTTGGTGAGAGGTGGATATGGAGGGACGCAAAAAATAGCTCTGGACTTGATCTGGACTTATTTAAATAAAAATGACTACATGCCGTGAAATTCTTAGAGGGGCGGGCCGTCTCGGTAGGGGAAACACTGACATGAGCTTCTTTAGTATTTCAAGACTAGTGGGGAATACACTCATTATACCCAAACCAAAAGAGGCCAGAACGGAGGTATTCATTCAGGAAGCACATTCATTCATTTAGACACCTGCTGAAGTGCAGCCAGAATTCACAGCGATGAGGAGACAGTGAGAAGCAGCAGAGAAGTTTACACACACACACATGCACGCATGCACACACAAAACAGAATACAGCAACACTGCGCATTAGACAGGAAAACAATGGTCTCACAAAAAGGCCAACAAACACACAGACAAGGTGGTAAAGAGACGCATTTCCCATGATACATGTTTTTGCACACACCTTGTTAGCAGGTTTCTCAGTACTCTTGGCTGCCGTCTCGGTCTGCAGCTGCTTTCGATTTTTGGATGGAGTCCTCTTGATCTTGGGCGAGTGGAACTTGTCCTTCAATATCATGGTCAAAGTGGACAGATGGGACCGTTGCGAGTCTGCAGACAGAAGGAAAATGAAGGAAGTGGAGTGGTCAGTCACAGAGTAAACATGCCTGGGGGAGCAAGAAATGATCTATAAACAGATGGCACAGGCTCAGTGAAGCGCACAATGGTGCTCTTCTAAAATTGAGCTCAATTGATGAGTTTTATCTGGACACCAGTCAGATACTAGAACAAAGCTGGAATTTTAAGACAAGAATACAGCAGAGAGTTGGTACTGAACTGCAGCCTCTGCATTTTTATCTTTTTTTTGTTTTGTTTTGTTTTGGACATAAATCTGCTGGCCAGGCTCCTTTATGTCTGTGTATGAGACAATCACAGAGCAGACAAGTGTGGATATAATAAAACACTTTATTTAGAACTGAGATGAAAATCACTCCATGTTACCCTTCTGACAGCAGCTTCTTAACAGCCGAGTAATTTGGCAGTTTGATGTGTTCATTGTAGAGAGTGACAGCTGCATCAAAAGACAGCATAGTTCCCCGATTCCGTTCGTTCTACAATAATTGTTCGCTTGCTCATCGTCTGCCTTCACCTCTTTGTCCCTCCCTCTGTCTGCACACAAAAGTAAATCAGGAGATACAGTAAATGCTAATAACAGCAATGGGAATCAGCAGGAAGCATGTTTTTTTTTTATCAGTGATAAAATTACACTTCTAGTTGCTGTAATCTCCCCTCAGCTTGGTGACAGTGGGAGCCAGCATTCCACGGCCATCAGCGTAAAAACAACAAGTGCTGAGCGGCAATCAACAGCAGGAAAACACCACAAACCGGTTTTCCAGCTGGGCCATTCTTTCATCTTCACCATCGATCAACATGCCACGCACATATCCATCCGGCTGTTCTTTCTCTCCCTCCCTCTAATCCTCCTCATCCCCTTACCCCGAGCAAAAAGCCAAAGATCGCTGAGGCAGCCAGAGACGACTGTGTCTCATTAAAAATGTTGATGAGAATGCTCCCAGAAGAGCTTCCTACTGATAACAAGATATGAGAAAGGATAGGAGGAATGTGTGACCCTTCAGTTTCCTGTTTAAGACTGCATTTTAAAAAAAAATCTCTGCTGTGCAAAAATAAGCAACACAGACTGCTTTGTAATAGGAATGTGCGATATGGCAAAAAATTCATATCACGATATACATTATGATGAGTGGCGGTAACGATATATATCACGATACAAAACTTATAATAGAAAATAAATAAATCACACATTAATTGAGTGGAATAAACATGTATAGGTAAAAAAATTTAGACCTTAAAATCTCCGTTTTTAAGGGACACTTTAAAGTCTCCCATAAAAATCTAAACTTAAGAGAGCTCTACCTGGTTGAATCAAAAAGAAAAAAAATATATATATACTGTATATATATAAAMWCACACACACACACACACACACACACACACACACACACACACACACACACACACACACACACTATAACTTTAATGTAATRGATATCTGCATCCATTGGATGTTGTGTTTGGAATCACCMGTTTCGTTTTAAGGTGGTAAAACAAATTGCTTGTATTTATTCCTTTCTACACACTTTGCAGATTATTTTTTCTGTACTCCACATGTTATTCTGTGCGCGCTCTGGCAGGGTTACAATCATCCCGTTTATGCTTTACCTTTTTTTTTTTGGAAAGACAGTAGTCTACCGGCCAACCGCGCAATTCTTTTTTGATGATGTAACCTGCTGGAGTCAAACAGAGGAAGCGGGAAGCAGCCTGGCTGAGAGCGCAAATGAAGTGGGGCGGGGGACATAACTTATCCGGACCTGGTTCGGGTGTGTGAAAATAAACGCCGAACTGTTTACGTGATGGTGCGTACTCCGGTCGGCTGCCTACCGACCACACTGCCTGATGCGGGAGGAGCGTGCGCCGCAGCACATGGTGACGTAGTGAGGTGAATGTCAGTGCAGGTGAAGTAGTGCTCCAGGACGCACAAAAGCTCGCTGAGTCTGGACCTCGTTTCTCCTGCGGTCATAGCGCGACGCCGCATGGCCAAATGCGCGCGCACTCCAAAGCACGACTATAAAACTCAGCCTTTACTGTTTCCTTGTACAGCGGGGAAGCGCTGTGGGAAAGGGTGACAGTCAGACAGATCTCTATCATAGGACAAATTTATATCGTTTAAATCGCGCATTCCTACTTTGTAAGCATGAGTAACTTGTGTTGCAAAGCTGATTTAATGAACTAGAGTTACTGGAAACCGGTCTCATTGAACTTCATTACTTTTAAATCACATTTGACCTAGTTTTTATTTTCCAAATAGGTCAAATCAGACATGTACATGTGTAAGCCAAAACTATGCCCCAACATGCTTCTGATGTGATACAAAGTAGTTTCAGGTATTCCAAAAATGTTAAATTTTCTATTTTATCAGAAAACAAAACACAATATAATCCTGAGGGACAGAGACAGTTGTTTCTTTATGATGAGTTGTGTGTTACTTTGTGATGGGTAAAACTAACAGTGAAAGCTAAAAACAAAACACCATCTAGTTCAAGGGAAGACAACAAGCAATAGTTTATCAGAGTGGACTAGTATCTGGACACAGTGAAGACCTAAGAAAAACTCTCATCAACAGATGTCTGGAATGATGCATTGTAGCCTATCCACAGGGGATGTTGTGCAGCTTTGGTGCACCTAGATAAAGCTATTAATTACATATTTATGACTAGCAGTTTCAGAGGGATTTTTACTTTTACTTTTGTACCTCTAGGTAAGATAAAAGTTTGTTTTCCAAAAGTCAAGTTGCTATGCTGGTGGGATTTTATATTACAGCAATGTGCAGAGGAATTACTGTTCTTTTGATTAAAATAAACCTGATAATTACTGCTTATCACCAAAATCCTAATGTGGAGGGCAATATTTTTGCTGGTGTGTGTATATTTCCAAAATATTTCATGAGCCACTGGACAATCCATAGACCATACCATACCAAACCATCGACAACTGACCTTAAACAAGAACACACATACACACACAGATATATATATCTCAGTCAATTTTGCAGATACTGACCTAAAATTATGTCTGGCAGTAGCTGACACAGGGCTCAAATACATGTTCTGAGCACTAACTGTTCAAAGTTTTTGTTTTGATTGCTCAAAGTTTTTGTCTTGTTTTGCCAAGATATCCGTTGATAACTGTCTGTTAGCAAAATGTCTAATTAACCATTGAATAAGTTTTATTGAAACTTTCTAGAAAAGGATCACTGGATGTTGTTGTGAATTAGTGTACCTTGCCCCTCGCACAGTGAATGCTGGACATGGGCACCAGTGACCCAAAAAACCCAAAAGGAAAAAGCAAGTAAAGATGATGGATGGATGAATGGATGGATAAAAATAATTGCTACAGCCAGCTGACCTTGGTAAACAAAAAATGGTATAGTTCAGATGTTCCTATAGATAACTGAGAAACAATCTGATGCAGTTGTAGCCAAGTCATTCAAAATGCATAGGGTTAGGTTAGGTTAGGGTTGTCCTTTCCCAACCTAAGATGATGTCAGTTTAAAATGCTGACATGAAAGATGGCAGGCAACAAGCATCTTTAAAATAGTTTTCATTTTAAATCTGTTAACTTTTTACCCATCAAAACCACAGGGCCTAAACCTACCATCACAGTTTGCTGTAAGCTTCAATCGCCTTTGCAATGTGTCTAAAGTTGTAGTTGAGGGAATGACATTAAAACACGATATAAAAGCTCAAAAATGTCAATTTAGCAAAACACCCCCCTTAAGTTCTAAATAAATGATAATGGCGAATATCTAAAATCTGACTGGCAACCTTAAACAGTGAGGTATTTAGCAAGGAAACTACTCCTGTATGCATAAAAATTGCTTACACAATTTTGTAAACATTGTCAAAATTCAATCTAAACACTTTAGACTGAGTCTCTTCAACAAAACCTGAGATATTCTTCACCACTTGGTGCAATCATAAAATCCCTAGAAGCTTTTGAGCTGATTAACTCAAAGACTTTGTTCCACAATAAGCAAACATCCACACACACAAGGGTTGTAAATGTGTGGATGATCCAGGGAGAACACACCATAACTGTTAAATGCCTTGCTTTTAAATCAATCAGGTATGTATTTCACATCCTATAACTGATTTAACAAACCTCCACATTTAATTCTGATGCCTTATAATGCAAAAAACACCTTTCCAAAATCAGTGTCCTTTCTGCAAAAACAACCACTTTGGGATTTCCCTAACAACTGTAGTAACACTAGATAATCTGCAGATCTTCTCAGGCAACAAGATTCCATAAGACAAGGTTTTTTTAAAGCATCTAACTCAATGTGTTTTTAAACAAAAATGGGACTTTTTTTGGATGGCTCATTCAGACGACTCATCTGTATTTTTTCCCTAATGCCAAATTAATGGATGAGACACTTCTTACACCCTGAAGGCATTTACATCTTGTAATTGTATCTACTACTGGTTGTTCCATCTACTTAATAATATGTTTTGTTCCAAGTTTTTTGGTGAACAAACGTTGTTCTAGTTGTTGACACGAATTACTGGTAATGTGTATAACTAGTAGGGCTGCAACGATAAGTCAACACAATCGACTACGCCTATTATAAAATAAGTCAATGTGGCATTTTAATGTTGAAGCATCGTATTACTTACCCACTTAAATGTTTATTTGTAACTGCAATGTAATCCACAAACTGCTGGGGGTAGAATCACTTCTATTGTTTGTAGGGATGCACTGATATGAAAATTTCAGCCGATATCAATATCCGATATAATTATTGGTGTTATGGCCGATAACCGATATTTACCGATATTACACAAACATACAAGTTATATTATACATATACGCAAAAACACACTTGGGTCTTTTTTTGACACTGTAAATAAACAACTAGATCTCTGACATGGCTCCCTACTTCAGTTATTCCTGGCTGCGCAGCGTCATTATCACTATCACGATCAAACAGATGCTGCTCAATCAACCATCTCGCCCCCCAAAACAGAAACACAAAGCTAAAAAAGTGAAAAATTAATATCGGGCATTAATATCGACCCCGTTTTACATGTCGGACCGATATCGATATTCTAAAAAATGACCAATATCGGCCGATACCGATATTAAATACCGATATATCGTGCATCCCTAATTGTTTGAGGTTGCATTGTTTACAAAAGAAGAACATGGCTGTGCTGGTCTGTAAACCACAGAAAACGATGCGGCAGGCACATCAAAATAGCGATAATGGCGGAACAAGAAGACGACTGCGTGAAAGAGGAGAAAAAAAATAAGACTTAAACTTTCCAAAGTTGGCTACAATGTACCAAAAATCAACCAAAGAAAGTAAAATGCAGACTCGTTTTTCTATGCCAGTACAGCTGCAGTGAAAACAAGCATCTGGGACGCTAACATGCTTCAGCTGTGATTATGTCCTCTCCAGATGGGTAAGTTTCAGAAAGTTAGCTTGTTCGTCAGGATGATGCTTTACAAATCTTAGTTTTAGCGACTGATCACTTTGTGCTGTAACTAACTGTCTATAAGTTTTGTTAGTTACCTCTCAGAAAACAGTGTATCTTGGAAATGGAGATATTAGTTACGCAAACGTTAGCTAAAGCTTTAAGTGCTTCATATTAAATCACTGAATTATGGTTATAATCCATCCTGTCTCGTCTTCTCCAGGTTTTTTGATGGCGTAGAAGTCTCATTTGTAAATTTGTACTGCATGATCCAGCAAGATTTAAAGCAGGATATATATTTTTTTAACTTTTATGCAACTGAATGTCACTTTGACCAAAGTAATTCTTTAGTTTATTTTGGACGTGAACTACCCCTCATGCTGAAGAGGCTCACATTTTGAGTTATTTGCACATTAGCTGTTAGCTTCTCTACTTGCAGTTTAATATGTATTATGTAATTTAATTTTTATTGTGTTTACATGTATTAATGTTAAAATAGAACCAAGTAAGGTATTAAGTTTGAGCTTCAAATTCTTATGTTTCATGAGTTATTTTAATTTGTAGTGAAAATGTTACTTTTTAGGTAGACTGGATAACAAGCTGACATTCTCAGGTGTGAGCAGGAGAGATGTGCACTGGAGATGTAACAGGAGGTACGCTCACAGGAAGCTTAGATGGACGTTGACAGAAATAATTGTTGACTAATTGAAAAAATAATCGCAGATTAGTCGACTATCAAAAAGGTATTCAGTTGAAGCCATAGTAACTAGCAAGGTGGCAGGTTGATGTAGCTGCTGTTAAGTGCAGGTATGACCTATACAGGACAGTGGGTCAGCTCATAACTGGACCACCCACTGAAAAACAGACTAGAAGCAGAGTGGAAGGATCCAAAGGAGGTTGTACTTCAGGTTACACACACAGATGTCATCTCCTGCTGAACATGTTCTTGGTGAAAGCGTGTGTATGACCTGCATTTAACAAATGACTTTTGCCAGTTTTATGAAGGCAGCAAAATTCCCAAATTGTTCCAGATGCTGGGGGGCAATGACAGAGGGGGAAAATAACCCGATTTGAAAGAGCGTGTAAAAATGTTGAATTTATAAACAGAAAAAATAAGATTCTATAGACCATTCTTGTATATTCCTGCTTCTTCTTCAATCAACAACAACCTAGATCAATTTTATGGGTGGGCATGTTTTTTCCTGCCAGGTGCTCTTTTAAACAAAATCTGCAAAATAATTTGCCTAGAATGCTTATCCTTAATAACAATGCTTTAATATTTCCTTCATGTTTCTTTGTTAATTATTCGCTTTTGTCCTTCAAGTAGATATTCAATTTTGCACTGCATAGTTTTCAGTCTACAAAATGACAACACAGATTGAGTAACTGTGTACTGCAATGTAAAGTGAAAAAAAGTGGAAGAGCTGAGCCATGATATTATTTCTTCAAGGCAAAGCCTGCTGTAGAGCAAGAAAAACGAGTGCAAGTTAGAGGCACATGAAATAACCAGCAGGGAGAAAATTTGAAAGGAAAAAAAAAAGAGAGAAATTCAACAGGAGAAAGTTAAGGACTTGATGAATAATTTATTCTATCTGTTGTCGTGGTTTCTTCCTGCTGGCTGTGTTCAGTTTTCATGAAAGATTTCTCATTATATCCTTGGTAACCAACAAGAAGTACTGCAGGAAACATGTTGTGGAGCTGTGGGTATTTCAGCTGAAGCTACAGCACTAGAATGATCCTGAAGTGAGGATGCCTTGGTTGGGAACGGGGTAACAAGTGTTTGGAGAAGTAATGGAGGCTGAAGGCCAGTGGTGTGTTTTCCAGCTTTCCAGCTGTGTTGTATAAGCACGAGTATTGAACCAACTTACAGAGTAAGTAAATGGCATGGTGGATGTTAAGAGCCCAGTCCACTTAACATGTAATAGTTTTAAAGTAGACATATCATGCTTTTAAATCCCTCTTTTTCACATATAAATCATTCATTTGGCATCTATATACAGTGGAACGGCAATGCTTTGGTCAGAATTCCTCCTTTTTGTAAATTTCACCCCTTTCTGAGGTGTGTCTCAAAGCAGCTTGTTTTGATACTGTCCCTTTAAATCCAAACGAGATGCTTCACCTCCCACCCACCTCTGGCTTCCAGAGCGGTTCATTCTAGTTTGATAGAGGGGTTTACATCTATCCAGCAGTGCAAAAACGTTTTATTTACAAATGAATTAAAAGATGTAAATAAGGGAACACTTGTCCATCCAGCCTTCTATGTTGGAGCCCGAGTCTGACCCAGAGAACGAAGATGACAAAATTGTAACATGTCTTTTGTTTTGTTTTCTTTATTTCTGCTGCTGTGAACTCCATCTCAACCAGCATGTTATACTGTCAACAGCTTCCACAAACATCCCCTTCAGTACGTCAACGACTAGCAAAGTAGAACCAGCAGCAGCCATGGGTCAATGTTCAGGAGTAAATATTAGTGTGGTGATAGAGATGCTCTGTGTGCAGTGTTGCATGGGAACAGACTGCCTGGTCAAGCATGACTAACAGAGTGTGCTCACACAGCAAAATGCAATCTATATTGCAGATCCATATTAAAAAACAGCAAAGCAAACCGTAGCGGTTAGTGCATTGGTGCAACATAAAGATGTAAAGCTAAAAAACAGTGTTCTCACTGAACAAGACATGACTGAGAATACGTCTCTGGATACAAACTTCTGCTCTGTCAAAATATGGCACTTCAAAATATCAAAAACATCTGTTAATAAAAAGTGCTCACGTTCACATTCTTACTGTTTTACCCATTTCAATATGTGATTATAGTTTAAATATCCATATGCAGAAAGAAAAAAAATAGGACACAAATGTTTCTCCTATCTCTATTGTGTAAATAATCTACACACTAGAAACTGAAACTATGTGGAACGAGTTTTCAGTAGAGATATGCTACATTTAGCCACAACAAATAGCATGTAATGGCACATAAAAACTAAATCCAGCTGAGCCTAATCTCTTGGTGGCATTCCCATGTGTGTTTACTAGTATAAAGTGTCAACACACAGTAGGTTTATAAATGTATTTTAGTTTATTTTCTATTAGCCTGCTAGAACCACTTCTCTTGAATACAGCCAAAACACACTGTTTCATCTGCATTTTCAGTCATCTACAACAATGAATAAGTCTGTAAAGCTATTCTGCATATTATTTTACAAACTAAAACAACCACAAAAAGACAAGCATTAAAATACACACATCAGATTTTGAATTAAACTATAGCATCAAATAAGCTTTAATGCTCGATCTCAAGGCTTCCGAAGTTAAACAGAAATTGCTGGCCAGTAAATACACAAATTGTAGTAAAGTGTTGAATGTTGTGCTGAAATTGAAGGCAGTGCATACCTAAGAGTTCTGGAAAATAATGGTCACTGAGTTTATGACAGTGCTGTACCAATCGATTATTTTCTAATCGATTATTCTAACAACAAATCTAAAAGTTATTCTGATGTGAGTGCACTGGATATTTTAAATGTTTTCATCAAATTAACAAGAACAGTTCTTTAATATTGTAATATTTTCTGTAATAGTTTTTTCATGGACACAAAATATGCACTCTAGAGTC
>NW_013952438.1:1715411-1734693 GCF_001266775.1 Austrofundulus limnaeus
ATTTCCCCGCTAGAAAAATGTGTGATGGAGGTCCATGGAAGGCAAATAATTTTAAATCAAATAAACAAAAGAGGATGCAGTTAAAATAAATAAAAGGTATTTAAGCTACGTTTTGAACATCCAGAACACCTCCAACACTTGTTGGCTGCTTGTGCTCCTTAGGTCAGACGTATGTCAGGAAGCTCCTCTGTTGTTTGAGACACTGGGGGAACCATCTGATGGGGGAACCGTCTGATGGGGGAACGTGGCTCGACCTAACATCGGTCTCTGTTTAATGGTGAATGAAATAAAGAAAGTGGCGGTACTTTATTTACTTTGAGCAAGYGAACGTCATGTTCACAAGATAATTAATCCAYCAGATAATTCAGAGGCGGTCTGTTCGGTAAATTTTACTCCAGGAGCTGCGAGGCTTGTTTTCAAGCTTCAGACTGAATTGAAGCAGCGGCTGCTGACGTCATTACGTTCTTGCGCGATGCTGCATTCAATACAAGCATGGAAAACTCACCACTCTTATGCCAATACGGTCGCAATGATGCATTTAGGTACTGAAATGGAATTGCATGAACATTCACGTGGTGGTTATGTAATACAGCGAATCGATAATAAAAAATCTGCATCGACAAATTTACATAATCGACGTCATCGATTATTTCAACTAATCGGTGCAGCCCTAGTTTATGAGCACAGAGATTTTTGTATAAAAACGATCCCATCATTTTGTATTTGTCTTATATTATATACAGACTGGATAGTTAAAGAGAAATTTATACTTGAATCACATTCTCCAGTACTGGCAAATTAAGCGATTAAAACATACATATATTACTTATGACACGAAATATGATTTCTGCAGATACTTCTTCACTGACTCAAGACACTTGTGTAATGATTTCCTACTGTATTGTTATAGATTTTAACATTTAGCATGCTGACTGCAGCCTGTTGAGACAGAGATGTAACTCTTGTAGATTACGTGGATCCTGTGTACTAGTCTCACCTCAGGATGAACTTCATGATACACCTTCTCATGCTAAGTTTATATAACTGTCCTGAATAGTTATCAATTTCAATATACCTTTCAATCAGTTTTCTATTTACCTTTTGTTTTACTCAATAATACAATAAATGAAAAGTCACTTGAAATGTTTTGTGGCCTAATTAAAATGTTTTTCTGGTAGCACTATTGTGTACAAGTGGTGTCTGAGCAACGTCTGTGTGTTAAATGGTAACCAGTATTTGAAAGTTTTTAGCCTTAGTGACTCCTCTGTTGGCAGTACAAAGACTCTAAAGCACTTTACAGTGTTTCCCCTACCATTATACAGGCGGGTTCTTCTAGAGTTCTAAAAATTATTAGAAAGGACATGATTGGAGGTTTTTATTGATAATATTTTATTTAAAACATGTTACAGAAGTCATAAGAAGCAGGTTTATTTTGAACAAACATTACAAACDTGTTCATTCCTACAAAACTGTCAAATATATTTACAAACAACACTAAACTGCAAATAAAAAAAAAATAAATCATGTTTTATAATTAAATGTCTGTTTCCTGCTATAAAGAAAAATCCTCCTCCTTGTTCCTAATCAGGGTCAGGGTGGGGCTGGAACCTGTCCTCGCTGCCTTTGGGTGAAGGCAGGGGACACCTGGACAGGTCTCCAGTTCACCAGAGACACCTGGACAGGCCTCCTGTTCGGAGACACCTGGGCAGGTCTCCAGTTCACCAGAGACACCTGGGCAGGTCTCCAGTTCACCAGAGACACCTAGACAGGTCTCCAGTTCACCAGAGACACCTGGACAGGTCTCCAGTCTCCATCAGGGACACAAAAGAGACAATTAACCATCCACACTCTGTCACACCTAGAGACACACAGAAGAGCTCCAGAAGGTTTCAAACTGAGAACTCTGGACTCAGATCATCTGCAGCACACAGTTCTGATCACTTATTATCAATAAGAATTTTATTGATAATTATCATGAGGAGTCCTTAACTAGGATGTAGTTGGGCAATTAAATGTTCATGTATGTGTAAATGTATTACCATAATTGCAGGTGAGTCAYGTAAATTTATGTTTTTATAAAACATAAATTTACATGACACCCACCCCCCCACCCCCCGCCAAGACCAATTTCCAAGGGGGAAACACTGACTTTCTGTCCAAACTTAGCACCATCTTTTCTGCCAGATGTGTTTTGGTACATTTCTTTAAGCCTCTCAGAGAATTATGCAGATTTGTGATTCATTTGTTTTAGTCCTGCCAGTCTGCCCCAGGGCAGCTGTGGCTACAACATAGCTTACCATCATCAGTGTGTAAATGTGTGTGTGAAAGAATAATGTGAAGCGTCTTTGAGTGTCCTAAAAAGCGCTATATAAGACTGATGCACTTGCATTATTATTATTCTTTTTGTGCCCAAACATTTCCTCTTTTCCAGTTAGTGTCCTGACAGTGAGGCAGGCATTTAGCTAGAGGGGCGTTGGGGCGTCTTTTTGATGCCCTCATCCGATTTGCGACGCCCTGTGGCTGCGTCACGATGCCCTGGTTCGCTTTATGACGTCTTGTGGACACGCCTATATTAATACGCAAGGCTGCGCAAGTCCATTGATTTGCCCGATGCCGGAGCTGCTCTGGAGTCAAGCTACACAGATCACGTCTCACCAGCAGGACAAGGAACGAGCACAACTTCCATATTTTCACCGTAATTAACCAATGTGTTTGAGGAAAAAAACAATAACCAACTGTTGTGAATTCTACATTTTATTGCCACTAACTACTAATAGCTATTGATTTAGGGGGAGGTGGACCTGTATTTATATTTGTAAAGATGAATGTTAAATATTCACTTTTTTATTTTAAAGCCAAATGCTGGGGTTGCCACTCCTTCAGAAACCAGTGAAGATTCATGAAGTCTATTGATGGCCTTTTCTTCATCTGAAACCTGTGATGATGATGATGACAATGATGATGATGAAGGCATTTGTTCGCATTAATATAAAAGATCAGATTTGTATCTTGCATTCTTGTATTCTTTTAAAGGTGGTGGGAGAATTTCTTATGTTGAGAATTGTGCTAGAGACTTAAATGATATATCCAAACAGATGTGTTTTTTTTTTTTGTAGTTGTATTGCTTTGTATTGTACTAAACAACACAAAGTTCCTAGCAGCAACTGTTTTATTAGGTTTAGGAAGTCTAACCCCCACACCTTGTACCGGTGTGTGTGTTTGTGTGTGTGGACGGGTTTTTCCTACAACGTGGGGTATTTTTTACAAAAAAAAGGCAGCCATGTGGGGACCGAAGTGAATCGTGGGGACCAATGTCAGGTCCCCACGGGTCCAAATGCATGTTACAGGTGTGGGGTTAGGTTTAGGACCAATGTCAGGTCCCCACGGGTCCAAATGCATGTTACAGGTGTGGGGTTAGGTTTAGGACCAAGGTTTAAGGTTAGTTTTAGGGTCAGGTAAGTTTCTGTGAGGTTAATTTTAGAGTATATGGTCAGGGTTAGGCTATAAAGTCTAAAAAACATGAATGTAAGTCAATGGAAGGTCCCCACGGGGTTGAGAAACAAACATGTATGTGTGTGTGGGGGGGGGGGGGTGGACCTCCATGTTATTATGCATGTGTTCAAATATTCTTCACTCAATGGCACATTACTGTGCAAATGCACTCTTCTAAAACTTTACTGGACATTAAAAAATACAAAATAGTTCAGCAAAAATACATCAGTTAGGTCAGCTGCCATATTAATCACCACCCCAAGTGCTTGACGAATATTATTCATGAATTTCTTCATTTCATTTCTTTTGTTGGACTCTGTTCAACAAAACTATTCTTCCTTGTAAAAAATCAATTTGTTATGTATGCTAGTGGATCATACCACACTGTGCTGAGCTTCATGTTATTATGCATGCGTTCAAATATTCTTCACTCCCTGGCAGCAGTAGTACAAATCGGACGATTTCAATATGGGTCGACATCTCATTATAGGCAATGAACAAGCTAATGGAACGAGTCCATGGGAGCCCTTGGCACAGCACTTTATTGGTGTTGTATTGAAAGCTATGCAGTGAGCCCTGAGGTCTTGTTTGCTCAATTGTCCCCTGTACAATGAACATGCACAGTTGTTCGCACAAGCATCTACATCCAGCAACACATACAAATAGGCATCCAAACTTTCACTCTGAAGTATTCAACCACAAGCAAACAGACTGCAGAAGAAGATGACTCAAAGCCTGCTTTTCAACAGCGTCAATAACTAACAGAAAATAATTTAAGGCTTTAAGCATTGATACTTCCAAAGTTTCAAAACACACAATATAAAATAGTGAAATATAACGTTTGACCAAACAAGCAATGCAGCATTTTAAAGCTCCTGCAACATATCATGTCTTTTTACATAAATAGTCAGTCATAATTTATGATGTATTGGGTATTAGAATCTTAAAAGGGTCTCTTTCAGAAAACATTTTATCCACTACTCCTTTTAGCTTTAAAATAAGAGGCAAGAGCAAACCAAAACTCTAATTTTAGGGGTAATATAAGGAAATGGGATTTGTCCTCAACTCAACAGGATATACATAATAGATAATTGCAAGTTGAGTAAGTTAAAAATAAAATTTTATTTTAATGTCTCATATTAAGAAATCCTTTAGCAAGAACCATCCCTTAAGACTTAAACAATTCTGTGCAGAAGTATTGAGTCTTTAAAAGAAGCCAGACACTCGTGACTTTTTAAAAACAACAACTCTCCAGGTTTTCTGGGTGTAATTTAAAGTTTCCTTTATACACTGGTTGCTTTTTTATACAAACAAGAAACAAGAGTTGCTGTTCTCAACCTAAATCCCCACAACATGTTTTTAAAGTTTATTTTCAAGTTAATCAGAACAAAAATATCTGCTTAATTAAAAAATAAAATGAAATAATAAATATATTCCCAACTCAAAAAATGAACAAGTTTAGAAATACTGGCACAAATTTACCTAAGTTCATTACAGGGTGGGGTAAAGCTTATATGATGCAAATTGTTAAAAATGGGAAATCACACTGCAACACATACACACCATCCTGGGCACCCCTCCTGTTCCTTCCCTACTGACGCCAAGGTCACTAGTATGATTTCCTGTCCCTTTTCTCCATCACTGGGAGCAGCTCCCTCCTCACAGTCTACTAGGGCAGAACGGAACCTCTGCCTCTCTAGCTCCCCAGTGCAACAACTCACCACATAAAGCAGGTCTGGGCAGACATGGACACACTGACAGAAATATACACAAGACAAAGCACCACACTGTGTCGAACAGCCACCCAACATAAACAAGCTCAAAACAGTCTGATCCTTCAAGTGACCTTTTAACTACAGTGGTTTGCTGCATTTCTTAGCATTTCTATTTAAAGCTTGCTTTTTGAACTGAATCTTTCAGTAAACTAAGTGCACACCGACTGGCAGGCAGCAGGTTTCCCTTGGGTGAAACCAATAGAATAAAGCACCACAAACAGCTATAAATATCTAGCTTGTCAGTATCTCTAACATCCAGCAACACCAAAGAAGACACTGACAGCTATAATACAGCACTATGATTTGCAAGACAAATTTGGAGTTCTAAGTAGATGGAAGCTGTTTGGCAAACAATCACAAGGCAAACATATACTAAAAAGCACTTGAGACAGAAGACTGATTCTACACACAAACAGCCACAAGAGAACCAATCACTTCTTTGCCGTGTGCAAGACAGACAGTAACAGAGAGACATCAGCATAGGAAAAAGTAAATAGCCTCAAGCAGTGAGGAGTGGTACCACTCTCCTCATGTTAGAGTGCTGTTCAAGGCCGAGCTTGTCTGTACTGTGGCCTACTTGTCTTCCTCTTGACACTCTTTGCACAAACATACAGGATAGGACTGACAGACAGATGCTAAATCATAAATACCAATACCTCCACAAGTTTAAAAGAACTAAGGCCAGCAAAAATGATTCAATTTCTTTGCTTCCTAAAAAATAGTTTTAATGACATATTAGTAAGAAGATGAAAATGGTCTGTCTAAAATTATAAATAATTTAAAGAGAATGTAGTTGAATATATCATAGCATCAAAAATAAAAATGTATAGCCTTTCAGTATAGAGGTTTACAAAAAAAAAGATAGACTGACAGTTACAGAAACGTAAGGTTATGAATATAACCACGGTTCCTTGAAGGAATGGAACGAAGTACAACACACAGTTGTATATGGGACATGCGCGCCTGGCTGAAGCCACCTCTAATCATGTCTTTAGACCGGTGACGTTGAACGTCGGGTGACAGGCTCCGCCTTCACCTTATAAGTTCAGAGTCAGCAGCGTGATTACTCAATTAGATACCGCCCTTCACCGAGCCTTTTGTGATGCGGGGCCAACAAGGTGTTGTACTTCGTTCCATTCCTTCAAGGAACCGTGGTTATATTCATAACCTTACGTTCCTTTTCAGTCATTTCACTCAGTACAACACACAGTTGTATATGGGACTTGTCAAAGCGCCCCGCAGAGCAGTATCAGACCTGAGTTAAGTAGTGTGCCTGAGTAAGTACTGTACTAATGCAGAGCTTTGGACCTGGCAGAAAGTACAGAATGAGCTAGTATACTGAATACTAGTATTTATATAAAATACTGACTTATACAAACTGCTATACTTTGGCCACAATGCCTAGCTTGAGACGTTGCAGCTATCAGAATATTCTTCATACATGCGAAAACACTGACACAGACGTAATTAAATTAGACCATAGAGTCTGTGATGAACAGAACACTCATTGTACCTTGGGCTTCACATGTAGCTGTAAGAGAACAACATGAATTGCTATTAGACCTCAAACAATGCAGCACACGGAAATTTGTTTTCAGGGGCGGCTGTGGCAGAGTGGTTAGGGGAGTCGTCCTGGAACCGGATGGTCACTGGTTCGATCCCCTGTCCAGCGGTCTCAGTTGTTGTGTGCTCGGGCAAGATACATAACCCCAATGCCTCTGATGTGTGTCCCATCAGTGTATGAATGTGATTGGCACTGATTAGTCTCCATAGTTGATTGTACATGTTAGCTTTGTAGAGACCTAATAGAGTGCTGTGTGAATGGGTAAATGAGGACACAGATTGTAGTGTGAAGCACTTTGAGTATCCTGATTGGGTAGAAAGGAGCTATACAAGTACAGTCCATTTACCATTTAAAAAAGAACACTGTGCTTTAGCCTAAAACCCTTGTTTCTTTATATATTAGATGGGCTTTGGTTATTTAGTACGTCAAACTAAAAAATTGTAATTTCATCAAGGGTCTGATATTTTTTATACATATTAAATAGCTTCCTAAATAAAGACTCAGTCTTTCATAAGTAGAAAATCAATTTGAATAACTTTAGCACAGCATTTTTATAACCTTAACCAGAGTCGTGCATATTTTGTAGTGTGTGTTTTTTAAGTACGGTAGATACATTTTTTCCCTTTGCATGAGTAAACACATTCAAACGCGAGTAAAGGCTGACACAAAAAATACAAAGAATTATTCTGTGCATCTGAGCATTTTACAGTTTCAGTATTATTAAAAAGATCAACTTAAGTTTCTATAAACATGGGTTAAACCAAACAAGCAAACACATGAAGACAACAAGACATAAACTTACATCTACCCTGACAACAGTGACTTGTCTGCAAGCAATGCCAACTTCTCTCTTCTTTCCTGATTTAGATCTGCATCAGAAACTGTCCATACAACTGTGGGACATCCCCCTCATTGTACGTTAGCTCTCTGACCCCCCATGCCATTTTTGGATGTTGCAATGATTTGGCACAAACAAGCCAAGCAGACAAAAAAAAGTGTGCTTTTTTTAAAGAATATTTTTGGTGGTGGCCAGTAGTTTTTAAAGAAGTCAGCAAGGAATGTGCTGAGAAAAGCAAGTAATGTGCTGTTTTTCTTAATGACAAACGATAAAATACCATAATATTTTAACATAGCACTGACTTTAAAATTTTAATGTTAAAGAGATTTAATATCTTCCCAAATCTAGTAGATCAAATATTTTAAACAACACAGAAAGGAAAAAAAGGTATTAGGGGATGCAAACAATTAATCAACTTAAAACTAGAAGCACTCGGAGAGCACAAACCTCCACAAAGGTATTTCCCTTAGCCTGCAATGGTGAAGAATCCTTCAAATAAAAATCCTGGATCCAGATCGTGATCTGGATAAACACCAAAATTTAATGGTGTGTTCCTTTGGCCAATACCAACCAAACCTGTGGTAAAAATTTCAAGAAAATTCGGCCATACGTTTTGAGTAATTTTGTCCACAGACAGTCAGGCATACGCGACCGAAAACATAACCTCCTTGGCGGAGGTAATTAATTGTTGAATAATGGTTTATTAGATTAAAATTCATTCATTCATTCATTCCATTTACTGATAGCATCCACTTCTGAGACTCTGTTTCAATTTGAGTCAAGAGTAGACTTCAAACCAGTTTTTAAATTGTGCTGTAAACCAGAATTATGATAAATAATAGACACTACCCTTTTTTCCCCTTAAAAGGAACATCCAATTTGATGTGTATCACGAGCAGGAAACACACTCCCGTGGAAAAACATACTGCAATCCACCATCAGTTCCCTTCTTCTCTCGAGCCACAAAAATAAAAACATTCCAATCTTTGTTCTAATTGAGACTCAAAGTTATTTTTCAAGCAGCAAACAATCTGCAGGATGGAAAAATAAGATGATGCGCAAGTTGAATGAAGCTTGGCGGCGATGAAGAGACAGTAATGAGACAGTAATTTAAGCAGTTAAATTTGTAATATTTGAAGCGCTACACACTTGTTTGGATTTTATAGTTAGGGTGTAGTTCAGTGGCTGTAGTCTTTAGTGTAGTCAGTTTATTCAAAATAATGAGACTGTGTGGAGCAGTGTCCTGAGGTCTGATTGTGCAGTGCGAGGGACGAGGCGGCCCGGCCACCTTCTCCAGAACCAGGCTTACTGGTCCAACAGAACCATGCTTCAGTTCTGAGCTCTGCAGAACAAAGTACGATATTTATGATGCCTCAGGAGTAAGCAGGGTCCAGCTACAGAGAACACCTGCAGTCCAGTTAGACCCACTTTCCTCTCTGAGTTCAAATATCTTATTTATTGTTTCAGCCACTGACAGAACCAACAAGAAGGACCCAAAAGGTGAAGAATTAGGAAAAAATCATAAATTCTAAATGTAAATGAATTCTAATGATAATAATAATAATTAATAATTTCGCATATTCATGGTGGTAAGAGTTTCACATATTTTATTCTTTCCATCTTTTCTTTCAATTTAGCAACCTAATAGATGTTTTGATATATTTTATAAATATGTCCAAATTAATAATGAGTGAGAAATCCACAACTTTTTCTTTATTCGGTCAGTGTTTGACACAGCTGGCACAATAAATTGTTAAAATATAATTATGTGCTTCGTTTCAGCATATTATAAATAAAAATTTGCCCTTCGAGTTATGGGATGTCCCTCTTGAAACAAGAGAAAACCTTTTTTAAAGGTTTCAAGCACAGTAGCACCACAGCACCATTCCTTTTCACCCTGTACACTTCAGACTTCCAGCACAAGTCAGAYTGCTGTCATCTACAGAAATACTCAGATGACTCTGCAGTCGTTGGGTGTATCAGAGATGGACAGGAAGCCGAGTACAGAAAGCTGGTGGACCTCTTTGTGGCATGGTGTGGGAACAATCATCTTGAATGTGAACAAAACAAAGAAGATGAATGTAGATTTCAGGAAAAATAGTGTTAAATCAAACCCTGTTTCCATCATGGGAGAAGAAGTAGAGGTGGTTGAGGAATATACACTCACCGGCCACTTTATTAGGTACACCTGTCCAACTGCTCGTTAACACTTAATTTCTAATCAGCCAATCACATGGCGGCAACTCAGTGCATTTAGGCATGTAGACATGGTCAAGACAATCTCCTGCAGTTCAAACCGAGCATCAGTATGGGGAAGAAAGGTGATTTGAGTGCCTTTGAACGTGGCATGGTTGTTGGTGCCAGAAGGGCTGGTCTGAGTATTTCAGAAACTGCTGATCTACTGGGATTTTCACGCACAACCATCTCTAGGGTTTACAGAGAATGGTCCGAAAAAGAAAAAACATCCAGTGAGCGGCAGTCCTGTGGGCGGAAATGCCTTGTTGATGCCAGAGGTCAGAGGAGAATGGGCAGACTGGTTCGAGCTGATAGAAAGGCAACAGTGACTCAAATAACCACCCGTTACAACCAAGGTAGGCAGAAGAGCATCTCTGAACGCACAGTACGTCGAACTTTGAGGCAGATGGGCTTCAGCAGCAGAAGACCACACCGGGTGCCACTCCTTTCAGCTAAGAAGAGGAAACTGAGGCTACAATTTGCACAAGCTCATCGAAATTGGACAAGAGAAGATTGGAAAAACGTTGCCTGGTCTGATGAGTCTCGATTTCTGCTGCGACATTCRGATGGTAGGGTCAGAATTTGGCGTCAACAACATGAAAGCATGGATCCATCCTGCCTTGTATCAACGGTTCAGGCTGGTGGTGGTGGTGTCATGGTGTGGGGAATCTTTTCTTGGCACTCTTTGGGCCCCTTGGTACCAATTGAGCATCGTTGCAACGCCACAGCCTACCTGAGTATTGTTGCTGACCATGTCCATCCCTTTATGACCACAATGTACCCAACATCTGATGGCTACTTTCAGCAGGATAATGCGCCATGTCATAAAGCTGGAATCATCTCAGACTGGTTTCTTGAACATGACAATGAGTTCACTGTACTCAAATGGCCTCCACAGTCACCAGATCTCAATCCAATAGAGCATCTTTGGGATGTGGTGGAACGGGAGATTCGCATCATGGATGTGCAGCCGACAAATCTGCGGCAACTGTGTGATGCCATCATGTCAATATGGACCAAAATCTCTGAGGAATGCTTCCAGCACCTTGTTGAATCTATGCCACGAAGAATTGAGGCAGTTCTGAAGGCAAAAGGGGGTCCAACCCGTTACTAGCGTGGTGTACCTAATAAAGTGGCCGGTGAGTGTAAATACCTCAGTGTTCATCTGGACAACAGACTGGACTGGAGACTCAACAGTGAAGCAGTCTACAAGAGAAGACAGAGCAGACTGTACTTCTTTAAAAAGCTGATATCCTTCAATGTCTGCAGCAAAATGCTGCAGATCTTCTATAAGTCTGTTGCTGAGAGCATCATCTCTTCTGCATCATCTGTTGGAGCAGCAGCATCAGAGCCAAGGACCTGAAAAGGCTAAACAACCTGATAAAGAAGGCTGGTTCTGTTCTGGGGACGACTGTGGAAACTGGAGATGATGGTGCAAAGAAGGACTTTACATAAAATCAAGAACACTGTGGACAACCCTGACCATCCTCTTCATGAGACTGTTGTAGAAAAACAGTGTTTTCAGTCGGAGGCTTCTTCAATTTCATTGTACTACAGACCGCTACAGAAGATCCTTCCTGCCCACAGCCATCAGCATCTAGAATAACTTTATTTAAATGAGTTACAACACCTAATTTCCCTCTGGGATCAATAAAGATTTTTTGAATTGAATTTGAATTGAAGAAAATTTCTGCTCATCAGTTAATCATTAGTGGATCGATAAGATCAATCAACTTTAGATTAATTCATTAATTGATAACTTGCTTTCGTAAAAGGAATCATGCAACTTGAGTTTCAGTAGTTGTTTTTGGATCAATTAAAGGGCAAAATACACAAGCACTTTATGATGCACGTTGAAATTCATAAAAACCTAGAAAACGTCATCATTTACCCAGTATGCTTTGCAACGTTAACAAAATGGTGCATTCTGTGTGACAATGTATTTTTTTCAAATTTGTAAAAGCTAAACAGCCTACAGTCTTTTTACAGTCTTTGTTTAACAGTTAAATAATGTCTAAAATAATGTCTAATGTTAAAAGTAATCTGGGATACCTTTAAAACTGTGGTACAAGTATTTAAAAGTGGAGGAGGATTGTGTTTTCTAGAATTTTCTACTGTTTTTGACAGCAGTAAGAAAACTCTTTGCAGTGAAATAAGCTGTAACAGACTAATTAGTTTAAAGTGTCACCAACATCTGTGCAGCATAACCAACTCATTTGACGGTGCACTGAGACCTCCTGTTTTGAAACACCATTTAGTGAATCACTTTCAAATACATAATTAAGTCTACACATCCGCCCTGAAGGTCATCAAGGCTACAAAAACTTGGCTAATCAGGGTAGACAAACGATGCACAAACCAACACAAACAGGAACTTGGCTGAGCTAAAATGAGTAGATTTCAGAGCTGAGCATTCCGCAGACTCTGTATTCAAAACAAGGTATTAGGACACTCTGCTCTGTGTAATTACACAATAATTGACTCAAATGCCTTATTAAAGAGGCTCTATATGCTACCAGCTCACCAGGGTGGATCACTTCACACAGTGTAGCAAGGGAAACACAACAAACATTAATAAGTCAAGCAATACTAACCCCAATGTGTGCGTCAACAAATATACCCAGCTACCATGGTGAAGCTAAGCAGGCAGAGCAGTGTAACCAACGCCGTTTTTTGGGATTGTGCAACAGGATTAAAGCCAAGACATCAGACACACTGACAAATCCTCACCTGATGAGCCAGGATTAGAGTAGTTGCGGCTTCTGTCTATGAATTCTGGAAGTGATAATGCAAAGAAGCAGATTGTGGTGAAGGCCTGCAGAGCAAGACTCTTAAAGCTGGGTCCACCCAAGGTCTCAGCAGCACAAATGAGCACTTTCATAAAGCCACAAGACACAAAAAAGCACAGCGAGGAATGCACCCAGGATATCATTCTGCCAGAGAACCTATTTTACATGAAAAGCCTTTGAGCTGGAAAAACAAAATCTAAAACAAAAGTACACGTCCCTCAAAACAAGGCAAATGTGCATGTGTTTCACTAAAACAGCTGTATAAATAAATACAATGAAATCTCCATAACCAGAACCCAAGCAACCATGCAAGTGGAACAAGTGTATGATTTTATTTTAAGCCTGTTCATTTACATTTCAATCTATGCCTATTTTTGAAACAAATGCTGTTTCAAAAGACATGAATCTACATTCAAAACTGTTATTGTTCTCTTTTATACTCAAGGGATATGCTTCACACACATGCAAAATATTAAGAAATTTTTCATCAACTACGATATTTCAGCAAGTCTTATATTGTTTAAATTTAACCACAATGGAATCATATCTACAGAGTATGTATTTTTACTTTCTTACAATTACACATTTAGTTTTTTTGTCATTTGAAGACAAGCTTACCTGAGTCCTCATCTTGATCTGCCCGTATGGAGGAGTCTGTGTCGTCTGAAGACACTTGGCTCTTCCAGCTTAAATTGCCCATGCAAGAGCCTTGAGTCCACGCAGCGATTAGTCCAGGTGATACTGACGGTTATATTTTTCTGTATGCCGAGCCTTTTTGGTCAAGCTTGCACAGTCATAACTCAGTGGGACTGCTGAGCATTAGTCATGAACTTACTGGACTTCATGACCACGCTTACTTGACTCAGTTATGTTACACTTCAAAGGAAAGATCCACAAATAGCCCTGACAGATATTAAAAAGGAACTGAAAGCGGAACTTTATTTTCAAATCAATTGTTCTTAAAAATAACTAATGAATTTGTACAAAAATCTATACAGCACATAATCCTGGACGCAAGTGAGTGAAGAAATCCAAGTTGTCATTAGTATCCATGGGAGGATGGGGATTTGACCTCCAGTTAGTAGTAGTGAGGATTATTCAACAGCCACGAGGAAATGAGCAGCCCACCTGCAGGAATAAATGACCTGCTGCCAAGCATGTAGGCCAACACACAGCAGTGACCTCAAATGAAGCATCAAAGAGCCCCTATCAGAACACAATACCCATCACAGACAGAAGTGGTGAAATTAATACAACCTGCAAATAGAACTTGTATTGAATCCCAAATAAGACCTCTGAAAGCAATCCTAACTGCAGTCCTTAGCTCCTTGAAAGATGCTGAAGGTAAAACAGCTATGAAAATATTCATGTTACAAAGGCCTGACTGCCTTCACAGACACCGCTTTCCACTTCCTATTGATTGCCTCGTCCCGGTCATTACCAAAGGTGTAATCAATCCATTTTTCCACCCGATTTGCTCTCTGTGCAGAGACTTGACTCCTCTGTTTCACCTTTCTCCACCCTCTTTCTTTCTATCCCTAAGCTGTATTCCCTCCCTCTTTTTTGCTTTCCCATACACAAAAAACACACACAAAATTCTAATTACAACACAGCTAAACATATACTGGAACAGCAGGCCTCTCATTCTGTGGTAGAGGGAGGGTGAAAAGCTTGCTCCCATCAAACCTCAAAATTGCAGCATGTCAAACCAGGACCCATAGCTTGCCCTGTGCAACACTGGCATCACTCATCAGCAATGTGGGTAGACCAAATTGTCTGGGGAAACCTTTTGTAATCATAAATACTTCGACTGTTACTCAAAGTTATGGTGACCAAGGCATGCAGGCCTTGCTATTTCTGTACATCACACAAGACTGTATTTCAGTCTGAAGCATGGCAGTCGCCACTTCACAAACACAAAGCCGTCTAAATAGCTCACACTTTAGTATTAACTCTAGGAATGCTTGAGAGTAAACTGTTTGCATTGTAGCTAAACTCCTTCACAGCCAGTCCACTCTCACAGTTAGTAATGGGATGGATGTGGGGGAAAGAGGAGTCTAAAATAAGAAACTGAAGGTTCAGTTCCGCTCTGGCTCGTTACTACCATTGACTGTCCAGTCAGAGAAGAGTCCACAAGCTAATTATAAAACACTGTGCTACTCCCACAACTTTGTTACCAACACTGACTAACCAAAAATTTGTTGCGTCACAATTTTAGTCTCCATGGGAAAAATAAAACAGATAACAGTAACAAAAAAGAAAGAAATAACTGTACTCATAATTCAGAGCGGGACACATTCAAGAACAAAATTTCACCATTAAATAACTTTTAACTCAAAATTTCCCTGAAGTTAGAAGGAACACTGTGACTTTTTTTGCTGTGAAAGAGAGTTGTTTGTTCGAAAGACTGAACTATTCTGGGAGGACTCAGCTGTACAACAATAAAATACGTTTCCTCATCCACAGTGCACTTGATAGGATTGTGAAGTTTTTTTTTAGTTGAGAATATAACAATTACATGCATGTGTCACGAGAGTCCTGAAATGTAAAAATCTAATATACAGTGGGGTGCGAAAGTTTGGGCAGCCTTGTTAATTTTCCTGATTTATCTTTATAAATCATTGATTGTTTGGATACTCAGTAAAATATATCATATAGGAGACAAACACAGTGACATTAGAGAAGTGAAATGAAATTTATACGATTTACAGAAAGTGTGCAATAATTGGTTAAACAAAATTAGGCAGGTGCATAAATTTGGGCACCATAAAAAAAACCTTAACTCAATATTTAGTAGATCGTCCTTTCGCGAATTAACAGCCTCTAAACACTTCCTATAGCTTCTAATGAGAGTCTGGATTGTGGCTGAAGGTATTTTAGACCATTCTTCTTTACAAAACATCTCTAGTTCATTCAGGTTTGATGGTTTCCAACCACAGACAGCTCTCTTTAAGTGACACCACAGATTTTCAATAATATTCAGGTCTGGGGACTGAGATGGTCATTCCAGAACGTTGTACTTGTTCCTTTGCATGAATGCCTCAGTAGATTTTGAGCAGTGTTTAGGGTCGTTGTCTTGTTGAAAGATGCAGCCCCGGCTTCAGCAGCTTCAGCTTTGTCACTGATTCCTGGACATTGGTCTCCAGAATCTGCTGATAATGATTGGAATCCATGCGTCCATCAACTTTAACAAGATTCCCAGTCCCTGTACTGGCCACACAGCATGATGGAACCACCACCAAATTTTACTGTAGGTAGCAGGTGTTTTTCTTGGAGTGCTGTGTTCTTTTTCCTCTATGCATAACGACCTTTGTTCTGCCCAAATAACTATTTTAGTTTCATCAGTCCACAGCTCCTTATTCCAAAATGAAGCTGGCTTGTCCAAATGTGCTTTAGCATACCCCAAGCAGCTCTGTTTGTGATGTGGACAGAGAAAAGGCTTCCTCTGCATCACTCTCCCACACAGCATCTCCTTGTGTAAAGTGTGCTGAATAGTTGAACGATGCACAGTGACTCCATCAGCAGCAAGATGATGTTGTAGGTCTTTAGTGCTGGTCTGTGGGTTGACTCTGACTGTTCTCAACATCCTTCGCTTCTGTTTATTGGAGATTTTTCTTGGTCTGCCACTTCGATCCTTGACTTGAACTGTGCCTGTGGTCCTCCATTTTCTCACAATGTTTCTCACAGTGGAGACTGAAAGCTGAAACCTCTGAAATAGCTTTCTGTATCCTTCCCCTAAACCATGACGGTGAACAATCTTTGTTTTCAGCTCATTTGAAAGTTGCTTTGAGACTCCCATGCTGCCACTCTTCAGAGATGCAAAGGAGAAAAACTTACAATTGCCACCCCCCCCCCCCACCTTAAATGCTCTCTCAATTTCTAATTCGAGTCACCTGTGTATGGAGGTCAAGTGTCACTGAACTTATCAAACCAAATTTGAGTTCCAATAATTAGTTCTAAAGGTTTTGAAATCAATAAAATGACAACTGTGCCCAAATTTATGCACCTGCCTAATTTTGTTTAACCAATTATTGCACATTTTCTGTAAATCATATAAACTTCATTTCACTTCTCAAATATCACTGTGTTTGTCCCCTATATGATATATTTAACTGATATTTTTTTATCCAAACAATCAATGATTTATAAAAGGTAAATCAGGAAAATTAACAAGGCTGCACAAACTTTCGCACCCCACTGTAGTTTTTGCTTGAACCGCAAGGAAAATTTTAAGTGAGATTTGTTTTGAAAGGCAGAAAATCACTCTTCAATTGGCCATGTTTTGAGCAGCAGATGGCTTCAATTACTAGTGAGTCTTACACTGAGACTGACACTGATTTTGCTAAACAAAATCATTTTGACTGCTGTCTACTGTAGATAAGATACCAGATACACAAACTGTGTAACATAAATTACAGATCTCATTTGTGCTATAGTTGTTTGTGTAAATAATAAAGAAATTGAATTAGCAAAAGTAAGGCTGTTTGGTTGTTGAGGTAGTTTTGCACTGAATGAAGATTTGCTTGAGCTCTACATCAACCACTCATCATGACTCCTAAAAGATATTTAAATAAAAGATTATGTACTAACTCAAATGTAGTGCAGTGACCACTCTAAACCCACACACACTAGCTGGGTCCTGTTTCTGTGTCACAGCAGTTTCACAATGTGACACAATGATAAAGAGCTAATTCCTCCCATATTGAGGGAATGCTGTCTGAAGTAGAAAACAAGGCAGAGAAGAACGAAGTTCTGTTGTTTTAACTCAAGACATACAATGGAAAATAACTGTGCAATATGGTAAAAATGATGATGCATAAACATTAGGGGTGCAACAATACATGTACCCGTATCGAACCGTATCGAACAGTGCTTTAGGTTCAATACACACTTGTATCGAACAACACAGATTTTTTAAATTAATTTTATCAACTTGTCTTCTGAAGATGCTCTGTGTTAAAGGATCAGTGGATCTGTGTTCGACTACTCCACCTAGGCTGCATTTTTCAGCGCAGATCCACTGAGAAACTTGCTATCTCAGCAACATTTAATTTAAAAACTGTACCGTTGAGGTTAAACAAATGTTCATAATTAATTTAAATAAATTACAAGTTAAAAGGGGCATGGAAATTTCTCTTTTTTGTATCGAAAAAATATTAAACCGTGAGACTAAAGTATCGAACCGAACCATGAATTTTCTGTATCGTTGCACCCCTAATAAACATATAGCTTAAAACAAAATTAGAAAAAGAAAACTGCCAAGAAATAAATACAGTTCATGTTTGCTTTCATTAGAACTCATGAGAAGAAACAAGATATTTTTTAAAAGTTTAAACCTATCTGTAAATGTCTGTAAAATGAACACAAGAGCTTTTGTTCTTGTAAAAAGGTGCTGTCTTAAGTGAATTAATTAATTAAAAAACAATAACAATTAAAAAAAACAATAACGTTTCTTAACCCATTTAAACCAGAACAACATACAGTAGTTTGCCAAATGTATGAAAAATTGAACTCACTCCAAATTTTCCACTTTTCGCCACCCATGTTCATTGTCTGTCTCTGAAGAAATCACTGGGAGAAAAGCTTTTCCTGTCAGCTGCTGGAAGTTTTTTGGGCAACAACGCAAGACACCGAGGCTGTTTATGGGTTACAGTCCAGGCTGCCTGAGTGATGAGGTCATGTGGGCGCATCGACAGAAACTGGAGTTCAGTGCTAAAACAGATAAATCAACCACCCTGCTCATTTTTTTAGAAAGTGACAACCAAACCAAGATCCACACATCGAGTTGCAGAGGCAACTAACAGGTCAACACTGTGGGTGTTAATCTCCTTAGAGAAGAAAAGTCAGTGACTTTGGGACACTGAAACCATGATGGTTGGAGAGTATGTTTATGCAGCCAATCAATGTGTCTGCTGAAGTTTGGAGTTTATGAACGCAATTATAAACCTACACAAAATGAGTGCTCTGGGGAATATTTACAAAGATAATCTTGACACTATGAGTATCTAATCTAGGGCTGCAACAATGATGCGATAAAATTGATTATTAAAAGTGTTGGCAACAAATTTCATTATCGATTTGTTGTGTTGGGTAAATTTATGATTGTATTAATTTAATGATTAAGCTTTAAGTTTTAATTTGCTGATAATGTCTGAGTGAATACACTTAACTTACTTGCCTTAACCTAATACTGTAAATAAAACAAAGGCATTCATTGAAATATTGTAATAAGCAGCTGTCTTGACTGAAAGTATTATTCTTCACTGACATGAGACTGTCCATGGCCAAAGATAAAGACTTCACTATATAGTTTGCCCTTTTATTTCAGGTTACACACTACGCTCAAGGACACATTTTACAAAGCTCATGGAGAGAAAATATAAAGACTTTCAAGGATATAGCATAAAAATTGTGTCTATTTTTTTGTACATTCAGTATTTTTTTACTGAAGCTATTTGACAAATATTTACTGTACTCATTTATGCATTACAGTTTAATATTATAGTAACAGAATTCTCAAACAGAAAACTGTTTTTTGTGTTATTTGCCATGTCAGTCAAAATTTTCTATTTTGGAATAAGAGGTCAAT
>NW_013952438.1:1734720-1736886 GCF_001266775.1 Austrofundulus limnaeus
TATTTAATTAGTCTAACGATTAATTGATTATAATATTCGTTAGTTGCAGCTCTAACCTAATCTAATCTATCAAACTATGACCAAGTCTAAGTGTGGCCTTGTGTATTTACAGGTGGGAACTTAGCTTCACAATTTTCCTTCTCATTTCGCTTGCCAAGTCACGAGTTCCATTTATATCAATTCACATTGTCACATCTAAACCTGGCTGCTCTCATGATGAGTTTCCACACTCTGAGTCCAACACAAGACAGTTCTGTTCTTGATACCAAATTTGGTGACCAAAAGACATTTTTTATTGCTTAGCTAGTCCACAAATACATTACCTTTTCTGTGATATTGTATTTTCTTGACAGTTAAAATAATTAATATAGCTTAACGGTACTTACAATAGACAACTAGCCTGGTAAAAACCATCCCCTTGTTCTTCACTTGTGCTTCGTACAGAGGGTCTGGACCCTCGGCTATTGAGAAATGATTGTTTGCTGGAGGTGTGGACTCTGCTGAAGTTTAAAACGATTGGATATGATTTTACCCAGTCGCTAATGTTTGGCTGTGAAGTATGTAGTGCGCCAACTCGACCACGATGGAAGCTACGCTCAAAAAGCTTACCGGAAATTGCGTGAGCTGTAAACAAACATCACCTACTAGGAAGAGAGAAGTACCGAGCCAAATCAGATGGCTGCAAATGAGTGCTGCAGGCTTTGCAAGACAAATTTAATTTAAATTGGAAGCCTTAACATGGACTGAATATCCTCAGTCACTTCCTCTGCTGCCATTGCTAAATTACAGGTAAACTAAAACATTGCAAAAAATCAACGCCATCATTCATAACTCCTCCTCCTGTTAGCTGACTGACCCAGTTCAAATTCTAAGAGAAATCCATGTCAGTTGGAGAAAGACCAGACGGAGCAGTGAAGGGAGATTAGAATGTGTAAGAAGGCAATGGCCAGGCTAGTAGACAACAGCAAAAATAAAAAACTGCATTGGTTTGTGTCTGTGACAACAGCCAATAGTAAACTAAGTAAAAAAATAAAAATACTTTCACTAAAATGTTTAATTTTTAGGGCCACGGTGAACAGGATGCTGCACACTGTAAAACCCAATGACCTTTCATTCATCCTGAAACAGAATGTCCTGAAACATTAAAATTAGTGTTACATGTATAGTAAAAACATTTCTGAAAATATAATTAGGTCATTAATTAGTTTTATTTAGTCAAGTACAACTGTGCAAAATAAATGTTAACTAACCTACTTCCTGTAACATGATTTTTTTGCTGGACTTTTCACAGTGAACTTCTTTCAACTTTGACCCGTTTTTCCACTCACTTTCTGTCTATCCTTGTTTCTAACCATGCATACTATGAGAGCATGCTTAAATCATTTTTATGTACAAATTATGCTAAAGTGAAGTGTCAGACAGAAAAAAATTCTATAAATTATTTCTTAACAAATATATAAAAAATTCAGAAATGACGACATATCTGAGAGATGCATCGTCATCCTTTGGTTGATCTTCTACTGTTTGTCAAGTTTGAAGCTTTGGGAATAATTTTGTTGGTGCTAAAATACTAATTATGCTAATCAGTATTGTCATCAGTATTATTTTTGATATATGCAATAAGAGTTCCTTTGTGAAGAAAAACTTTGAAAGAGCAGAAAGCCAGAAGCGATGTTGATTAAGATCATTTGAAAGATTAAAAAAGCCTGGCTCAGTAGAAGAAAAACATAATAGTAACAAAAATTTTCATTAGTTTTGATTTCAGGCAAACTGACATTTAGACATTAGTAGTGCTGGGCGGTATACCGTTTTGTACCGAAAACCGGTTTATGTTTTTGTTATGATATGACGTTTCTGAATACCGGTATAGCCTGAACACGTGCGGAACGTTTCGTCGCAGCCGCCAGTGAGCTGTTTCCCTGGGGACACATTTCGTTGCAGCACCGCTAAGCGCATTAGCATGCTAACGTTATTGTTGGAACAACTGGCGGCGGGTGGTGTATTTCAGCCACTAATGTGGTCTAACGTTTAAAAAAAAATCCAGTTTTCACCATCGCTGAATAGTAAACAACTCTTCAGTTACGTGCACGGTTAGATTTAACGCCCTACGTTATAACGGAGACGTTATTGCATGGAGACTCTAGCGTGCTTCTATTGTGAAAAGCC
>NW_013952438.1:1737466-1740710 GCF_001266775.1 Austrofundulus limnaeus
TGCTTACAGTATCGCAATATATCGGGATATATCGTATCGTGACCCCTCTGTBATGATATGTATCGTATCGCCAAATTCTTGCCAATACACGGCCCTAGTAACGATAGACCAGATGATTTTTTTCTCAACCCTTCACAATCGGACCAAAATGCATGATTACTGTCTACAACTAGGCAAAGAAGAAAAGACGTACAAGAGTAGGGAAACAGTGATAAAAGAAAAAAGTCAATAAGCAAAGTTCGTACATTTTATTATCAGCTGAGCTGTGAGAGGAAAAAAATACCATCAAATACCGTGAAACCGGTGTAATTGTTGAAAATACCGTGATATAAAATTTGGGTCATACCGCCCAGCTCTAGACATTAGTCTTATGAAACTAGACCACAAGCAGCATCCTAAAAACAACGAAACCAGAAAATCTGACAAAGGCACAGAGTATGGATGGATGCAAGAACTACAAGAAGGATTTGGGCTCACATTTTGTTTTCAACTCATCAAAAAAACATTTTAGCTGTGACCATATGTAGTCATCTATTTGCACGACACGAAGGCAATCGGAAACTTTTACGCCTCTGAGGAATGACTGAGCTGCTAGTGGATGGCACTCCTTCCCCGCCTGCTCCTGGGAGCTCTTTACTGCAGCCAACACCGGAAAGGACTGGTGGTGGAGTGCTGGAGCAGGGAGACAGCTGGTGAGATGGGATGCAAGTGTTGCTGGCGGGTATTAAAGTTTCCTTTCAAAGGCATCCCTGAGACGACCCTGTTTGCACTCATATGCAGAGTGCGATGCAGTGCTTCATTTCCCACTTCCCAGTCGCATATAAAACGAGCCACGCCAGCAGACACAACAAGGGCTCAAATATCAACTAAACAAACACAAGCAGCGCTAACGTTAGCCACTGAGACGCTAACCTTTGACCGCTGCTAGCTACCTTTGCGAGACTATATTAAAATGAGTTAAAGCGAAGCATAATGTATTTTCATCAAGCCTTATTGATTGGCTGATGAGTGAGGAAACATATCCTATTCCAAAGAAAAGCTGAGATTTCTTCCTACGCCCGTAGGAGGAAAAAAAGAGGGACTGGTTGAAAAAAAATGTCGGTGTTGTGGTGAAAAAAACACCCCCAATTTAAAAAAGGCTTCATTCAAGACAAGTTTATCCACTAATAAATGGAGTAAAAATTACAAGTGACAGCTGATTCTTGCATTTCAGTTCTCTGAAGAAGACAATTATCTGAAACAGCAGCCCTGCTTGATTTTATTTTTAGGCAAATTAGACTGAAAGAAATCTTTTCTGGCCAAAAAAGAGTTTGAAGCTTGAAATTAACTTTTCTATTTGACCAAAAACAAAAACTATTAGCAGTTAAAACAACTATTTAATAAGCTCATATGACAATTAATTTAGCTTGCCAAGAAAAACACAACAATATTAATAATAGATTCCATTTATATGGCACTTTACATTTGTAAACCTTAAAATGCTACATCGTAAAACTCAAAAGCAACAGAACAAAATAACTAAAAAAAACCCACACATATACATGTAACGTACTAGATAAATGTTTTCATAGTGAAAAATGCTCCTATTTTCTGTTAGTGGATAGAACTTGCCTTGAAACACTCCTTTAACGAGGGGCGCTTTTTTCAGCACAACACCGGTGAAGTCCCATGCCAGTTTTGGGAAGGATAGCTCCTTTTTATTTGGCATTTTCTGACTACTTATCTCCCCAAAAAACTATCCCACTAAATGGGATAATACCAGAAAACCGATATATAGAGGTTTTACTTTGAACGAGTGGCCGAGAAAAGAGCAATTCACGAGGCCCAATTAAACCTCCATTGGACACGTTCATCCAGCGTTTTCCGGCGGAGCTCCATATTGCCTGTGTTTGTATCCCACACCAGGTCCATCCGCGCCCCGCGTGTGGGAAAACCGTTATACCGCTAAAGAGCACCTCGAGGCGGGGCCGTGTGCTCGAGTCTAACCGGGCAGGACTTACCTTGCTTGCTTTCTATTTTTCTCGACATTTTCGTAGCCAGCAGGCAGCTGTGTGATCCCCCACACACTCGCGGTTCAACAAAACGCCACGGTCGATGCAGACAGACGAGCCTCGCCGTCGTCGTGCGTCCCCTCCGAGATTATTTCCTCATTTTCGATATACTCTTGTGTCCATGGGATGATTCCGCCGGGTTACAAATCATGTACTTGTAGGCCACACACATTGGTACGGTCAAACGCGGTCTCTGTCCGTCTCCGGGTAATTTTCACTGGATACACATACGCACAACACACTCACGTTAGTGCCCTGGACCCAGACTCTGTAGGAACAAGCTTGTCCAGAGTAACAGCGCCCCCTGGCGGCAGGTATTAGAAATATCGATATGTCAGCAAAGGGGATGGGCGTGTTTCAATCTCAGTCCAGAGGGTTGCAACAAACCAGACTGCTGGTCTGTTTTCACACTTAAACTATGTACTCTGAGTAACTTTAAAACCAAGACAAAAACAACAGGCCACAAACAGTCAAGTTTAAATCACAGGAAAATCAAAAATAGAAGATTGAAGCCAAGTTTAACATCACCTGCTGCAGAAATCTGTATCTGAAATCTGAAGGTTTTTACATACAACAACAATGCTTTGCTCATATTAATTATTTTCGTTTTATTGATGGGACTGTATTTGGTCATAGTCATTTTCAAAATATCTTTGCACCATGTGAAGGTTTATCATTGAACTGTGACTGATGTAAACATCCACCCTGCCAGTGCCCCCCTTCATTTTTCATTCTTTTGCGTCATACATTTTGTGAGGGTATTGTGCAAAACCAGCCTTTTTTTTTTTTAGCTTTATATCATGTTTTAATGTCATTCCCTCATCAAAAACAAACCCAGAGTGTTGCTTTGACTCATTCATGCATGTTTGAAAGCTCCTTGGATCTCATCTGGTAGCCTTGTGGAGCTGCCTAACTGCTTTCTGATACAAAACTCCACCTATTTATACTTAGCACCTCCCTGGAGCTCACTCTACAGCTGAGAATCCTCCCCACTGAGCACCCTTCACCTATTTGTTGTGAATATGTGCTGAAGTGGGAGGGTTGAAAACAATAGGAGGTTCTTAAAGAGACAGAAGCCAATTTCAAGGCATTTAGATGAAACAAAATCAAATGTATTTAGGTTATATATATTTACAGCTCTTTCATGACAACTGAAAGTAATATGGTTACTTGATCGTTGTATAGAATTGAAC
>NW_013952438.1:1740790-1745833 GCF_001266775.1 Austrofundulus limnaeus
GTAATAATAATGATGAATAATAATGTTCCTTATTTGGAGAAGTTCAGGATACTAGATGTTATAGTGAAAAATGTAGCTTGAGACAAGAATAGAATAGAATAGAATAGAATAGAATAGAATAGAATAGAATAGAATAGAATAGAATAGAATAGAATAGACCTTTATTCATCCCCATGCAGGGAAGTTCACGATGTTGTAATAGCAAAGACATTGGTAATTTTCTTGTATATTTTTTTCTTTTTTGTTCTGTTTCTACTAGGTTGTTACAAAAAATTATTCAATAGCACTTTTTGGGTCGAAATGCTAAAAAGTTACTTATTTTTGCATTTTTTTTGAAAGTGCATTGATTAAATTTCAAGTCATTTTGACACAGCTGGACTCTTAAGTATAGAACTAAAACTTTGTTCTGATGCACATAAAACAAATTTTTAAAAATGTAACAAATTTTTTTTGGTTCTCTTCTGAGCATGTAGCACACTTTAACAAACAAAAATGAACAATGTGAAAAAGAGGTGACTGATCACTTCTGATCGAAGCTCGACTTTAGTATAAACTGCTGACTGTGTCTTTCTCCTTCTTAACGTCGCACATTATCCTGGTCATTAAGCAGCTGCCTCTGGCATGTGAAGGAAGCATGCAATGTAATCTTTGTTTTATGAATAATTGATCTGACTGACAGGATGATCCTAATGCTCTCAGAGATCTGGGTCAACTTGTACTCTTGCGATGCACTCGTGAAAGCAGAAACACTTAGACAAGGACTTCATTTTATATTGTTGAATGCTTCTGTGCAGCACGCCACCTTATCAGCCATTTTTAATCAGTTATCAAACCCAGGCCTTGAGTGTCAAGTATTCATATTTACCCTGGCTGTCATTATGGCTGCTTCTCTGGTGTTCCTGCTTGCACAGCAGAAACCACACCCATATAACAAGTGCAAAGTGCTTGTTGTTTGTGTGCTGCTTAGTGAGAGGCACGTGGGTGTGTGAGTGTGTTCATTGGAGGGGAAGGTGTGGAAGGAGTAGAATACCTTCCTTGAGGCTACAGTAAAGGAATCACAGAAAGACACAGATCTACTGAGCAATAACAGACTAGTCCAGGCAGGATAGGGTGGCATGAAAAAGTCAAAACATTTAAAACACTTTGAAAATACTCTCTAGTAAAAGATTTCCAAGAAGTATAAAGTAAAAAGTGCGACATCATTTCTATATTTGCACCATGACTATGTATTTTACCTTTTACTAAGCCCAAATTAAAGGTAAAATTTGTTGTTAATAATTGAACATGATCCTCGTATACTTTAGGAGAAACACATTGTGCAACATCTTTGCTCTAAACTTTATCTCATAAACTGTTGGACAGATTTCAGTGAAGCTCTCAGGAGGTGATTCCTGGCTTTAGCTGTACTTTTGGAGTCATAATTCAAGATATATTCACAATATAATAAAATATCCATCATGTTATTATTTGATGCACACTTTAACCCCTTGCACACCATGCCAATTTTGATAAAAGTTTTCTCCCTATAGGTTCAAGAAGCCATCTTCTGTTGATCCTAAAACAGTTTTACAGTTGAGGATCTGTAAGATTTTACTGGCACTTGATTGGCTCTAATATTCCTCTTCCTTCCGGTGCAGCTGGCTGCAGCATGAGCTCAGAACATGACCGATCCAGCTCCATATTGAACCGTTTAAAAGGTTCTGTTTTCATGAAATCCTCAATTTCTCCCCTCTCAAAACAAGTAATTGTTCAATGAAGACAGAAACAGTTGCACATCAACTTTATTGATGCATATGCATCTCTAACATGCGTCAGGTTTGTTTTGATTTCCTTTGAAAAATACAGTAAAAAAGTGATTTTATAATGGTAGAAAGTGTTTCTTCTGATCTCTAAAATCCATTTAGCAGCACTTCAGAGTCTGCTACACAGATGCTTTTCCGGTCACACTTTTGATTTACATTTGTGCAACTTTTTTAAGTGAGTCGGTGACCTACTTCAATTTTCAAACTGCTTAGGCTCTATTGCTGTTGTTTGAGGACATGTACAATAAGGATAAAAAAAGTTTCAACATTGCCTCACATCCTAATCATTATCTAAAATCTGTTCTGTTGTTTACTGTCTCATGATTTCACTCAAAAACTTTGAGATTTTTGATACAGATTATTTTATTTAGTAAATGTTGAAATTATTGTTGACAAAATGTTAAATTTATTCCTTTTATGTTTTTATTAAACTTGACATGAGATAAGATATTGTACGTACTTCAAATCTTTGTATCTGTCAAGGTTGTGATGACCTGATCTTTGCTGCCATCTGCTGGTCAGAAAGGAAACTACAACCCTGACTATGTACTTACACATTCAACCACAAGGTAGCGCTCGTGAACTACTGATTGTGTGTCCTTACGCTTGGTTAATTTGAATGGGGGAAAATGTGTTAATGAAACTTAAATATAAGGATGTCAGTAAAATGTTAAAAAATAGATATCTGGGCAAAGATAAAAAGGTGATTTTATAATGAGATTCTATGTTAAACTGAGCTGCTGGTGGATTTAGCAGTTTTTCATGGTTTTAAAAAGTTTCTGCAAAGTTTTTAACTAAAAGTTGATGATAAATGGCTATAAGTTGCCATCTAACATTATACACCTGCTTCAGTGATGACAGGTTATCACAAATAGAAACTGAAGGCCATGCTTTTCTTGAAAGTTTACAATGAAGGGAAGAAGAGAGGACTTGTTTATGTGATATTATGCTAATAGATATTATGCTAACAGACCATTAACAGAGTTAATGCAAAAGTGTTAAACTATAGATCTAATGCAATCATTTGTCACTTGGAGTACAAACAAATGTTAATATTTGTAAAACCGACTAAGTTTGAACTAGTTTTGTGTTTGCTAAGGTTGCTTAGTGGCAGCCATCTTGATTACCTTGAGAAAGTTAATTTGTGCTAGATGCACATGCAATAATTTATTTCTATGAATTAAAAAAATCATCCATTACTTCATTAGACATGTTTGCTGAAGGTACAGACAGGAGAAAACACACGCAGACAAAAACAAAAACCTTTGGTGATAGACAATAAATGCATCAAAGTTCATGGAGCGATGCGCACTGGGAAGTTTCTCACTGTGTTTTAAGTCCCATTGCTGTGGGATATATGCAGTTAATGTGAGGCAGTGGGGGAAAAGTAAGAAGTAGACTTGTTAGCTGATGGAGCTGAGAGAAGAACAGCGCTAGATCTCTGCGGTGGCGGGAGTGCGACGCAGAGCTCAAGCCCAGTTTAAGGTTCTGTTAACCTTGGCCAGCGGTCAGACCCCTAAGTCTGTCGCATATCTGAGAGTTGGAGAAAGAGGGATGGGATCAGTGAGGCTTAAAGGCCTGAATACGTTTCACTGAACAGGAGGGGAAAAGTCCCCGTGCAACAGTCGGCGTCCTCTATCCTCAGGCCCTTTGTCAACATACAGCAGAGAGATTCTTTATTAATGAGCTTTTCATGATGGGGTTAAGATGAGAGGTAAGAATGTAGAAGATAGAGTG
Organism: Austrofundulus limnaeus; assembly: GCF_001266775.1. Taxonomy (NCBI): domain Eukaryota; kingdom Metazoa; phylum Chordata; class Actinopteri; order Cyprinodontiformes; family Rivulidae; genus Austrofundulus; species Austrofundulus limnaeus. The sequence goes on from NW_013952438.1 coordinate 1,744,330, forward strand.
AAAGAGACCAACTGTGGAGAGAGGCGTTGAACAGAGAGGACAAGATGTTTAGGTCATTACCTGGTCAATGCTCCATGGGAACAAAGCGCTCTGTCACTGCCACAAACAAACACTGGTTGACAAGAATCAGCTGGGGAGGTCAGCGACAGCTGCCACGGAACAACAAACAGAGCCGCACTCTCTTTCCTCTCCTCACATTTATCATATGGAAGCTCAGAAAGGAAGAGCAAGCTTTCAACTTTGTCTTTTTTGTGCTTGTCACTTAAAAAAAGTTTTAATGAAATGTTTGGTGGGATGTCATTTAAATGAGACATTTATAGTGTGAATGCTGATTATCAGTGTGCATGACTGAGATCCTGTTTTTTCCTCCCGTGTCACTGTTTGCTGCTTAACTACTCCTGCGTACTTGATCTTATAGCAATTACTCAGACTTCTAATTGTTAGGAGCATTCAGGAGATGCTTTGAATGATCTTTGGTTTTTGTACCATTTATGGTTTTTGAAACATTAAGCTTTATTTAAGCTTCATCAAGAACCAGCGGGAAATGTTCAGCAGCTTGGATCTGGTCCAGTACTGCCCCCTAATGACAACTTTAATTGATAAGATCTCAGACTGGCAGCACCATGGTTTTGTGGTTGGTGCTGTTGACTCTGAGCAGGTTTGGACGTGGGGTCTTTCAATGTGGAGTTTGCATGTTCTCTTTGTGTTTACATGGATTTTCTCAGAGTACTCTATTTTTCTCCCACAGTCCAAAAACATGCCCATTAAGTTGCCTTCAGGCCCAGGCCTCCCTTGCAAATGAAATTTGTGATCTCAGTAGGTTATGCCTGCTCAAATAAAGGCAATTAAATAAATCTCCAATCTCCCAACAGTAAGTCCAGCCAGCCCATACACTCTCAAGTGCTGCCACTTTTGGTCAGTTTCTCTTCTTTTGCTTCAAGTAAAGCACAGTGTTTATGACTTTGACTGACCCAATCAGCATGAACTGTGAGTCAGCTTTTGATAACACTGCAAGTAAACCTTGCACCTCTCACAGCAAATGCTTAGTTAGGAGATACAGTAAGTGGCTGTCAGCACATTTCTGCAATCATTCAACACTAAACAATAAAAAAAAATTGACTAATCTTTTTTTCCTTTTTTCTTTTTTTGAAAGAATCCATTTTATTTCACAAGTTCTACATGAAGAACTCCATTTGGCGTCAGTTTATGGCCAAACAGGCCACCGTACATCAGTTTGGTAAGAGTTTATACAAGGCACAAAGGTGTTACATGAAAACGTAATGTTATGCATATAACTACTGTTCCCTGAAGGAAAGGAACGAGGTACAACATCATGTATGGGAACCACGCCCCTGCGTGTCCTGGCTGAAGCCAGGTGACGTGATGACGACAGATGTCAGGCTCCGCCTGCACATATAAATATTGTCGCATCACCGTCACTCCTTAGTTCAGTAACTGCTCTTCACCGAGCCCAGCTGTGTAGCGGGGCCTCCATGTGTTGTAC
>NW_013952438.1:1752071-1758789 GCF_001266775.1 Austrofundulus limnaeus
CCCAGGACCTTCTTGCTGTGAGGCGTCGGTGCTAACCACTGAGCCGTCGTGCCGCCACCTGCCTAAAGGCGTGATTAGAGGTGGCTTCAGCCAGGACACGCAGGGGCGTGGTTCCCATACATGATGTTGTACCGAGTGAATTGACTGAAAGGGAACCATCCTGCTGGAAATGTTCCTGATAAAAAACAGGAGAGAGTAAAACTCCAAGCACAATCAGAAGCCTATTTTCAGCAGTATTTTATGATAATCAGATTTGTGAACTGATATATCAGTTCACAAAAATTGACAAATCTAAACAAACAATTGCTCCATTTTTTTATTTAATTTGCGACCAGTACAAAGTTATTTTTAAGAGAACAAAAATTTCTCATTTTTTTTACTAACCAGATATCATCAATAAGAAAGCGAATGGTTGTTTATCTCATTTGTCTCTATGTGTCCCTGTGATGGACTTGTGACCTGTCCAGGGTGTCCCCACCCCTCGCACAGTGACTGCTGGATATGGCACCAGTGACCCCCATGACCCTGAAAGGAAGAAGCAGGTAAAAAAAATGATGGATGGATGAATTCAATGATGACAAAAATTATCTTGGGAGAAAAAATATACACTTGGGAAATATTTATTTTGCAAGTCTCTCCATTATTCTTTTCTTACATCAGCTGTATGATAAGTTAGTGTGTGAAAACACACACACATAGGAACGGTGTGTATTTGTAGGTGCACACACACACTCTAGGACAGGAATAATTTATGTGCTGACACAGGGGATTGTTGCGGTGCTCTTTAGAGCTCTACTGGACAGCGGCCCTGTGTTTTCGGAAAGCTACTTTTCTTCCAAGATCCCTTCATCCTGACGGTCTCACTCTCTAAAGTCCATCCCCTCCATTCTTCATTGTGCCTTTAAATGGCCGACCTTTTCCCTTTGCTCCGGTTCTTCCTGCGCTCCTCATTGACATTTAGCTCTGAGGCGGGGGTAAAGAGGGCAAAGAGCATGAAATGAGAAGAGCCGCAGGGGTTCACAGTGAGACTTGACCGCTCACCATCTCCTTTCTCCATTAGCTGTCGGAGTCCCCCAGTGACTGAAGGCTCCTCTCAGCCTGAGAGGTGAGCTCATGGCTCGAGGTGAGAAGGCCAACGCCGTGATGTGGTGACACAGGGAACAATTATGATTCTTTAGATGATCATCTTTGCCGTGGGCTGTCGCTTCCTTTTCACCTCCCACTCGTTACTTTAGAGGGCTAAATGCCATTGTTCATCCTTTGCTTTTATTTTTCTCAGCAGGTCAGAGTCTTTTAATGGGTATTTGAGTGTGTTGCCTCAGTGACACTTAATGTTTTTATACTTCACATCCTAGGTACAAACCTCTAGAGGCATCCTTATTTATCACCACTAAAAGACAAAAGGCAATAATGTTATAGCTGTCTCAATGCAGGGGTTGCAGCCAACATAGCTTCGTGACCCACCAAGGCCACGCCCTTCAAAGTCCATGTAGGCCAGGGGTGCCCAAACATTTTCCCTGAGAGGGCCAAAATTAAAATCAATCTGAGGGCTGCTTAACATAATTACAATCTAGTAACCAGAACAACTGCTGGTGGGCCAAATCAAATGGCTTGGCTGGCCAATTTTGGCCCACAGGCCCCATTTTGGACACCACTGAAGTAGGCTGACTCTAACAGGTGTTAAAGGAAACACTCTCGTCTTTGGATGATAAACTTCAAATTTGTTTGAACATGTACTCACAGATATTTTGCAGGAGGTGTAACATCACAAAATTCATGGTGTTTTTTAAAAAACCTTCCATGTAAACACACAGCAAATATTAAAAATGTGGGTTAGGCTCCAGTGTCAGTACTTGTAATTGCCTGATATTTAACATCACATTGCAGCAATTAATTAGTTACTACACATACATTTAGGCAGCAGATTCTTCGGTCCGTGATGACTTTCTCGACTTCTGCGTTTTCTTTTCCCTGTTTAGTTTGCTGACGGTGCAAATGAATCCCAGGATATTGTGGGCTGTGAAGGAGAGCCAGATTCAGCTTTTGTTTTGGGGGTTTTGTGTGCTGCAGTTGTCAGCTGTGAGAGAAGGAACCCCCGAAATGGACAGCCTGACTTAAAAATGTGCACAACAGGCATCCTCTGAATTGAGACACACCTGACGTATGTTTGTTTGTCGGTAGTGTTAGCAGAACATCTCATGAATCAGAGGACTGATTCAATTGAAACTCTCAGAAAGTAAATATGGGATGCACTTCTACAACTGAATCCCTTTTGGAGTCAGCCTCAGTCAAAATGCTTGTCACAACGTAACAACACAGCAAACACAAAAATGACTATAACTCAATCAATTTAACAGGTTTTGAGCTAAAGTTTGTTGTGATGGTGTCTGAGAGTGATCCACAAAACATTTTACATGAAATCATTTATAAAGTCAATGCCATCCATCCATTATCTATACCTGTTTATTCCTTTCAGGGTCACGGGTGCACATATCCAGCAGTCACAGTGGGAGGGGCGGGGTACACCCTGGACAGGTCGCAGGTCCATCACAGGACCACACATAGAGACGTCCTGATGCATCTCAGTAATCCAGGTAACAAATCAAAAAGAAAAAAATTGTATAGGTCTTCTGGACGGGTTCTTCTCTAATGAAACGTTTCATCTCTCCTCCAAGAGACTTCTTCAGTCTGAGAGTTTCAGGCAAAATTCAGGCTTTTAAGCACTGCCTCCATGTGACTGATACTCACATCACATGGCTATCGTTGACACCTAATTAACACCTATTGTTAACAGGGGGTGAAGTGATACTGGCAATAGCAGCACTGTAGGAGGGGGACAACTGAAAACGGAGGCCTCCACCTCTGTTTAATGATGGACGGTCTTTCTTTACAAAAATGGCTTCTTTTACTCCTCTCTCAAACCAACGTTCCTCTCTATCAAGAATGAGAACATCCTCATCTCTGAAAGAGTGACCGCTGGCCTGTAAATGAGTGAAAACTGCAGAGTTCTGGCCATTAGATGTAGCTCGTCTGTGTTGGGACATTGTTTTGAACAGTGGCTGCTTTGTTTTCCCGATGTATAACTGGTCGCAGTCCTCCTGGCACTTAACAGCATATACAACATAGCTCTGTTTGTGCCGGGGCACCGGATCTTTGGGGTGAACCAGCCTTTGCCGTAATGTGTTTTGGGGTTTGAAAGCTACTGGGACATCATGTTTAGAAAATAAACGTCTCAGTTTCTCCGAAACACCCGCAACATACGGAATAACCACTGGTTTGGGTCTGGGTTTGGGGTCTTCATTTTCACCTGAAGGTTGCATGGAATCCTGTCTGTGTTTCCTGTCTGCTTTCAGGAAAGCCCAGTCAGGATAACCACACTGCTCCAGGGCCTGTCGTGTGTGTGATTTCTCTTTCTGCCTGGCTCCTGGGTTTGTAGGGACACTGTCTGCTCTGTGGTACAGAGTCCTGATCACTCCTAACTTGTGTTCCAGTGGGTGGTGGGAGACAAACGAGACAGACAATTATTCACTCTCTCACTCACACCTAGGGACAATTTAGAGTTATCAATTAACCAAACAGTCATGTTTTTGGTCTGTGGGAGGAAGCCGGAGTACCCGGAGAGAACCCACGCATGCACAGAGAGAACATGCAAACTCTACCCAGAAAGGTCCCCGAGCTATGATCCGTTGAGAGGCATCAGCTCTACCAAATGAGCCACTTTATAAAATCATTCATAACGTCAATGGTTTAATCAAAATGGCAACTTTTTTCAGCACAAGATGATTTTAGTTTAAAACTGACAAGGGAGGCAGGCTTCATTCATTTCCCGGAATTCCAAATCTTCAGTTTAATTAAGATTTTGCATTACATTATATTTGTATATCAGTTTATATATATATATGTTTTAAGATGAAAGCTGAAAAAGCCCACCCTGTGTGACTCCCTCTTTGCACAACTCATCAAATTATTTTTGGAGTGTAACAGCGGTGTTATCGGTGCAGATAGCAGCTGACAGAGATACATCACCGTCTATTCACATTGGTTTGACACAGTTTTCACAGGGGCAGTTATTATGAAGGTGTGGAGTGACACAGTCTGGTCTGTTGGTGTCACATTTTAGCTTCTGCCAGCTCCGGGGTGAAGGCGGGGAGAAGGGGGTTGGGCACCTGTAATGCTGGCATCGAAAAAAAGCCAGCTGCACTTGTTACAGTCCACACAAGAGTCATTTAACACAACAATCAGTGGTTAACACTGTGGGTAAAAACACTTGCGTGTGTAAAATTGAAAAGTGGGTGTTTTTTTAAACCTGTAATTCTTCTCATTCTTCAGTCATACAAAATAAAGGGAAAAAACAACACCAAAAATCTCTCCTCAATTAATCATTAGGGTATTTATCAGCTGTGATAATTATTCCTTAATGGAAGATACAACAACAGACTCAGAAAATTAAACAGACAATATGAAAAAAAAAGTCCAAGTTTGTTAATTTAACTCCATGAAAAAAAATTGACTTGTAAAAAGCAACCACCTCTGCTGGATAGTTTTGATGTAAAGCTGCTGGAACAGATGGGTTCATTAATCAATCCGGTCATTATTCAGATTATTAAAAAGTAGCTCATGTGTTTTTCCATTAGCAAAGCAATGTCTCATGACCACACAGGATACCTTTATTGGGTCTCCAATAAGGCTACATTCCACAGCCACAGTTTGGATCCAAATAGTTCATTAGTGACTTTAGGAAATACTTAAACTACTGTATAAGAGCAGTGTGTGCTGAGTGCAGGGCAGATTATGAAATAATTTATCAGGAAAAAAACTATCTTGCAAAAAAATTTTCTTTGCGGGATTCTATAGCAAGTGAAAGAGGACAATTTTTTTCTTTCAATGAAAATAAATCTGGAAATAAAATCTGTGAAACATGAGGAGCATCAAGGAGTTGAGCTGCCCCACGCTTTAAAACAATCCTCACAAATAACGTTTTGATTAGCAAAACTTACGTTTCAATGTCTGCTCAAAAATGAGGCTACTACTTTTAGAAGTTACAAAAAAATGTCAGGGCTTGCCTCAAAAGGAATGTTCACTTCTTTTGAAGTTGGGTTCTGTGGAAATCTTATGAACAATAAATGTCTTAGATGTTGTAAACAGCGCTTTAAAAATGTCATTTGGACAGGACTGATGAGCTCATGGTTAGTCTAAGAGATTTGTTCATGCAAACTTTAAAAAATTTACATGAACTTTCAGACAGTGTAAAGGAAAAATCTTACAAAACTATGCTGCTTAAATTGGAGGTAAAACTTCCAGCAATAAGTTGGTACTTGCAAAAAAAAAAAAAAAAAAAAAAAAAACTGATGTCATGTGAAACTGATGGTGGTGCACAGGGTAACAAAACAGCTTTTGGAGTTATTTTAAGATGACACCAGTCAACTTTGGTCATAGCTCCATTTGAACTAGTTGTCAGTCAAATCAGAAATAAATGTTTTTTTTCCTCATATGATGTTGTTCTGAGATGGGTGGGCAATCCTGGTCCTCCAACACACCTAAACTGAATGAATGGGTGATTATCAGGCTTCTGCAGACTTCTGACTGAATCAGCTGTGTTGGAGCAGGGAAAAAAGTAAACCATGCAGGCCCTCAATGTTCACCCCTGTTCGAAGAGCTATAGCTGTTAAGATACTGATTTTTTTACAAGCTTTAAACCTCCACTTAAAAGATCTTTCATTTTAGACGGATTTTACTCTAAAAGGTATTGATTCAATGCTCATATATTAGATCACACAATCTTTCAACATGAAAAAATGTCTGTACTTATTAACATGCAAAATTTCCAACACTTTTTCACACTGATTTCATCATCTTTGTTACAGTTCAATAATTTGATATTTTTCTTTTATTGAATAACATCTGGCTGTTTTTTTTTTATAAATTATTTATTTTTTAAAATTGTAATATCAGGTAAGTTGGGGACTATAGGTGGAAATTAGCACCAGAACTATAACCTGGCATAATGCATCTTTCCTTTAAGGTTAATATTTTCTCTGTTTTAAATGAATACATTGTAAATCGTAATTCTTTCATGTGAACTGAAGACTAATGTTTTGAAGTCAATTCATTATTTAGTTTTTTTAAAATCTTTGGTTCAAAAGAAAATGTTTTGTTTGTATTGTTTCCATTTTTTTATTAAAAAGCTGTTGTCTTGTTTGGGAAAATGTACATAATTACAGTATTTGGGAAAGCTTCAGGTGGTAGATTTGTTCAGTGAAGTCATATTTCCAGCAATACACGTCCAGAGTTCTTTCCTAAATTATATTACACAACAAAATGATACCATAGTGTAAAAATAAAAAGAAAAGAAAACTAGATGCTGCAACATAAAACGTAATGAGGGTCTTGATAAACCTGTAGATCTATGGGTGCACATTTGTTGGTTGTAGCATTCACTCCCTTGCAAACATTTAACTTGGTTATCCAGGCAGGCACATATTCTGCTTCTTATGGGAAAATGGGCTTCAATCTTTTATTTGTTTGTTTTTTTGAGCATTTTTATTTTTAGTACAGATAACAAAAGGAAAGGATGGTACTTGCACCAGCTCGCACTCTGCAGAAGGCAAGAAAAGCCCCAGACATGATGCCAGTCTATTGCAGAGTTAACACAGATTGACAGATAAACAACACACACACACACACACACACACACACACACACACACACACACACACAC
>NW_013952438.1:1758870-1762489 GCF_001266775.1 Austrofundulus limnaeus
CACACACACACACACACACACACACACACACACACACAGAACCATGCGTTCCTGTGGGAAATTTACAATCTGTAATCCACCTGATTGTATCTCTGTGGGTTGTGGGAAGATGTCAGGCAAATGAGGAGAGGGAGAACAATCAGAATGCACCTCCAGCTGAAGATCAAACCTGGAACCTTTGAGGTCGAAGTATCTCCCTCAGTCATTGATTCCTGATTAAATCAGCTCCGCTCTTGATCTGCAGCACAACCTTGTAGATGTCAGTTTTACACCAGCGCAAAAATAAAAAAAAATATTGCCGTTTTCAAGAGTATTTATTGAACATTGTTTTAACATACCATAACCAATCAAATAAATATAATAAAATATGTATACTGGTAGATGCTCAGTTTAATGACATGGTGGTTGTGCATCTCTGGTCTGTGGCTGATATCTACATTTATCTGACATATTTTGACAGTTCCAATGATCAGATTTATTAAAGATACACGAGTAGCAAAAAAAATAAATATGCAAATCAGCTTTGATCGCATTTAATATGAGTTTGACTGAACACTCTTACATTCGATGCATTATACAGTAATACAAAAAAACAAAGGAATGGTACTGACTAATTGTAGTACAAGTGACTTGTAAAGCAATGGCTACGCACAAAAGAGTTATGTTTTAAAATTGGAAAACTTTTAAATAAATAACACACAAAAATGAGGCTTTGTACAAAATTAAAAAGAGCAGATGTGTTTAATACCCTGAGTAAATCAGCAGTGAGCAGCAAAATGTGATTTTTGTACATTGTCAAAAAAGAATACAAAGTATTTATTTTTTCCTGGAAAAAAAAAGGTTGGTTGACATTTCTTTAAGCACATTTTCAGTGTTTGTTGCTGTTTTCCTTGGTACTGTTAGTGTTAATTTTTACAGAAAAAACAATTATTTTGTTCAGTTTGTCACACATAGCACAACAATAAGGAAGATAATGGATTTTTGCTTAAATATTGCTTATTATTTACTCTACTCCACAACGCTCCTGTCTAATTTTATGCCATTTTTATTTTGTGTTATATTTCATTCCAGTTCTTAATCGGAGTGAGCATATAGAAAAAAATGACAGATGCTCCAAGAAAAAAATGTATCATAAAAACTAATACATAAACATGCCTTTTACTGTTTTTCATCTGTGGTTCAGATGAAATGGAACAGAGGACAAGGAAATGAAGACAAGGAATCTGTTCTTCAAAAGTTACACTAACTCATTTAATCTAATCAGTGGATGTCTGTGTGTAGAAACAAATCTGATTGCTGACTTTAAATTATTAAATGGATCAGACTTTATTGGTGGTGTTTTAGGGATGGGCCTCCTGGCCCTCCCTTGTTGCCCCCCCCCCACTTATTTGGAAATTGATGTGTCTAGATTGAATCCTAAAACTGCTTTGATACATGACTGCCCAACAAAATCAGTGGCATTTTGCATGTGCACTGATGTGAATTGGTATAAATTCCTTCCTTAATGACCTGTTGTTATTTTAGATCACAATTTAACATAAATTTATAATATAAAACAATAAAAATAAAAAACAAATAAAAACAGGTCAACAAAGAATAACTCCCACTCCTTTTTAGGTGTTATTGAGGTAGATTTTGAATGGTTTGGAGAAATTAATGCTTCAGAAGAGCATGAATGAAATGATTAGAAAGAATGGTAGAAAATCTTACTGCTTGCTTTAAATCCAAGTTGAACTGAACAATCCAGAATTTACATCTCTAAAATTCGAGCAGGTGGTTCAAATGTTAAGCCATCAAAAAAAAAATCTGAGTGTGTGTGTATTCTGTGCCGAGTGTCTCGCGCTGCTGCCAAGCAGTCAGAAAAGTGCTTTTTAATAGGTTCCTTGAAAGTGCGTGTGTTACAAAGCCTTCCTACTTGCGACACACATGCCCGCACACAGACACAAACATACTGTACAATAAGTCACTGAATTATGAATGCTTGTTGCTTTGCAAAAAGAGGACATGAAGACGAGGACAGAAAGAAACAACACCCGCCTCATTATCTCTCCCTCAGTCAGTCAGCAAACACTGAACAGTGAGGCGACGAGGAAAAGAAAAATATGCAGCCACAACAGAAGAAGAAGATGGGAGGCAGCAGCTTTCACTGAGCTCTGCTGACAAATTTCCAAAGGCTGATTTAGGCGAAGGAAGATACATCTGTTGAGCTCCAGTGACATTCATTGGGTTGTTCTGGCTGCTTAAGCTCTGATGTGCTAACGTTGATGTTTTGATGTAGAATAACCCAGTTTGCATTTTGTACTGGAAAGATAGCAACCTTGAGCCCTGCAGCCCCACAGCTCAGGTGCTGCATTGGATATTAGTGCTGTTTAATTGGCAAAAAAAACAACAACCCCGTAGGAGAAACGTTGCACTCTTCACCAACCCTTCACAGAAACTGCACATTTAGACATACTGGTACGAACCCAGTTTTGGCCTCCTTTCTATCTCCCACTCAGTTTCAGTCTCTGAAGTGTACTGTAAAATCAGTATCTGGTGTGCTGCTTTAAAAACGAAGCCAGGGACAACGTGAAGGCAGAGAAAACTGAGGCAGACCTTCAAAAGCAGAAATGTTTGGGCAGCCTGTGAGAGGCGAAATGTTTGTTCCTTCTCTGGTCTGAACAAACGTTTGCTACATAAATGAGGGGACGAGTGGAAACACTGCATATGGATGTGGAGAACATGTCTGTCATGTTCAATCTATGCAACGCTCGGAGAGGTCACTACAATGTGATGCTGTCTCTTTAATACCTCATCCATTCTCAAACCAGCTCCTTTAAACGTTCAACTTTTGTTCTTCTGATCTGCCTTTGTTTCGTGTCATGTGGATATTACGCACCTGTGAAATAGAAAGGATCAAAAACGATACTGCCCTTTCCTCTGCTCACAGTTTTGTGCGCTGAGGGAGACGTAAAGAATACAGCTCACTCGTCAAAGCCTTATTTGACTTGGATGTACGATGTCAGGGTTAACAAAAGCAGGCAGACAGATGGCTTTTCAGTCCCTCTTCCCCTACTCTGGGCTTTTTGAGGTAATTAAAGTGAACAAATATGTGTTGAAGTTGATGTGTGGTGGTGGGCGTATTTGTTCATAGAGACAGAAAACAGGAAGTTTGTCGCTTGACCTGCACTCAGTCAACTTGTCCTCACTAAATCATGCCACTCGGTTGTGTTCTCAGAGTTGGAAAAAAAACAGCTTATGATAGGAGATTGTAAGTGCATGTTGAGTTTGACAGACATTTTCAGACACAACAAATAAAATCATTTAGACTAGTACTCATACATATTTATTTATTTTTGTATTTTATGGATTGAACATCTCAAGCATGTGGCACCTCATTTTTCTTCTGGCTTTAAGGCATTCTATTGTGTTTAACTTATAGGACTCTTGTTAGTGTGCCATAGAGTAAAGAGCTTTACACTGTTTATCGTGAGAAAACGTACTTTGAAGAAAAACACAAAGCCTGTCAACAACTTGTTTGCTGTACCTTTTTAGAAAATTTTTGAGGAGCAGGGATATAGACAGAAAACGAGAGAGGGAGGGAGGGAGGGAGAGAGAGAGAGAGAGAGAGAGAGAGAGA
>NW_013952438.1:1762499-1771446 GCF_001266775.1 Austrofundulus limnaeus
GAGAGAGAGAGAGAGAGAGAGAGAGAGAGAGAGAGAGAGAGAGAGATACTGGATACTTTGTAACAGAGGTTTTTCTCAAGCTGAGTACAAGTGCATGACTTTGGTGTACTGATACTGAGTACCAGTACTGAGGACTTAGTGAGTTTGAACTTAAACATTACACAATGACTATAAAACCACATTTCTTTTATTTAAAACAAGTTGTCTCTCCTTCCTTACAGCTCCTCTCACTGGATCAAATCAAACACACAGCATGAAATATACTGGTGCAACATTTTCTTTTGACTTGTATAAATTGAGAAGGGGGTCACGTAGTAGGAGTTTGTTCAAGATGCGATTGGTTGGATTGACTCTTTTGGGTGGGTTTTAAAAAAGTTGGGGGCAGCTGGGAGTAGCTTGATTGAAACGGTCAGGAAGCGCCTAAATTATTTAATTACAAATGTTAATTTTAGACATAACTCGAGACAGGAAGGTGCTAGCTGCACAAAACTTGAATGTCGTACATGTGGAGGAATAAGTAGCAATTCGGTTTGGTTAAAACAGCAATAACCAGAAAAGATTGCTATATATGAATATGAAATAATATGATATATTATATATTATATAATGAATTGAGACAGGAAGGTGATTGCTCCACAAAATTTGAAGCCAATAAATCATATTTACATATTCACAATTGTTTTTTCTATAACCATCACTTCCTTTTTAAGTTGCCCCACAAGACAAGTCAATCCAACCAATGACGGTTAGGACAAACTCCGCCCACACAACAAGAAACTCCCCCATGTACTGCAGACCCCTACATGGATAAATTTCTTAAACATAAACTGAAAATTTTCACTTGAAATGTAAACTGCAAGACATTCAATTTAGTATCGATACCAGTATTGATCCCAGTATCCCAGTATTGATAATGGTATTGGTATCGGTTCAGAGTATTTTGTAGTATTTGTAAAAATGTTGGTAATGGGACAGCACTGCTTTATACATTTACACAGCACATTAAAGCAATAATTCAGATTTTTTTGAAATGTATTTGTGCAAAGATTATAAAGAGATAATATCTTACCTGTTGCAGATTGCTCTTTTAGCAGCCTCAGTTTGGAGAAATGTAAATGGGTTTGGACAAGATTGATGGCAGCAACTTAAGATTTTTTATTTTTAAAGCAAATTTAATTTTATTGTTAACCTTTAACAGTCTAACATTATTATGGTATAATTTTTTAGATTCATTTTCTATTTGCATAAAGTATAGGTTTAGAGGTAAACAGAAATGAGTTTGTCTATTGTCAAAGTAAATTTTTACAAATATGGACTGCCAACAGCTGAAATACAACAGAGATTATTTCTCTTTTGTTAAATTATAACAATGCTAAACTTTGATTAACATATTTAACAACACTTAAACAAACTTTTACACTTAAAGATAATAATATAAAATAGAATTACTGCTTTAAATTTCTATTTTCAATGTGAGTTCCAAACTTTAAACTGCAGGAGAAGCTCCATTTTTCAAAACGTTTTGGATTTGCTGTATATGACTGAGAATCCACACCAGAAACCAGGTAAGATATTATTTGCTCATGATTTTTTCCACAGAACCTCACTTTAAAAGATCTGAACTATTGCTTTAAACATTTTATCCTGCAGTGCTGTCTGGACAAAAGAACCACATAAACACTAAAGCGAGAGGGTTTTTGAAAAAAAAATATCAAGCATTAGTTTCATCTGGAACTATAACAAGTTCCCCGGCACACCACAAAAAAAGTAGTGTTCCTCAACTGCATAATACTGTTCCCAAACAGCAAAGCATTTATATTTTATTACAGAGAAAGCTGAGGGTGTTCATTATTCAAAATCTGTTAACATGCTTTTTAATTCTGCAGGCATGCGATGCAGAGCACTCTTGGTGCGGGGCTGCTGATGGATGCCACTAAACTGGCATGATTACAGAGGAAAGCTGTGGTGTGATTTGGATGCAGATCACTTTGAGGGCCAAAATAGCCGTGTGAGTGATAAATAGATGGAAATAGCCTACAGTGTCCGGTTCGCAGGCCCGTTGCCCCACTCTTTGATCTCTGGTCCTAATGAGTTTTCAGAACCGAGCCAAAGATGAGAAGACAGGCTTTTTCAAAAGGAGACATGGGGTAAGAACTGCTGTAAGCAGGCCTGAGATGTTGCTTCAACTAACATTAGTATTCCCTTAAGTATTCCCAGCTACATTAGTAAAACCTGCCCACCCAGCTCTCTGGAGCAAGGTCACTTTCATCATTACAAGCTAAGTTATAGCCTACTAAAGGGCTTATGGGGACTGAAAGCACGCATTTGTTTATAGAACAAAATGCTTTATTTTCTACTGTAAACAAATAGCTTAATAATGTCAATAATTCCCTTTGTAGAGATGGCAGCTCCCCGCCCACCTCTGGGTACATTCAGTCGTTGGATTTGTTGGGAAGGATTAAGCACTAAACCACTGGTGGGCTGAGACATTGCCAGGGGAAAAATATTTGTTAAACGGCAAAGTGCTTGTGTACAGCATATTCAGTTAAAAGCAAAATCCCTGTGTGAGAATATGCAGCTGGATGTGCAATCAAAAAGAATATTTAATGTCCCCCCCCCTTTTAAATTCAGCATGCGGTGCACTCTGGAATGCTTGTGCTCTACTTTACCGGTGACAGGCGTATATTAAGTCTCCACATATTAGCCTCATATCACTCACATGCGATGGATATCTGCGTGCCATTATAAACCGCACACCACAAGCCCTGTGCTACAACGAAGCAGCTGAAGAAAAAGAGCCAGAGGGACTGAATGGAGTTCTGAAACATGCCTATAGATTAGAATTGAGCTAACAGGCTCTTTATGGACAAATGGACAAATTCACGTCAACTCAAGTTCCTGGTTACAGGAGGGATGGACTTCTTTTGATTAACGATGAGAAAAATTAGGGATCCAGTCATCTGCAATGAAGTTTACATGGAATTCATTGAACGTGCCTAATGATATCCAATCCCCCTTAGAGTTAACAGAGGCGTGACTGATAGATTCAGAGAAGAACGCTGAATGTTAGTTCCTCTTTAAAATAAAGATAAATTAAAGAAACACACATATCAGTCCCATCACAGTATCCACTTGAAAACAAACACAATGCTACGTCCATCTTTCGTCAAATCATATGTCTTTTTTATCATCTTCAAACGACTCCTGCTCAAGCGTAGCCAGGCATGTTTTTGCATCATTAGTGCCGGTGGGTGTATCTGGAGTCAGACTAATGACAGCTCGCTTTCAGGCTCAAACGAGAGCCATTGCTCATTTACCCCAATACATATATGGATAGATGTGTTTGTTTGTGTGTGTGTGTGTGTGTGTGTGTGTGTGTGTGTGTGTGTGTGTGTGTGTGTGNGGGGGGGGGTCTGTAAGGATGTAGCCTTATCAAATAGTTTCTAGTACAGGCAAAAACACACGCCAGCCTATAAAAGCCATATCACGTATTTCAGCATGACTACTGTTAAGCACTGTAATGTGGATTTTTCAGGACAGTAAATCAAATGGACATTGCTGGGTACATGTGTGTCTCAGAGGATCGATGCTATGCATGAAAAGGAACAATGGAATAAAAATAGCGGTGTTTGTAGTAACATAGTGAATTGTGATTCACAATGAACAAACTCTAAGGGTCCTCGGAAGCCTTGAAATTCTGGCTTTTTATCATCAATCTTTTTTTTTCTGTTTGTTTTTCACACTTCTTCTCGACTCTGTTACCCATCCAAATTCCAGCACAGTCTGCATGTCAACATGAACACTTCCATAAGAGAATCTATGCGGACGTGTCTGAAAACATATACATTTTCTCTCTCTTCTTTAACTCCTTCATCTGCCTTGCAGCTTTACCCCGTCTGGGTTGGTCCTCTTCAGGCCAAATTTGCACTCTGGTGTGGCTACAACCTCTGAAGTAGCAGCTCTCACACTCTTTGTTTTGTTTTGTGTAATTTGGAGATTATGAACCCATGAAATAGAAAGGAAAAAAAGTTTAAAAATGTAAATACTGACATTTAATGATTTACTAGGACACATTCTGTGTCAGAACATTTTTTCCACCATAACTATTTTACCTGCTTTCTCATTGCCCCTTTATGTCTTATAGTTTTTTCTCCTGTGTCTTATTGTACCTTGAATCCAATGATTTTATTTTATTTTGACAAGCTGATACCGTCCTTTAACTTTTCATTTTCTGTCTCTTTCTGTAAGTCTAACAATCCCACAAGTAAACTCACCTGATACTGTAGATCTCTGCTCCTCTAACTCACCTGCTTGTCCACTCTCTGTCCATCCTCTATCTTTTTCTGCTTTAACTTGCTTTACTTTTAATATATATATATATATATTTTTTTTTTCATTATCATCAGTTTTCCACAGCAGAGAAAGAATATTCTAAGTTCCTCAGACTGAGTAATGGTGCAGTTAGCTGGTGCTGGTTCTATTTGCACTTACAAATAACC
This sequence comes from Austrofundulus limnaeus, assembly GCF_001266775.1. NCBI lineage: Eukaryota > Metazoa > Chordata > Actinopteri > Cyprinodontiformes > Rivulidae > Austrofundulus > Austrofundulus limnaeus. The sequence goes on from NW_013952438.1 coordinate 1,766,999, forward strand.
ACAGAATTTTAGTATTTAAACAACTGTGTAAAGTGAAATAGACAATGTGATTCACTATAGTCTTGACATTGAGTGGACTGGAAATTGGCTTGTCAATTCAGTCAAAAATGAACTCTATATTTTCAATGTGAGGAAGTTCAAAAAGCGATCTACAACAGGTAAGATATTAGTTGTTCATACATTTTCCACAGAATCCCACTTCAAAGGATCTAACATCACTTTAAATCACATTCTATACAAACAGATGGTTTATCATTTGGAAGTAGAAACCTCAAACCAAATGTGTGCACTGACCTGGTCCGTTATAGAATATTAACAACCAAATGTAGTGGTCCTGTGTTCCCAGGCCAGTCTCAGTTGGAATAACAACATGTTGACAACACTTCATAAAGTCCCCTGAACCCTGCATTTTCAGCAGCCCAGGGCGATACAGATTAGAGCGTAATATGGATTGATCCCTGCTCCTGCTCCCTCCTATCTCTCTTCTTAACACACGCTATATGTGTGTGTGTGCGTGCCTACATTGTGCGCTGCGGAATTTGTGTACAATTTGTAAGTGCAGCCCACTCCCCCATACTTATATTTCTTATTTCGGGTCTTTCTGTGAGATTAATTCCTCTCTTTCCATCTTTGGGCTGTCAACTCAGGGTATAGAGTCATTTTTTAAAAGGCTGCTGTTCCCCAGGACGGGAGACTGATTGAGTTGTGGACTTTTTCTGAGTGGGTAGAGAATGGGATTAATGCGGAACTTCTGAAACCAACAAGTCGGGGAGAAAGAAAAAAAATACACAAGCTGAGAAAACGTCCTGTGGGAAAGGGTTAAATAATGAAGGTCTATAAACTAACAAATTATGTAATGTATTATTAATTCTTTATGGGAATACAAGTGCATGAAAACAACAGTGCAACCTTTTAAGATGAATAAATGATCATCTAACTACTGTAACTCTATGAAATGCTGAAAGTGCAAAACCTAACCACGCTACTTACCTGTTCAATTAACTTTTCACCACACACTTCCCATGAACAGTGATTGTGCTTTTGCAGCTTACAGTTGCTTTTAAAGCTTTGTCTGCCCAAGTGGTGTACAGAATCAGCACTGTCATATTTTAAGAGTTTGATGGAAAATATATGTTTTTAAAAAATGTTTCCTTGCAAAATAAACAAGGTATGGATTAAACAATATCTATTGTAAACTTCAGGTGTTAGAATGTCCAGCTTTCTGCTTTTTATTAACCAACCTGAGCTATGTTTGTCAAAATGACTATTTTAATTATGGCAAATGTTCTGGAGCATCTCAGAGAGCAGCTTTTCTGCCTCAAGCCACCAAATGTCTTTTTGTAGTTACCTGTTTTGTTTACGCCAATGTATAATTGTGGTACAAAATCCTAAACAGAAAGACAAATTGACAATTGCTACAGCAGATGTCTCCAACATACCTGAGCATATACTCGAGCTTCCCCAGTCATCTGCAGAAAAAAACATCATGCTTACTTTCATTCAGATGATTTTGTTGGGCAGCTGGGTTCTAAGAACATTTAGCACAATCAAGATAAATGAGTTTTGCCAGGCTTGTGGGGTTTTCTGATTGGCTGAAGCTCACTAATGACGATGCCTTAGTTGCTAAAAAATATAACTCAAAATCAAACCTTAACCTTGATAATTAATTCTGATCACCTCCTTTTTCAGATAGGTTTTTTGTGGGCCATAGCTTAGTATTATTTATTAGCAATGAACATAATTAAAAAAACCATCCTACCAATTGGAAACCTCAAGCTCAATTGTTACCCTGTCTTCCTTTTTGCAACTAAAGTGGCAACAACTGGTCAAGAAGCATAGCTTTAAAAGCTAATTGAATGTATACATTCTAAGTTTAGTTCAATTTTAGAATATTTTAGAAAAGGCCACAGGCCTGATAATCAGACTGAATCAAGAGGGAACAGAATTGTTTTGTTTAACATTTTAAAGCAGAGGTCCACAAACCACTAGGTCAAGGATTGGTCCTGGTCCATGGATCATCAGGAACAAGGAGTCTTCCTTAAAACAAACAAACATAATGCCTTTTAAAAACATTTTATATACATTTGTCTGCAGAGTTATGTTGAAAAAAGAACTAGCTCACAACCACTTTATAGATCTGTCATCCTAAAAAGCTTATCTAGCTAATATAATCTGCTGTCAGTGGTTAGCCTGTACCAATTCTATCTAGATATAAAGCTTAAAGTTAGCACAAAATGAGATTAAATGAGAAGTTCTAAGAAATATATTCATAACATTCCTGCTAACATATCTGGAACAATGTGTGGTGTTAGATATATTTCTCGAGGACGGAAGGCCTCACTTCACACGGATGGATTTGTGCCTGTAGGAAAGTGAATTTGCATTCACCAAGGAGCTGCTGAGATGTTCTCAGCAGAGGGAGTGGATCAGAGGCTGGGCCTGCACTTTCTCATGAACTCCTCCCAACACTCTCCGTCCGCTCCTCTACCCTTCCCGTGCCCACTCAGAGCTGAATAGCTGATTAAGCACTCATTGATTAGCAAAGGCTCATTACCATCCTGTTTGTGGTGACCCCCCCACCACCCCAATCTACCATTTACTAGCAGAGCACACACACACACACACACACACACACACACACACACACACACACACACACACACACACACACACACACACACACACACACACACACACTAAGAGGCGGACTCTCGCTCTTTTACCGAGCCCCCCTTGCTGCTCCTACTCAAATGGATTAACAAGCACAATATTTCTGCCAGGGACAGGAAATCACTGAACACTTGTCAGGAAGCCTGCGATCAATACAATTCACATTGCTGAACCCCCTTTTCACTGCACGCGTCCCCTAAGTCAACCCCACAGTCGGTGACACTGACCTTTCCGCCCCAACTTTTGAAGGCTCCTTTTCCACCTAACAAACCGTTTTTTTTTAAATCGTTGTTCCAGTTGAGAACATCCACAATCATCCTATCCCAGCATTTACATTAGCATTTTTTTTCCATTGGACAGATGTTGAGCTCCTATATAACTTCCTCTCCACTGAGTTGAACACACAAAGACACCTACACACTTTCTCCATACATGCAAATAGGCAAGAAATCTGAAATTCCCTAAGCCTAAGCTCTTCTTGTATACTTTCCCCCTCCATATTCTCAGCATCTCATTCCCTGCTGACTTTAGGTCATATCCAGTCCCAGTGAAAGCATCACAGCGTGTCTTCAAGGTTAACCTAATACAACCAAAGCAGAATGGTGTTTTTTTTTTAACTATAATGCAAATCATTTCTGCATGTGTTAGTTCTCTCTTCTTAACTCAAAGAGTACTGAAGGTAAAAAGAAGCTTTATTTCTAAAGACATGTCCTCGGTTTGCTGAATGATGAAAGATTAAACTCTCTCCTTGGAGCAGAATCAACATACACTAGAATATGTGTGCTCGGGTAGCCGTCCAACTATGACACATTTTTGTTAAAATAAAGGACACAGAAAATAAACGTGTTGCTGATTTCTTCTCCATTGGCCATCTGTTGCTGGAAGACTCACACAGAGAGAGAACGAGGAGAGGAGGCTGCTTTGACAGTTGAGCTTAATGCATTTTGTACCTGTTTTTTTTATTAGAAAAATCTTAGTTGGCTCATATTTGCACATAAACAATTCATCAGGGCTTTGGCTGATCTTGGTACCTATAAACATTTATGAAAATGCGATGTTCAGAAAGGTTTTAAGGAAGAAAGAGAGAAAATGGATCACATCTTTGCTTATATTTATATGTATAAAGATTAAAACAAAGTAATAAATGGACAAATTGATTTTAAAGGTGGGTGCATTTCCCTTAACGCCACACTATTCATGTAAGATTTTTTTTCTGGCTGCTGTGAGCTTTCTGGAGTGTGACAAATAACCCAGCAGGCCTGGAGGCTGCAGCCCACAGATCAGTAAGTATTCCAACAATGCCATATTACTGCATTAATATTTAAGGTCTAATGTTTCCCTAACCGGTCTTCTGCCAATGACTAAGGGTCCCTCTTTAAAGTAAAAAGCCTGCTGCTCAGTGGAGTGTCATACATGTTATCATTGTGTTAAATGTTTGCTCAGTGAAAGGGAACAAATTCTTAATAATGAGGAATTTTTAATGACTTTCAAAGAAATTTCTTTCAAATATACAATTGTTCACATCTAGTAATTTAGATGAAGACATATTGTTGGAAACCGGCTTGAACTTTACAGTTACGTATATTGTGTTTTTTCCCCAGAACATTTTACTTATTGATGGTGAATAAAGTTTTAGGTAATGCAGCTGCAGCTTGCGTACAAGTTAAAACTGAAAAAGAAAAAAAACTACCCACCTACCTACCTACCTACCTACCTACCTACCTACCTACCTACCTACCTACCTACCTACCTACCTACCTACCTACCTACCTACCTAC
>NW_013952438.1:1772896-1778000 GCF_001266775.1 Austrofundulus limnaeus
CCCACCCATCCATAGTGACTTCTGCAGATAGGTGTATATTTTCCAGAGACCCACAAAGGTATAGTAGGTAAAATAAATTACTGGATGGATTTAGGGTATTGTCACCAGTGGATATGATTAATACAAATCAGTTGACTCTAAGTTCTCTTTTGAAAAATAAGGGACAGTGTAAAACGTTTGGAAACTAAGATTTATTTACAGTTAGCCAGAGCTGTGAATTGATGACAACCCTGTTTGTTTCTTTGGATGTGGCTCTGTCACAGACTGGCGTACCCCACTCCTTGTACACCCTGGACAGGTTGCAATTCCATCACAGGGTCACATGTAGACACAGTTGAAACAAATAAACATTCTGTCTCTCAGTCCCACCTGGGAGCACTACACATGCATGAGGAAAACATGTAAGCGTCACACAAAAAAGGCCCCAACTACTGCATCACCATGCCGCCTAATTTGCAATAAAGGATTTTTTCTCTCTTATTTGAAGTTTAGAATTTTTTATATTTCTGTGAAGAGCTGCACCAGCTGTTAGGGTTTCCTTTTATTGAAAACCTGTTCAAGGGTGTTTCCCAGCTGTCTCACAGCTTAGTCTGGAATAGAAAGAAAAAGCGAAAGACAATAAACAAATGACTCAACACTTACAATAGCATCATGTTTTTTCATCCCGGATCACGGATAAAAGCGATTCAACATCTACTGATCACAAGGTTGCAAAAATATAAAAGACATATTGTCTCCTGCCTGCTCTGACCTTGACTCACCAACAGCCCTTTTGACTGTGATGTCCAATTCTCATTCAAGTCATTCTCACTCTCAGGGCTGCACATGTAAGGACGGATTTTACCCGACTGATTAGGAAAACATTTATGATTTGAGAAAACATTCTCTGGAGACATGCATCAGACAGTCACACATGCGTTATTCACCTTATGGCAGCGTGTTTTTCTGCTGTTCACGATGTTTAATTCCAGCCCCACCCCCCAGGCATGATTCTGCCTTGAAGTCATTGGCCAGTCTTGCTTTCTTACAGCAAAGGTTATGGTCATCAACAGCTCTGTGTGGGAACATTTTAATGCTATGTAGGATTACGCAAACGGTTGTGGGTTTCAGGAACAGATATAGTCGACTTGGCATGAAATTATATAAGAAGCAGGTTTTGATCTAGCCAAACCTGTGGGTTAATTTTGTCAAATGAAGAGGAGGAATGCTGGGGATAAGCACTGCACTGTAACTGAACCCCAAACTGTAGATTAGCAGGGGGGCAGTTGCTGACGTATGCGTGTATGCAAGCGCTTCTGTACGTTCGCCTGTGTGTATATATTTTTTTGCGCGCATGCATGTGTGCACCACGAGAACGTTTGCCATAACTGCAATGGAAGGAACAGATGGGCGGGGGAAGTGGACTCCTGTGCCTGAGGAATACTGTGGCGCTGAGGATCAGAGTGCCGCCTACGTTCCACCCTGGGCCCCAGTTACCCACTACAGCACATGGAGCCTATCCAGCACCAGCCCATCATGGACCAGCCCCCCACGCCATCTGTCTCCTAGGACAGACAACCCTCCCTCCTTCCTCCTCCTTCTCAGTGCTCTGTCCTCGCCAGCCCCGCTCCGCTGCCACACCACCACCCCCGTGAAATGAGATGAAAAAAATATAATAATAATAATAATAATAATAATAATAATAATAATAATAATAATAATAATAATAATAAAACTGTTATATGAACATTACACATTGCTTTTTGGAGCTCTGGGAAGGCAGAAGGAAACTGGAGAGAGACTCAAAGAGGAGATAAGGAGCCAAGTACATATAAGAATCTTCTTTTGATTAATTGCGTTTATCATGAAGGTGAAAAATAGGAGGGATTGAACAAATTTGAGCATGATTAAAAAATAAATTGGGCTTTAATAAGAACAGCAATTTTTTCATCCTCTTGTGACTTCATAAACATTAATAAAATAACAGGGGCGTAGACAGTAAAAATGGGGGCTGACATAGCCTATAGGTTTGCACATAACCCAGTTACTGTCATGACTCTCATCCCTCAAAGCTCATTTTAGCGTTTTGGATTTTTGCAAAACTTAAACATTTGCTAACAACAAACTTGTCCCACACACTGCATTGTTCCACAGAGCTTTGGGAAATGTTAGCCAGCTCAGCCAACAAAGTGGACTGTGGATATTTTTACTTTTCGAGAGACCAAGGAAAAGTGTGACTGCAGTTCCAACACAAGCACAAGCTTTATCAGAAACAAAGAAGATTATGTTAAAAGTTCAGGGGGTGACTTTAGCACAAAAATAATGGAAATTTGGTAGATTATTTCTTTGTTGTAACAATGCTTCTTGGCAGTAAATCTTATTCTGTTGGAAAGCCTGATAATTTCTCTTTTAAATGATTGTGAGGAACATACATTTGTGGGATAAGCAGTAGAGCTGAGTATGTGGGTTGCACAAATGAGAAAATGTCAAAATCTTCTTTGCCATTCAGTTAATTCTTCTGTTGCTGTTGAAACTTGTTTTAAGTTTCTGGTACCCCCAGGTACTGCCAATCAGGTGACCAGTGTAAGATTTATTTATCGCTAAGAAGCATTGTTACAGCAAAGAAATAATCTACCAAACACAAATTTGTAAATCAACTAAATGCAACAACCATGAACTACTTTTACTTTGATTTATTGCCTTTTAAATATTTTTTTTACACATTTTGTTAAAAAGACCAGTTTGACATTAAAAATCCTACAAATTGAAAACAAAATATAGGTTTTACAGTTGCCAGCATTTTCATAGTAATTTTGAGGCTGCTTAAATCAAGAGTGACTGTTGGCTTTTTATTTTGGCTCTTCGCTTATATTAAGTTGGACATAAAAGAGCACACAGCCTCCAGATTAGTTGTATTTATACAGGCTGATGAAACCTTTGGCCTGTCTTAATCACCTGTCATCTCGGCAAGGAGCCCCCTTCCTTTTAAACTGAGGGGGAGTGTCTGATGTCCCACGCTGCCCTGATTCTTTGGTGTCAGCGGACGTAATGGAGCTGGATAATGAGACAACACTGCACTGAAGCTATGACACCACGCTGGGCACGGAAGGCTAGTTCGGGGTGCAGTAAGGACCGATAATGAGAGACAAACTCTTGCAGGCCTGGTGGCAGGGGCAGTGGGAGGACGGCGTTCAGAGGTAACCACAGCAGGAGGTTCAATATGAGCCAGAAGGAAGACGGAGGAAGAAGGAACAAAGATGAGAAACAAAATGCGTTTGACAAGTTTTAAAAAAAAATACAGCTCACAACAAAATAATGAAGACAGTGAACAGCTGGACATCTGTTACACTGTGAACATACAGTGTGTGTGAGTCTGTGTTTGGACTGTAAATTACAAACTTAAACCTGTATCAAAGATATAATAACTAAAATTAGTCGCCTCAAACTTTATTGGCATATTTGATAGTTTATTTTTTCAGGGACTGACCCCATCTAATTAAGCAGGAGGAGAATCATCCACATTAATGCTCTTCAGGCTCCTCAGCCTTCTCCTATAATGACATGACTATTATTATAGCAAGGGGGTGTTAATTTAGTCCAAGACAAACACAGATTCCTTATCTACCCCTCTGTGTTTTATTAATATAGCTGTGAACATTCTCCCTAAGGAGTCACTAGCTAAGCTCAGTGCTCCCCCCTGCCTGTGTCCAATCTACCACACACTACCTTCATTTCACAAGCTTTTGTCACCTTGTGTCTTTCATCCTGTATTTTTTATTTTTATTTTTGCAATTTCCCCCTTTTTGCAGTTTATTTATCCGGTTAGGAAGTTTATATTTCATCAGGTAACAGTGGTTTGTAGGAAGCGGCGATAAACACAGCTCACACTCCCACACAGGCACGCAGGGCAGCAGAGTTACATTAATTCCTCGACCCTCGGGGAGAGCAGCGTATTGATTGGGTCTCGGTGCGGTTTGTCACAGGTGATCACGGTGATTGGGACACAGCTCAAGCGTGTTATCCGGCTCTGCCCTGGAGGAGGCCATAAGGACTTAAACAGCACAAACTGACTGGCACTAATGGAGAGTGCCTCTTTTATTACACGAGTCACTTGTCTGTTCTGTCAAACTGAGCAGGAAGATGACCGACGGGCATAGAGGGAGCCGATCAGATGAAGGCATTTTGTGCTTGTGGACGGAGAGTAGCTGTGTCATTTTAAAGGCTGCGCTTCTCACCGCGTGACGTTTGTCATAAGTCAAAGTCAGCTGCACAGCAGTGGATCGCAAATTTTGCAGTTGTCTTTTCTGACATTGTTGCCCTGCAACAGAAGATTTGCAGGTGTGAATCGTGCAGGGGCAACACCCACAACAGTTCCTGTTTACCTCTCTTAAGAACAACCCATTCTCTGTCCATTCTCACCTCTGTCAAGTCTTGTCTTTGTTCAAATCACCCCGTTTCACTCTCACAGTGGGACCATACTCAGTCAGGCATGGAGTCACTTCCATCTTACTCCAAATTCTTTAATAAACTTGCTTGACTTCAGTTTTGTGACTTATTACTTCATTAAACTATGAATGAAGAAGGGGCCGGTATAAGATTCAGATTGTGTGACAACTGTTAGTAATAACAGGTATTAACCTTAAAACAAAATTAATTTACTTCATGAGCTAAATACTTTCTTTTCAAAACCCAAACATTATCCAATATAAATACTGCAGCTAAAATAACACATCATGATTTATTATTGGCTATTGTTTGAATGCTGACTCAGCTTTCACACTGTTTTCCTGTTTATTATTTCATCCACAATTTTTGTAACAACATAACTTTTGCAAACTTTGTGCCTTTTTTAAGCATTCATGTATCAAAACATTCTGCTCAGTCCTGACAAACTAATGTGAACTTGCTAATTATCTGGGTTATTTGCTTTATTAAGGAGATGCTGATTAAACTGATACAGTGGGTAAAATAAGTATTGAACACGTCAACATTTTTCTCAGTAAATATATTACTAGAGGTGCTAATGACATGAAATTTTCACCAGATGTTGGTAACAACCCAAGTGATCCATAAATGTCCAGAAATGAAGTTATTTGTCATAATGTGGAATGGCACAGGGAAAACG